>NC_136502.1:76003798-76218798 GCF_053919585.1 Euprymna scolopes
AGAGGAGAAAAAGCCAGCAGTATACAAAAGTGTAGGTTAAACGACAACATCGACTTTAAAGACATTTGGATGAGAGATGCAAAAATATAAAAGAAGAAAGAGAGAGATAAAAAGGGAGAGAAAAAGAGAGATAAGAAGTGAGAGAAAAAGAAAGAGAGATACAAAAATGCATATATTATTGTTATTAAAATCTAAAAGATTGTTCTAAATTTTAATGTTTTGAGAAGCCCTTGTCAGTCTAAATTTATCTGACCTTTTTTTTAACCTTCCCTTTTTGTCAACAATGTGTCAACCTAGATCAAATGAAGGCTTCTTGCAGACGTAGTATTTTCCAGTTTTTTTTACAAGGTAGTCACCACTTATCAAGGCCCGGAAGCCACTCGCGGATAAGGGTTATTGTGTGTACAGTACGTTAGTGTTGGAGATTTGATAAAGTGTCTTACTTAAGGAGGCGGTTCATCATGGATTTGTTCACCTTGAACTTGAAGATATCCAGGTTATAGTCAGATGGGAAACAGGAAACCGGAACAGAGTTCCACAGGCGTGCACTTCTAAGAAAGAAGCTTTGTTCATGGAATCTACGTTTTGATTTTGGCACATATGAGGAGTGGGGAAAGTTTTTGACTGTGGTTTCAGCTAGTTGGGTGTTTATCGTGAAAGATTGGCGAGGGGTGGGCAGAGATTGGAGTTCAGACGAGCACCTGCCATGGTAGTAACGATAAAACAAACACAGGCTCGCAACGTCTCTCCTGTGGGAGAGAGGTTGCAGGGAAGAGAAAAGGGCATCACCCACTAGGCCACGAAGCCTATTTTGTACTCTGTCAAAGCATGGATAGACTGTTTTTAGCAGCTCCTACCCATGTGACAGCAGTACTCAATCCTTGGACGTACTTGGCTTTTATACAGATAGCGAATTGCATCAGGGGTGAGATATCTTCTGGAGGGGTAGAAGTATCCTACCATTTTTCCAGCGATCTTGGCAACTGACTTAATGTACGTATTGTGTTTCAGATCAGAGGTAAAGGTCAAGCCCAGAAGCTTATCAAAACATGGAGCTTCCCCTAGACGAGAGCCACTCATATCAGTTGATGCCAGATGGGGATCAGAGCGTTGATGATGTAAAATAGGAACTTGGTTTTAGATGCATTAAAAGTAACCAGCCACCCCCTCACCTACTGTACCACGCGCTCAAGATCAGAGGAGAGAGAATCAGAGAGAAATTTGTCATTTACGGCCTTTGATGTGTTGCCATAGATGGTCGTGTCATCAGCATAGATGTAAACAAATGATTTAAGTATGTGTTTTGAGAGATCATTGATGTATATCACGAAGAGAGTTGGGCTTAGGATGGACCCCTGAGGGACTCCAGCATTAATATTGATAGCCTTTGATTTCTGCTCATCAACTACTACTCTTATGAGCCTATCGGAGAGAAATGATTTTATGATCGAGAAAACATTTCCAGTGATACCGTAGCTGGAAATCTTGTGAAGTATGTCCGTATGCCATACCTTATCGGAGGCCTTTGATATGTCAAGAGCAATTGCCCTAGAGAGGAAGCCTTTGTCAAGAGATTAGCTTATCCTATGAAATATAACAGTTAGCACATCTGCTATAAATCTGGCAGAACGGAAACCATATTGCATGTCACTAAGAAGATTATTTCTGCTGAGATGGTTGACTACTTCTCTATTTAATATGGATTCCAGCAGCTTACTCATTACACGCAGGAGACTTATTGGTCTGTACTGAAAGGGAGATGACTTATCACCTGAGTTCTTTAATACAGGGCATACTGATAAGGTTTTCCAGGGTGTTGGGAAGCACTTCTCTTTAAGGCAGCGCTTAAAGAGTTTTGTAAGTATGGGGGTAAGTTTTTGGTTGGAGCTTTTTCAACACTATAATTGGAATGCCGTCTGGGCCAGTTGCTTTACTGAAATAAAGGTTCTTGATTAGCTTGGCGACCTCAAGCACAGATATTTGTATGTTGCATAGCGTTTTGTCTGTTATAGGAGGAAATACAGGGAGTTGATGGCCTTTGTTGTATAGAGTAGAATTAGTTGCAAAGTTCTTTGCAAATAGTTTGGCCTTGTCTGATGCTGACGAGATGACCTCGCGTCTATTGATGATAGTTGGGATAGAACGCGCATTTCTGTTCAGGATCGTGTTTGCTATTTTCCAAAACTGGTGGGAACCAAGCCGCTGCTCAGCTACTTTGGATTTAACGGACTGAGCATATAGCTCTCTTACATGTTTTATTACTCTTTTACAGTGGTTGCTGGCAGTTCTGAAGGCAGCTTTAGTCTCCGTGCATCTATTACGTTGGTATTTATGGAAAAGTGATTTCTGTGAGCGATAGCAGCAGCACATTCTGAGAAGAACCATGGCTGGCTGTTAGATTTTTGTTGGAAATTTTTGGATGGTATGAATCGGGTTATGCCTACAATTAGCCATTCGGTCCGGTCTGATACTATGGAGGACACATCTTTTTTTAAACATGGAATGCAGTGGTAGATGGGATATAAGTGTACGGAAGCAATCCCAGTCAGCGGTATAGTATCGATATACAGTACGGTGGAGAGGTACATCCCCAGAATAATTGCATTTTCGTTTTTATCTTAACTGATACAACCGCGTGATCTGAAGATCCCAGAGGAAACAGAACGGAACTTGAACACAGCTCAGGAGAAGTTGTGAGAAAAAGGTCTAGAAGGTTAGCACACTGACCGGGAGTATCGGGACTCGGGTGAGTTCGTGGACAATCTGGGTTAAATCATAGGCAATGGCAAAATCATGACAGAACCCCCCGTCATCATCTGTCTTGTTAGAGTGGGTCAGCCATTCCACATTGTGGACATTGAAGTCACCACAAATTTGGATGTTAGCTGAAGGGTGAGCAGACAGGATGTGGTCAATTTTTCAGATATGCTCTTAAGGATAGTAACTCCGCTGTTGTGGGGGCGATAAAGAGCGAATATAAATGCAGTGGTGTAAGCAAGTGCAACCCGGAAGCACATATAAAGTAAATTAGCGTCTTCTCAGGAGATATCCCTACCACACGGAAAGCCATCTTTAATGTAGGCACATATTCCATGTCCATGGCGATCTTGGGGGTCAGATTTAGATGTTAAGTAAGAACATCTTTTAATTATGAATTCGTCAAGGGAAGCGGTCGGCCTAATGCCAGTTTCATTGGGAAGAATATGTCTGGTTTCGTCTCCTGTAATTGGGTTTCAAGCTCTGAAAGGTTGGAACGGAGACCCCTGATGTTGGAGAAGGAAACATGGTAGTAGGGGTCTACGTTGGAGGATGGGGTTCTAGGTTTACACGTGTTATTTTTCTGGAAGTATTTCATGTTGAAGACTATGATTTGTGGAACAGGTCGACAGACTTGGTTAGAGCAGGACAGAGAGGGAAGGTAAGAGAGAAAAGGAGTGGAAATTTTTTTTTGCCATAAGATAAAGCCATAGCAATTACCCACTGGCATCGAGAGGCCCCACTCGCAACTACTTCATTGTCCAGAGTCCATTAACCAAATGGCAATACAGTAGCCCCAGTATTTTGCACCTGCTGATAGGACGGTCTCCTTAGTTGTTAATCCAAGCTTCGGGTTCCTGACTATCAGGCGGATAACGTCAGCCCAGATGAAACGTTTACCTCTAGCAACCTTACTAGTGGCATGGCCACTTTGCGAATTCCCATAAAACAACAAGACATATCAGGCATAAGACTTTCAAATGTAAGAAAACACTAACTTATCATTGTGCCGCACCAACCTGTGAAGAAATGTACAGTAACATGGAGTATTTCAATTTTCTTCTTAACGAAGACCGTAGATGAAGGTAACTTACTGTAATCCACTACGCCATTTTTTCTCTCGTAAATCTGATTAAACGATTCCAATGAAACGCTTGGCTTCTTTTTAAAACCTGATGAAATATTAGTTTTCAATTCAAACTTGACGGCCATTTTTTTTGCATCTTCCAAGTCAGCCAAACAAAAACTCCATATATATATATATAATTTTAGTTCCTTCAACTATAATCGAAACCGAAACCAAAACTTATGAAGAATTCTTGGTAAAATATGTTATAAAAAATAGTGACTTATAACAATCAGTTATAAAATTGAAACCAAAACTTATTAAGAATTATTGGTAAAATTATATATAAACAATAAATGACTTGAGTGGCATCAGCCACAATCGAAACTTATGAAGAATTCTTGGTGAAATTATTTATTACAAGGAATGGAAATATATAACAATTAAACGATAGTCACAAGGATGTATGCGTAACACAGAAAATAAATAACACACTATCAATATGTAGATTCTCACTACAAAAATGTTAATTCCAAAGTCTTACATTTGATTGTGACATTTCGAATTAGTTCGCTTCAAATGTTATGTGTTTTTTTTTTCTTTCTAATTACGCTTTTCTCGATTCTGTTAGTTTTAATTGTTTATTTGCTTGGGTTTCCATACGTCTAGAATATTAATTGACAGACTTGAGCCTGAGTTGAGTTGTAACTTCATGGTTTTTAGTTAATACTAATTTAGCTACGTTGTATATATTTAGCATCATCACCTTTAATAATTAAAAAGCTGCTTCTAATTTTGTATTTAACTCTGCAGTGCGTAGTTTTGTGTCCTACGCTGCCACAATTTAGACATTTTTAAAAAAATTCTATCGATCATCTTTTTGCCGATGCAATTGCCCGATGGCAAATCACGGTGTAGGTAGCAAAGTTATTTTTATTGGTTGATCAGATTTGTTTCGTGAATTATTCCTCGTTGTGTGATGTCATCTATAATATAAATCTCACCTGTCTGCTTAAATGTATGTATGTATGTATGTATGTATGTATGTATGTATGTATGCCTCGAAAAAACTTTCACGAAATTGGTATCGTTTTGAAGAACGACCCTTCGGACGACAAATATCGAAAAATTGGCTAAAAACATTAATTCCTTCATCCTCAACTGGGCACTTTTCTACAGGGAGGAGTCGCTTTCTTCGCCGATATTTTCAAAAGTCATCCCCTTTTCTCGATTTTCTAGCCTTAATTTAAACCTTCACCACTTCCGGTTTTGCGATGGGCCCAACAGTAAACACGTCACGTTTTTTTTCACGTTCTTTTCTTCCTTCGCGGTACGGGTTCGAGCCTGTCTGCCTACTATCACTTTTTTCTTTTTGGCTCTATACACCTCCAAACATCCGGGCAACGCCAGGCACACAGGCTAGTTTTCTAATATATTTCTGATATTTGATTTGGTTGATATCTCTAATATTTAAGTGAACACTAACAAGATTTTGACAATCTTCCGTAATATGTGAAAGCATTAAAATCTGTTAATTCTCGAGTTTGTTAAGAAATCTTCGCTTTATTCAAACGTTCATATTGGATACTAAACCCCGAGCAAAAATTAAGCATTTAAAGTTGTTAGCTCGTGTAACATAGCGCGGATGCGCGTATGTAAATGCATGCGATGTGACGTCATCGTGGAGAAGGACTATAAAAAATGACAACGATCACGAGAGAGACATGATAATGTTCGAGATCTCGTGAGAGACGTGGAGAACGTTATATATAACGTGGGTGATGTCACGGCTGTACCAATAAAAACATTTTTGGTGCTACAAAGAAGAAGCGAGTTGGAGATATTTCCTATTCTTTCGACTGAAACTGCACATAACGTGTGTTGGTCTTCGGACAATATTCAACTATCATCTCTAGGTATAAACATAATTGCTAATATTTAAAACTCCACGCAATGGGGAAATCTTTTCAATATTCTTTATTTGAACATCTGATGAACTAATAAATAATGTAAATTTTAGTTTTTGCCATATCAAGTTTTGTTCTATCTATTATAGTGAACATCTCATTATCACGATAGGATGTAACATAAATATTTATAGTGTTCAAGTTTCGGCTTTTCTCTTCATAGGGAATAACTAGAAAAATAAAATTAAATACTTACTAGTTTGCATAAATTTAAAAACTTTGAAAACTAGCAGTTCATGCACATAAAGTTCATAACTTTTCAAGTGTTTAAACCCAAAATTCAATAACTTTTCAAGTGTTTAAACCCAAAATTGGCGGAGGAGTTTAGTAAAGTCTGCAAAGGTCAACTCTTTACACTTTGACCTCTTGGAAGACAAATTTACGCCAAAAAACTGATTAAAAAGCTTGCTGCATGTCTGAACACCTTTTATGTAAAATTTCAAATGTTTACACCCAAAATTGGCTGAATAGTTTGCTAGAGACCGCAAAGATCAATATTTTTTTAAGTTTGACTCCTTGGCAGCCAAATCTTCGGCTAAAAAAACAGACAAAAAAGCACGCCATATGTCTGAATACACTTTACGTAAAATTTCAAACGTTTAGACTAAAAATTGCTTACCCCAATTTTGACCCCGTTTAACCTTTGTTGTTTTGGGCTCAAATCAAGTAAAAATGTTTGATCTTTGTCCAAGTAAACTACATCTAAAATTCCAAGTATTTAGACCCAAAATTGGCGGAGGAGTTTGGTAAAGTTTTCAAAGGTCAAGGGTTGAACTTAGACCCCTTGAGAGCCAAATTTCTGGCCGAAAACCAATTAAAACGATTTTCCCAAATCTCAATACCTCTTATGCCAAATCTCGAGTCTGTAGACTGAAAATTGACAGAGTAGTTTGGTAGCGAAATGTACACAAACAGACACACACACAGAGAATTTCACTTTTATAGATATGTAGATTGTAAGTAAAACAATTTCTACTATCTGAAAAAAAATTTTTTTCAGGAATTTTTTCAAAGTTTCAAAGTTAGAAAAATCAGTATTCAAAAGAAAGTTGAGTAAAACATTATACGAATTCAAGTCAAGTGGCATAATTCGTGAGCAATGAATTAACTGATGAAATAAATCACGAGATATAAATCCGTTAATAGTAACGTGAATAATTTCACTATTTGTTCATTGTCGGAATTATGCACCGGATCCAAGAGTTGCTTAGGGCCTTGTATAACTGAAACAGTCTTGTTTTCATAAATAAATTCTTGGAATAGGCAGGATCTTTAACTAGAGTTTGTGATTGGTGTATTGAAACTGATCTCGTACCTATAGATACTTGGGCTATTGACGAGAATACAAACACCGATTCTCATACAGAATAAGGACCAGGTTATTGTCAGAATTTTCCGGACAGTTTACGTAAAACGCCGAAAAGTGCCGAACAGCCAAATTAATGATTTTTTTAAACGCTGACCATTTTTTATGAAAAATATATTACGAAGTTAATTCAATGGAAAATTAAGTTTTAAAAATGAAAGCAATATTTTTTTGTTACGAAGAAAATACAATGAAAAATTATTCGACCATTTTTACGAAAGTTTCAGAAGATTACAATTCAAATCCAGAAAAATAAAACGCAATCATTGTAAGACCAGTTTTATGAATAAATATTTATTTTCTGAATAACGAACAACCGACAACAAAAACAAGTGAAGTATGCATGGTCCCCGTGAGTGAACGAGGCAAAAAAAAAGAAATGACTAAGTCCATCAGTTGCCCTCCCCCACATTTAGCCCCCAAAGCCCCCAAAGCCTTAACACATTTAAATCTGAGTTCAGCACCATGCAAAGCTGCTAAATAGACATATACAGAAAATTTTGGACAAATATGGTAAAATAGTCCCCAAAATGGAGTTTTTATTAGCCCTAAAAGAACCCCTAAGAAACACCCAAGAGTTATCTCTAAGTAAAGACAAACAAAATTATATAAAAATCAGTTAATTACAACTTTCCAGAAAGTTTTATAAAACTCCAAGGCATCAATTTTTTTAATAAGCACAAAAGTGTAAATTTTAGCCATTTTAACCTGAAAGACACCTCTAGGGAGGGGACAGTCGGAGTTTTCCCGTAAAATCCGTTCTGTTATTTTTTGACTCATATCATGTTTAATGTTTGTGCAAAATTTCCTAAAAATTCCAAGGCGTAGTTATTGAGAAAAGTGCGGGCAGACGAACGGACGAACGGACAAGAGTGAATTTACAAGTCCACCCTCCTTTTGTCGAAGGACCAAATAAATATTTTTAACAATTTTATATGATTTTTAATTTTTATAAAATATTTTTGTTCAAATCAGGATATATATTTATTCTTTTTTAAATCTTTTCTTAAATTTGGCTGATGCAATTTCATTGGTTCGGTGTTTCTGCACCTTTCGTCTTTCTACTTAAATTACCCGGCTAATACCGACGATAGCACGGTTCTTACTATGCATAAGTACCAAAAAAATTGACTTGGAGAATCGAAATGGCAATTTCCTTAAACGATAAAGCTAGAGAAAACATTCAAGCGATACGGACCGGAAGAAGTTTCAATTATGGCGGGAATCGGCCGGGAAGTCTATTGTTGACGCAAAGATTATTTTGTAGAGCATTTATGGCAGACGAAAAACAAAAGCAGATGGGAAAATAATAGATCTTTTGAAGAATAAAACATGAGAACAAAACATCAAAGACCGTTTCTTATTTTTATCTCTTCGCGGTTCCTTTTTATATGAAACCAAAAGGAAGCGTTTGGGAATCGATTCGATGGTAAAGAAAACGGGTTTTTCGTGTGAAGCCTTTTGTTGGCAAATTTTGTATTGGCCATTTTATTTCCCCCGGAATGGCGGAAATCCTCACATGTTGATAAGCATCTTTACTTGCCGTTCGATATCCATATGAACAATAATCCGAAAATGGGAGGAAACATACGAACTGGCCGGTTAATAAAGCTTCCCGTTTGATAAGTGGAAGACATTTAGACAAATGCTCGCACCAGAGATTGATTCGATCGCATACCGTTGACTGCGAAACCCTGGGGAAACACGTATTGCGCCCTCTAACGAGTAGACAATTAACTACCCGACAGCTAAAGCTATGTAGAATTTTTGTGCGTTTTTCACAATAGCTGTAAGGTTATAAAGGATTTGAGGAATGTCTGAGTTCTGATATATTGCACCTATCAAATTAGATTATTGTATATTTCAGTTTATATACTTTAATGGTGACGCGCATAGAGGAAACTTTTTTTTTTTCGTGAAGCCACCTTGGATAAGTATGTCATTTTTTTTTCCTCCGTTCAGTCTCGAAAGACAAAGGATTCCCCCTATAGGTGCAACTACGCATGTAATTATGTAACAAGGGTTGCGCAATCTCCAGCCACACCTCACCTGAATCGGCACTGCTTAAGTCCAGTGGCAAGAAGTCCAGGACGATGAGTTACCATGCCACGATAAGCAGAGAACATATACAGCAGCTGAAAGTACCAAATGGTCACCCAACTGGTATTGCCCAGGTTCATCGTTGCTTAACTCCAGTGATCTTACGTTGCTTAACTTCGGTGATCTAACGGTATCGCATCTTATTGACTAAATTTTTGCAGGTGGTAGGGTTTATTTTCTGACACTCTTCATGAAGTTTGACCATTAATTCTTTTTTAATTAACATTTGTGCATTATCACTGTTTTCCTTAGATAGGACAACAACGTTTCAATGGGATTTAGGTCAGGGCATTGATGGGGCCACTTCATCACTGTAAATTCTTTTTCTCAAACCAACCCATTGAAACTTTTGACGTATGGCATGGGCATTGTCTTGGAAAATTACATCACTTGGAATGTTATTATTAAATATTTTAGTTAAAGAGGTTTGGTAAACCTGGTTCAACATGTTAGTATAAATTGTGGAATTCATTCTGCCCTCACATGTGTACAACATTCTAATGCCTGAAGAAGCCACGCAGCTCCAAACAATTACGCTTCCTGCTTCAAATTTGACTATTAGAACCACACAATCAGGATGAAATGCCTCTCCTTCCCTGCGGCGGACATAAACCGTTCCAGGCTGTCAAGAATTTGATGAAAAGAAAAAAAGAATTTGTTACAGTTTTTTAATAAATGTTATGGATGTGTATTCAGATAAAAATTTCAATTTTTCCTTCCAAATTTTAGGAAATAAAAGCTGTTAACTTACTTCAAATTTACTTTAATCAGACCAAACACTTTTGGCCCAATTATCAGGTGTCTAATTTTGTTTTTTTGTTGGCCTGAGACACGTATGGCTTCTGTCTTGCTTTACATCTTTTTATTCCCAATTCTAAAAACCTTCATCTCACGGAATTTAGCTGAAATTATTTTATTTTGCATCCTCCCTAAGTTCAGTAGCAAGCTCTGAAGAAGTTTTCTTCCTATTTGCAATGGATGCTCTTTTCAAATCTTTTTCCAATGCAGTTGTAGACATTTTGTGGCCTTGTCCTTTTCTGTTTTGTAAAAACTTTGAATCTTTCTTTGAACTCGCTTCCTTGAACATTCCATCTTCCTGGCAATTTCTACCTATGAATGTTCTTCGTTAGATAAAGCAACAATTTGTGCCCTTTTAATTTTTCGAATCTACTTCTTTGGAGGGATTTTCAATTAAGTATACTATTATAGCACTAGCAGTAATCAAATATTACTTGAAAACTAAGAAATAACCTTTAGTATGAGAATGATTAATTTTGAATATTGGAATGAATTTAGTATGAAACTCAGCTCAAACTCTTGAGAGAGGCTCTAAAAAACAATCTACTGTTAAATAGATTACATTTTCTCTCAGTTGTTCACTGTACAATTCTTAAGTTTAAAATACATAGATTTAAACTACATATTATTTCAATATTTTTAGATACTCCATAATTTTGACCATGGCTGGATATATATATATATATATATATATATATATATATATATATAGAGAGAGAGAGAGAGAGAGAGAGAGAGAGAGAGAATGAGAGAGATAGATAGACAGATAGATGGCTATATATATATATATATATATATATATATGTGTGTGTGTGTGTGTGTGTGTGTGTGTGTGTGTGTGTGTGTGTGTGTTATTTGTTCTTGCTTTTTAAATGACTTCAATTATTTACGAAAGTGCATTTTTACCTAAATGCGAGGTGGGAACAGTTTTTCCTTTAACCAATTTGGTACTCCCACATGGGGAGCGGTATATATATTATTTTAAAAATGTAATTAACCACTGACACGTGTTTCGTCGTCTACGACGCATCAGAGTGGCTGAACCCACCGAGAGCCGAAATCGGGACCCCATGGTAAGAAGCCTAAACCCTTAACTCTCGTTCATCTCGCTAATTGTTCGGATATATCGCGATTTACGTATATATATATATATATATATATATATATATATATATATATATATATATATATATACATATAGATAGATTGATAGATAGATAGATAGATAGATAGATATATAGATAGATAGATAGATAGATATGTGTGTGTAGTATATATGTGTATATATATGTATATGTATATATGTGTGTGGAGGTGTATGTGTATTATATATGCGTGCGTTATGCTGCTGTTTTTGCAGGTAATATCACTCAAAAGAAACGAATTGTGGATAAGAAATAATAAAGAATGGTCAGAGAGTCTGTCAATTTATAATCTTGCAATTTACCTGTACGAGTGGTTGTTGGGTTTTTGTTGTTTGTTTTTTCTTTATATGTACCTTAAAATTGCGGATTCACTTCTTACGATGATAAGTATCAGGGACGATAGCATGAAATTTATTCAAGTGTATAACTCTGAATATACTGACGTAGACGTTCTTTTCAGCATAGAAATGTGAAAAGATGCAAAATAAAGATCTCTCGACTTAAAAGATGCGAGGTGCCTTCACTATGTTTCGGGACGTTTTTGCGCATACATTTAAAATTGTGATAGCCTCTTGAGAATTAAATATGTTATTGCTTCAAATTTTATGGGCTGACTGACCAGTTTTTATGATTGCAGATTAAAATGAACAGCTACACCCCACTGAAGCCTGATTGTCACAGCTGGTGAATTTCAAAAATGCAATCTGTATGTGAAGACATTTTAGAAGAACGATATGCAACAAAATTCTGTTTTAAACTTGGGGAAAATGCGACAGAAACGTACGGAATGCTTCAAACTGCTTTTGAACCACATTGCGTTAATCGAGCATCAGTTTTTGAGTGGCATAAAAGATTCAAGAAAAGCAAGGAGTCTGTGAGGGATGATGAGAGTTGTGGGAGGAGTAAGGAAGTCATAACAATAGAGCTTATTGACCAAATAAAGAATTTCATGGATAAGAACCGACGTGTGCTTGTAAAAATAATACGTGCAAAGTTTGATGTCAGTGTGGGAACTGTGCGCACAATTATTCGCGAGACATTAAAGGTACAGAAGATTTGCACGAAGTTTGTCCGAAATGTGCTCCATCCTTGTCACGGACTATTTTACCATTATGGACATCAAGTTAGTTCCCCACCAGAACTTGCTCCCTGTTGGTCATTCCCTACGCTTAAGGGAACCCTTAGAGGCTATCCTTATGAGACAATTGAGGAGATGAAAGAGGCTGTGACACAGATCATTGACACGTTCACATAAGAGGGATTACATCGGATCTTCCAGAGGTTGTTTGAACAGTTCAACAAGTGCATTGCAACCGCAACAGGAGGAGATTACTTTGAAGGGGCCTAGAGTTTCATTTGTGTACTATCAATGAAAGTGTCCATACGAAAAATGTCTGGAAACTTATTGAAAGTACCTCGTATTTGCAATTTTTAATTTTGCATCCATAAAAATGTGTCCTTGTAGATCCCCCCTCTGTATAGTACGCTACAGGATTAATCCTTCCTATCATCATTTTTTTCTCGTGTGTTATTTAATTGATTATTTGTGTTATAAATAGGGCTATGACAACAGCATATTCTTTTCATTGTTTTGACGAGTATATATCCGACACAGTTAGACACAATTAATCAAACCGAGAACCACATCAATCTACATAAAAACATATAAGATATCAAAGGATATATACCTGAGAATCCAAACAAGGAAAATAATATGCTGTTGTCAAAGCCCTAGTTATAAAGAATAAAACATTTCAAATTTCACACCATCTAAATTTTCAAAATATTGAAAGATTTAAATTTAGATCAGATGTGATAACCAGTGCTACAACAGCATATTTTTTTCATTGTTTTGACTCTCGAGTGTGTATCCGTTGATATCTTATATGCTTTTATATAGAGTGATGTGGTTCTCAGTTGATTAACTATGTCTAATTATATCGGATATATACTCGAGAGTCAAATCAATGAAAAGAATACTCTGTTGGCATAGCCCTAGTGATAACTTGTAAGTGTTGAACTTATCTAGAGTGGGTCGGAAGGGAAGTAAAAGAACTCTCCTATCTATGGACGACGCTAGACTATTTTTCTGTTACCCAAACCGGGTGCCCGGATTCGACGTGTTATCTAGACATTCTAAAGTCTCGTCAAAATTTGCGGAACGAGAAGTCGGCAGTTTTCTTCGGGTTTGCAGACAGAATGCACGCGTGCTAAATTCGTCAACGTTACCAACTTGTTACCGTTACAAGAAAACATGGCTTGTAAGAAACGACGCCATTTTATTATAAGATTTAAACGTTTTTTCTTACCTCCTCTTGATCGTCGGTAAGATAATTCCAACATGCACAGTGAGGTTTTTAAGATAGTTTTACTGTTAAAAGCGACTCCGTTCGATATTTTAAATGATGGAAGAAATAATTAAATTTAAACACCTCCAAGGCGCTTTCGAAACCGTACTTTCTCCTCCTGATTCAGCAGACTTGGGCCAATCGGATTTATTTTTGCTCGTCCTAAAATCGACTCATGATTTAAAAATGCATGGAAATATTTTTCTACCAATTGGAGATTCGGAATTTCCTCCATCAAACAAAAGCAAAATAATCAATAAGAAAAGGTACGATCGGTTGCTTGGAGCCGATCCAACGCTATATAAAGCAGGATATTGTTGGAAACAATCTGTGAATCAAGTATCTCATTCGGCTCATTCGCATCATTACTGGCTGATGTATTGGTCTTCGCTTTATAAATGTACTCGCTTATTATGCGAGATAGAATATAATTGCGACTGGCTAGCTACCTTACGCAGGCAGCAGACAATGCCATTGATCCACATCCACATTAATCGGCTGTCGCACACACAGACACACAGACACACAGACACACACACACACACACACACACACACACACACACACACACCCACACTGGACACTAGTTTTAGGCAAATACCCATTCATAATTTTCATTTCTATTTCAACGAAACAAAGGTGAGTTTCCAGAGTAGCTAACACAGCAAAAAATATGTGAAAAAATAAATACATATAAAATAAAGTTATCAAATGCAAGCTAAGTTACGCTTTTACCTGCTTAGAAAAGTGTTTGTGTTTTAACTTATTTTAAAAATGTCTTTTTACTTAAAATAAAAAATAAAGGTACCTTAAAGCCTGTCCAATTCGAACGGAAAACAAAATGCTGGTTTCTTTCGAGCCATAAGTCGAACCTCGATAATAATTCAAAAAATAAAAATTAAGCAAAATACTAGTAGAACGTTACATTTTCGTGCGGTAGCTTATATTCATTTGATGTATTTCTATGAGCTTTACCGGGTTTTAGCATTAAAAAAAAGTAATTATTGTTTTGATGTGCAACTAGCAGGACCCGTGTCCGGGCGCTGTCCGGGTGGAATATAACAAATGATTTAACTATGTGAAAAGAACCTCAAAAAAGAAATTTCCAAAACAAATTAATTTTTCCTACCATAAAATAAAAATGCGTGAAACAAAATGGTTTTATTATACAATCAATGCAAAAATCTAATTTTTTTTATTTCATTCCCTTGCCCAGTAATTATGGCAGATTGATGTATTGTCGCTATGCTGAAGATTATTTCTGTGGAGAAACTGGCGATGTGATGAGTTAATAATTAATGCAAGGTTACTATTTTAATGATAGTCGGGATTTCAATCTGTTTTATTGGTTTGGTGATGACTTTCGACACAAGGGTACTATTGGTAATCACGTGCTTACCCACTACGTGGAAGATGGTGACAGCACAACTGAGGGAACAAATCTACCACTCCCTAAATAACCGTGGACTTATCCCCGAGGAACAGAAAGGATACCAAAAAGGAAAAAGGGGAACACATGATCTGCTATATATAGATCAAAAGATCTTAAAGGAGGTAAAAAGGAGAAAGAATTTAGCCATGGCATAGATTGACTAAAAAAAAGCGTACGACAGGATCCTCCAAGCATGGATAATAGAATGCCTAAAAATGTATAAAATACCAAGCGGGATCATCAACGTAATACAAAATGCAATGAAAACATGGAGTCTTGAATTGACAGCTGAGGGGCAACACATAAAAGAAATTAACATACAAAAAGGCATCTTTCAAGGAGACTCACTATCACCACTACTGTTCATCATAGACATGATGCCCTTGAATAGTATTCTGATAAAGTGCGAAGCCCGATACAAGTTCTCCAATACAGAGGAAAAATTGAACCACCTGATGTACATGGACGATCTGAAACTTTTTGCAAGGACCGAAAAGGAGCTAGAGACACTAATTAACACTACCAGGATCTTCAGCGAAGATATCCAAATGGAATTTGGAATGGAAAAGTGCGCACAACTTGTTATAAGAAAAGGAAAACTCGAAACGACAGAAGTACCCAACCAAACAGAAATGAGGGCACTAGAGGAACAAGACGACTATAAATACTTTGGAATTCTGGAAGCGGACACCATCAGAGCAACAGAAATGAAAGAGAAAATTAGAAAGGAATACCTCAGGAGAACAAGAAAACTCCTGGAAACGAAATTATATAGCAGTAACCTAATAAAAGCTATAAATACATGGACAATATCACTAGTAAGATACTCTGGACCGTTTATAGGGTGGACAAAAGAAGAACTGAGACAACTCGACCAGAAAACCAAGAAACTCATGACCATCCATAATGCACAACACCCAAAGGACGATATTGACAGACACTACGTGAAAAGGAAAGATGGCGGGAGAGGACTGGTCTGCATAGACCACTGTGTGAATGACACCAAAAAATAACTAGAAAAATACATATTACAAAATACTGAAAGGATAATTATGGCAGTGAGAGACACTTTAAAAAATTAAACAAAACAGAAAACAGAGAGACAAATCACAAAACAAGAAAAGAAAATGGGAAGAGAAGCAACTCCACGGAAGATTCATAAGAATGACAAAAGATGAGGATAACGAAAGCACCTGGACATGGGTGCGAAAAGGGCATATAAACCGAGAAACTGAATCTTTAATAACTGCAGCACAAGATAACTCAATAAGAACCAACCATATCAAAGCAAGTATCGATAAAACACAAGAAAACAGCAAATGCAGACCCTGTGGACAAAGAAACAAAACGATAAACCATATAGTAAGTGAATGCAGCAAACTGGCCAAAAAGGAATACAAAAACAGGCATGACCAAGTGGGGAGGGCGGTGCACTGGGAATTGTGCAAACGACTGCATTTTGAGCGTACAGACAAGGTGTACAGGCATAAACACGCTGCAACACTCGAAAACGAAAACCAGAAAATCCTATGGGACATGGACATACAGACGGACAAACCAATCCAAGCAAGAAAACCAGATATCGTAATAATTAACAAGAAAGAAAAATCTTGTCAAATCGTAGACTTTGCTGTCCCAGGGTGAGTATGAAAGAAAAGGAGAAACGAAGCAAATACACAGAGCTAGCCAGAGAGTTAAAAGGGATTTGGATGATGAAGAAAATCAAAATAGTACCGATAATAGTAGAAGCACTAGGAACAATTCCGAAAAACTTCGAAAAAAGAATGTCAGAAATTGGAGTCAGAGGAATAACTGCAAAAATACAACGACTAACGATGATGAAACCGGCTGAAATATTAAGGAAAACCCTTGAATGCGGAGAATAATACAAGAAGACAATATAACGAATAAGTGTTACAGGGAATGAAGAACACCGAAGCTGCATATCTAAAAGTTCTACACCCCCACCATGCATCCCTCCCATTGTCTCATCACCGTTCCTCCCAATAGAAAAGTGATACCAAATAGCCGAGAATGGTCAAGAAGGATTGAAAGACTGAGGAGAGAGCACTGACCAGACCTCCGCTGGACAAGCGCGAAGAGAACTGGCACCTTAGGGAGGCTTAGTGCCACTCAAATTCCAGTATAAACCAATGGCCACTGCCAGCGAGAAATCAATGGTAAGAGGCTGTTGCAATGATGCAAATTCATTTACAAATGCTATCGAAGTGTTAGAGAATGGAGAGAGAGAGAGAGGGGGGTGAATTATAGTGTAGACACATTGATCGGAAGTCAAGATCAGCTGATTTGATTGCGTGTGAGTCGTGTTATCAGGTAAGCTGAATCGAGGAGATTTGTTTGGGACTTGAAAGAGAGCGGACGGCTTCGCCGTTGTCTTCTCCCCTTCGCTGGGGGTGGGGAACGAACGCTGACGTGGTAGAAATAAGACCTAGAAGAAAAAAAACAACACAGGCCAAATTCACTTTCCACCTTCTGCAAGACATCTGGGAAAGTGAAATAAACTATAGAACCGATTTCTTGTCTTGGTGTGAAATAAATCTTCGTCCCCAAAAACAGGTATCAAGTCTTCCTCCCAAACGAGAATTTCCAGATGGACCAACAAAATGGCAGATGTATGTTCAAATGACATGTCACACACATATTCACACTTAACAGCATATGAACATATGTAATAGAAAGACCACTAGACGAACACACACACATTAACTCTGGTAAGATAATTAAACACTCAATCTTTTATAAATAAACACGTTTTAATATATCATCTCCATTCCAATTTCAACCAATATATAACAAACGCTCATTTATGATACGACAACGTAACAGAAGGAGGTGGAGAGAGCTGGACATCTGGGGAGACATGTTCTCCTACTATGTAAATAAATAATAAATAATAAAGATTATAAAAAGCTCCTGCCGTTGTAACCCTGAAAATTCTCCAGATGCGAAACGGTCGACAGAATGAAAACACTCTATTGGATTAAATAATTAATTGAAGGATCTATCCATGCAACATTTTGAAAAAAAAAATGGATTTAGTGGTTCAAGTAAGCCTCGAGGTTGCTGAATGATCCATAGGCAATCACGGCTGATATTACGACTAGCGAATGAACGATTATTCTACATGGGCAATCTTTATGAACATGCTGTATAAGTGAGTTATCAAATGTTTTTTGTTTTACGGCATATCAACCTTTTCAGGTTATTTAATGCCGAATCCAATGATTTTGAAGAAAATATTTTCAATAGAATATATTTGTTTTTTTCAAGTCGGGTTCTATTTAACCCATAGTTGGGACCCTAACAGTTACTACCACTCTGCGTCAATAGCAATTAAAGGGTGACTCCACACTCCCCAAAGCCCGAAAATATGGACCTCACCATCGGATATAGTTTAAGGTCATATCCAAGACCATGAACTTTGGAATTTCCTTTCTTATAACTATTTTTGACATACGTGACAACACAATACAACTATGTTAAAATTACGCCATATATGTACATCGGTTATATATGAAATAAATCCAATGTCATGAGATATCTTTTAACTAATTCGCGTGTCTTAATCGAATTACTAATTAAAATTTTCCTTGGGTATTTGCTATCTACGCGATAGTTCGAAGTTCAATCCTTGGCTTGCGAGAGTTGCTAGTCTAGCGGCATTGATGAGCTGTGATACAACGAAACAGGACTGTATGTCGATGACTACAAATATATATATATATATATATATATATATATATATATATATATATATGTATATTTGTAGACATGGACATGATATATATATATATATACATAATTATTTACTATAATAATTATATATATATATTATTATTATAGTAAATAACTATGCATATATATGCATAGTTATTTACTATAATAATTCTAAAAAAACTCCAGAAACTAGTGTTTCATCCTTTCGGGAATCAGCAGTGCAAAGTGTCAGGATTAACGCCAACCGAGAGATTCGGACCATGGCAACAAAAGTCATGTTTGGCTTTATTAGCAAGAAGCTGAACCATTCGGCTACCGTCAACCGCGATATATATATATATATATATATATATATATATATATATATATATATATATATATATATATATATATAGTAGGGGCGTGCAATCAGTAATGCCTCTGACCCACTTCCAGTTGGCTGATCTAGCTGAAATTTAGCATTTGCAATGATTTATATATCTACGGGTTGTGTTGCAAAGTACAGCTCTGAACTGATTGTGGTTTCTATTTTACAGGTGTTTGAACTGAGTCATGTGTGAAATGGAGCATGTTGAATGTCGAGCAGTGATCTGGTTTTTGTATTTGAAAGGAGGCACACTACAGGAGACTTTTGATGAAATGAAAGAAACTTGTGATGATAATGACCCATCATATGACCTTGTAAAACGCTAACATTCTGAATTCAAACATGGCTAGAAGTCTGTGGAAACAGCTCCCAGACCTGGTCGCCCCCCCCCTTCTACCATTGATGAGGCATCTATCCGTCAAGTTGTGGCTGCCATTTTAGAAGATCGGCGCATTACTATTCGCCAAATAGCCCAAGATGTCAAGATTAGTACAGGGTCTGTGGAAACAATCATTCATGACCATTTGCATATGCATAAGGTGTCTGCCAGATGGATTCCCAGGTTGCTCACACCATTCCAGAAGCGAGAACGCGTCGAGTGCTCGAGGATGAATTTGGAGATGTGTCAAGAAGATGATTCAAAGGAAATTAAGGGAAGCTATCAAAATCAACAGGCGGGACAAGATCAGCAAAGGTACCCTTCTCCTGCAGGACAACACTCCAGTCCACAGCTCGCATGTCGCCAGATCAGAAGCACGGGCGTGTGATTATGAAATCCTCCCTCATCCCTACTCTCCTCACCATGAACCCTCTGACTTTCACCTCTTCCCAGCCACGAAGTTGTTTTTGATAGGAAAGCGTTTTCCAGATGATGTAGCCTTGATTTCTGAAGTCACGTCGTGGTTGGAGGACCAACCTCGGGGTGTTCTACAAAAACGGTCCCCAGAGCATCATCAAACGATGGGAGAAATACATAACTCTGGGTGATTCCTATGTAGAAAAAGACTGTGCCAATTTTCGTTGCTCTACTGCTATGGGAAGTGGATCAGGGGCATTACTTATTGCACGCCCCTCGTATATATATATATATATATATATATATATATATATATATATATCACATACACATACTATACATATTCATACATCCTACCTTATGTATATATTGGTTGAAGTTTTCTTTCTTTTCTAATCCAAGCACATTTGCATACATGTATTCAGTCACCCAAACATAAGTGCACGTACACACACAAACATATATATATATATATATATATATATATATATATATATATATATATATATATATAGGTATATATTATAGGTTGGTGCAAAAATGATGTCAGTTTTGACGCTCAACTTCATGTCAATAAACAACATTATTTTTGCACTAACCTTATATATATGTGTGTGTGTGTGTGTGTGTGTGTGTGTGTGTGTGTGAAAGTGAAAGTGTCTGTCTGTGAGCTTATTTGTCTGTGGGTATAAACAATTGAAATTTTAGATATATAGACATGGAATAATAATAATAAATGTTAAGGGGTCATAATAGGAGTCAAATTTTTAAAAAATTGACTTCTGTGGTCTCTACCAAATTGCTCAGACAATTTTTGGTGTAAACATTTAGAATTTTTACATGAAGCGTATTCTGAGATAGGGCAAGCTTTTTAATCGGTTTGAGTCGAAAATTTGAGCATGTCTCCCATAAACTTTCGACAGAGGCGATGGATTCTCACAAGATCAGAATCATTTTTAAGCTCGACTCTTTAGACGACAAATACCGAAAAATTGGCTAAAAACATTAATTTTTTCACCCTCAACTGAGCACATTTCTACAGGGAACGGTTGCTTTTTTCACCGATATTTTCGAAAGTCATCCCCTCTTTTCAATTGTCTAGTCTTAATTTAAACCTACGTCACTTCCGGTTTGGCGGTGGTTGTAACAACAAAGACGTCAGATTTTTCCCCCCGTTCTTTTCCTCCTTCGCGGTACGGGTTCGAGCCTGCCATCCTACTACCTCTCTCTCTCTCTCTCTCTCTCTCTCTCTCTCTATATATATATATATATATATATATATATATGGTTTTATGCAATTAAAACTTATTTTTAAACAGTGCCATATGGAATTTCCACAGAAAAAATTAAAATAATTCGCAAAGAGAGAATGAAAAATGAAAAAGGCCCTTGACTTTAGGCAAAAGTAAAATTAATTCAACTTTCGTACAAGATGTTTGATATTTTTGATATTTCGTGTTTTGGTTAGTTGACAGTGTCCAGTAGACATGTGAGTCGTAATCAAACGAATAACAATGAACTCATCGCTGCTGATGCTGATAACGTCGCTTGGATTTAATTTGATTCTTTTTTATATGCATGCACGTGAGTATGTGTGTGTGTGTGTGTGTGTGTGTGTGTGTTTGTGTTTGTGTGTGTGTGTCAGGTTTCGTTTTGTACCTAGATGAAATAGAGACGCGTGTTTTTTATGTTTTATAATTTATGCGGTTCTTTCTTTTTTTTTTTTTTTCGTGTGTGCGTGTTTTGTGTTTTGAAGGGACTCTTCTCGTTCGCATCACGTTCTGAATCTCTTGGACAAAAGCCAATTGTTGACAACCGACCAGAAAAACATGCATCTATATTCAGATTGTTTCGAGTATACAAGAAAGCGTTGGACATATTCATATCGCAACACTGTATATCCGTTCAATTCTGTTTTTATTATAGTTTTTTTTTCATATTAATATTGATGACATTATTATTATTATTATTATTATTATTATTATTATTATTATTATTATTATTATTGGCTCACAAGGAGCTTTCACACAGGTGATCAAAGATCTCATTGAATAGAGCCTGTAGTGTTCACTGGAAGCTGAATGACAACAAGTCTCCCCAGATTTTCAAATTCTCTCAACCTCTTTCGATAACATTTGGAAATAAATTTGCATTATCGCAACAGCTTCCTGTCATTGATTTCTCGTTGGTAGTGGTCATTGGTCTTTACTAGAATTTGAGTGGCAATAAGCCTCCCCGAGATCCCAGTTCTCTTCGTACTTATACAGTGGAAGTCTGGTCAGTGCTCACTCCTTGGTCTTCCCTTCCTCCTTGACTACTTTCAGTATTCATTCTTTTTGGGGAGGGGGCAAGGGAGACAGTGATGTGGTAGTGAAGGGATGGAGGAGGGGTCTTATAGGTATGCAGCTTCAATTTTCTGTGTTCAATTATCATTATTATTATTATTGGCTCACATGGAGCTTTCACACAAGTCATCAAAGATCTGATTGAAAAACCTGTGGTGTTCCCTGAAGCTGAGTGACAACAAGTCTCCCTAAACGTCCAGCACCCTCCACCTCCTTTGATAGCACTTGTAAATAAATTTGCATTATCGCAACAGCCTCTCACCACCGATTTCTCGCTGGCTGGTCTGTACTGGAATTTGAGTGGCACTAAGCCTCCCCAAGGTCCCAGCTCTCTTTGCGCTTATGCAGTGGAGGTCTGATCAGCGTTCTCTCCTCGGTCTTTCCATCCTCCTTGACCCTTCTTGGCTATTTGGTATCACACTTTTTGGGGGTGGGGAAACGGTGATTGGACAATGGGAGGGGATGCGTGATGGGGATGCAAAACTTGTTGATATGCAGCTTCAGTGTTCTCCATTCCCTGTAACGCTTCTTTCTGTTTTGCCTCGGCAGCAGTTTTTCTGGCTCACGCATGTGTTTCATGTGTATTATTCTCAGCATTCAAGGGTTTTCTTTAATCTTTCAGTCGTTTTTATTATTGTTAAGTCGTTGTATCTTTGCAGCCATTCCACTGATTCCAATTTCTCCTATTCTTTTTTCAAAGTTTTTCGCAATTGTTCCTAGTGATCTTACTATTATATATATTATTTTGGTTTTCTTCATAATCCAAATCCCTTTCACCTCTCAGGCTAGCTCTGTGTATTTTACCCGTTTCTCCTTTTCTTTCATACGCACCCTGTAGTCAGCTGGGACAGCAAAATCTATGATTTGACAGGATTTTTCATTCTTGTTCATTATTACGACATCTGATATTCTTGCTTGGATGGGTTTACCTATCTGTACGTCCATGTCCAATAGAATTTTGTGGTTCTCTTATTTTTTTTGTTGCGGGCTTATGTCTGTACATTCAAAATGCAGTTATTTGCATAATTCTAAGTGTACTTACCTCCCTAATTGGTTATGCCTGTTTTTGCATTCCTTTTTGGCCAGTTTGCTGCATTCACTTACTATATGGTGTATCGTTTCCTCTCTTTGTCCACAGAGCCTGCATTTTCTGTTTTCTTGTGTTTTATCGATCCTTTCTTTGATATGGTTGGTTCTTATGGAGTTATCTTGTGCTGCAGTTATTAAGGATTCAGTTTCTCGGTTTATATGTCCTTTTCGCATCCATGTCCAAGTGTTTTCGTTATTCTCGTCTTTTATCATTCTTATGAATTTTCCGTGCAGTTGTTTCTCTTCCCATTTTTCTTTTCTTGTTTTGTGATTTGTCTCTCTGTTTTCTGTTTTGTTTAAATTGTTCAGTGTCTCTCACTGCCATAATTATCCTTTCAGTATTTTGTAATATGTATTTTTCTAGTTATTTTGTGGGGGGAGGTCATTCACACAGTGGTATATGCAGACCAGTCCTCTCCCGCCGTCTTTCCTTTTCACGTAGAGTCTGTCAATATCTTCATTTGGGTGTAGTGCATTATGCATGGTCATGAGTTTCCTGGTCTTCTGATCGAGTTATCTCAGTTCTTCTTTTTTCCACCCTATAAACGGTCCAGAGTATCTTACTAGTGATATTGTCCATGTATTTATAGCTTTTGTTAGGTTTCTGCTATGTAATTTCGTTTCCAGGAGTTTTCTTGTTCTCCTGGGGTATTCCTTTCCAATTCTCTCTTTCACTTCTGTTGCTTTGATGGTGTCCGCTTTCATTATTATAGTCGTCTTGTTCCCCTAGTACCCTAATTTCTGTTTGGTTGGGTAGTTCCATCCCTTCTGTCGTTTCCAGTTTTCCCTTTCTTATAACGAGTAGTGCGCACTTTTCCATACCAAATCCATTTGGATATCTTCGCTGAAGATCCTAGTAGTGTTAATTAGTGTCTCTAGCTCCTTTTCGGTCCTTGCAAAAAGTTTCAAATCGTCCATGTACATCAGGTGGTTCAATTTTTCCTCTGTATTGGAAAACTTGTATCGGGCTTGGCACTTTCTCAAAATACTATTCAGGGTCATTATGGCTATAATGAACAGTAATGGTGATAATGAGTCTCCTTGGAAGATGTTAATTTCTGTTATGTGTTGTCTCTCAGCTGTCAATTCCAGTCTCCATGTTTTCATTGCATCTTCTATTACATTGGTGATCCTGCTTGGTATTTTATACATTTTTAGGCATTCTATTGTCCATGCTTGGGGGATCCTGTCGTACGCTTTTTTTGTAGTCGATCCATGCCATGGCTAAATTCTTTCTCCTCCTTTTTACCTCCTTTATGATCTTTTGATATATATAGCAGATCATGTGTTCTTCTTTTTCCTTTTTGACATCCTTTCTGTTCCTCGTGAGGAGTCCACAATTATTCAGGCAGTGGTAGATTTTTTTCCCTCAGTTGTGCTGTCAGTATTTTCCACATAGTGGGTAAGCATGTGATCGGCCTATAGTTGCTGGGGACAATTCCGTTCTCTGTGTCCTTCTGTAGCAGTGTAGTTCTACCTTTTGTCATCCAATCTGGCACTCGGAGTTCTCATACAGGTCATCAACAGATTACATATTGAAGACAACCCTGGAGTTTATGCAACAAGAAATCTCCGTCAGATTTTCAGGATCATCCACCTCTTTTTGGTAAGCCTTGCAAATGACTTTGCATTATTGCAACAACTGCTTACTATGAAATCTTCACCGGAAACAACCATTGGTCTTCACTGGAATTTTAGTGGTAATAAGGTTTCTCAAACTCCCAGTAATCATTACACTCTTCCATTGATGATCTGGTTAGTACTTTCCTTCTTTCGTTTTTTCAGCCCCTCCCTTCCCTGACACGACTATTATGCATTGATGTCAATCGAGGCTGATGCATTTTTTTGGCATGGAGAGGGGAAAAGAGTTAATAAGATTTCTTGTTGTCTCACTTTTTCTTCTTCTTCTTCTTCTTCTTCTTCTTCTAATTATTATTATTATTATTATTATTATTATTATTATTATTGTTATTGTTATTGTTGTTGGTGTTGTTTTTGTCATTGCCATTATTGTTATTATTGTTGTTATTAATGTTGTTGTTATTGTTGTTGTTATTGTTACTATTATTACTGTTATTATCATTATTGGTATTATTATTATTATTATTATTATTGTTGTTGTTGTTATTTTTGTCATTATCATTATTGTTATTATTGTTGTTATTAATGGTGTTATTATTATTGTTGTTATTGTTATTATTATTATTAATAATATTATTGTTATTGTTATTGTTGTTATTATCATTGTTATTATTATTGTTGTGGTGTTATTATGGTTATTATTGCTATTGTTGTTATTATTATTATTATTATTATTGTCGTTATTATTATTATTATTGTTATTATTATTATTATTATTGTTATTATTATTATTATTATTATTATTATTGTTGTTTTTGTCATTATTATTATTATTATTATTGTTGTTATTAATGTTATTATTATTGTTGTTGTTATTATTATCATTATTATTATTGTTGTTGTTGTTTTTGTCATTATCATTATTGTTATAATTGTTGTTATTAATGTTGTTATTATTGTTGTTGTTATTGTTACTATTATTACTGTTATTATTATTGGTATTATTATTGTTGTTGTTGTTATTTTTGTCATTATCATTATTGTCATTGTTGTTATTAATGTTTATTATTACTATTGTTGTTATTGTTATTATTATTGATATTATTGTCATTGTTATTGTTGTTATTATCATTGTTATTATTATTGTTGTGGTGTTATTATGGTTATTATTGTTATTGTTATTATAATTATTGTCGTTATTATTATTATTCTTATTATAGTTATTATTATTATTATTATTATTATTGTTATTATTATTATTGTTGTTTTTGTCATTATCATTATTGTTATTATTGTTGTTATTAATGTTATTATTATTGTTGTTGTTATTATTATCATTATTATTATTGTTGTTGTTGTTGTCATTATCTTTATTGTTATTATTGTTGTTATTAATGTTGTTATTATTTTTATTGTTATTATTATTGCTTTTGTTATTATTATTGTTATTATTGTTGTTTTTATTATTATTGTTGTTATTATTATTCTTCTTGTTGTTGTTGTTGTTGTTGTTATTATTGTTATTATAATTATTATTGTTATTATTATTATTGTTGTTTGCATATTTATTTTTATTATTATTGTTATTATTGTTATTATAATTATTGTTTTTGCCATTATTATTATTGTTGTTGTCATTATTATTTTTGTTGTCATTATTTTTATTATTATTAGACAAAAATTATAGCTCGTTGACTTAAAATGATTGCCTTATGCCAAATTGATGATCGAATATAGCTGGATTTGTTCTCATTTTTGTATAAAAAAAACTAATTCTTATCAATCCCTTATTGTGCATAGAACGGATGCCACATGCCTAGTGTGCTACACCTTATCACAACAAAGGTCCATAGAAGATTTCAATAGTTGGTGATATAAAGTGAAACGGAAAGATATAGAGACATATAATGCAAATCAGGGATGCCCATTACGACGATCGCGATCGCAGAGGACATTGTTGGTAAATCGCATGGTATTGAAAAAAAAACATTAGCGCTGGTAAACTTTCAGAACCTTGCGCCACAACTAGAGACACAATGGCAGTTATGTGCGCAGCTTGAGAGTGCAACTAGATAAAACCAATTGGCAATTGTCTGCAAGAGTTCGACAAATGCTTTAAAGACTTTGCTTTACACGAACTAATCGCTACGTCCATTTGCTGCTCTTTCCAAAAAGATGCTGAGGTTGTTTCACTCGCATCGAAAATTGCAACTGTTTCACTTGAACTCATCTTGAGTAAGGGATGAGATTCTGACACTATAAGTCGACATTCAGCTGATGCAAAGCTCATGGTCAATTCCGGAACTTATTCACAGGAGACCCCAACATCAGTAAACGTGCTATCTTCTTGATTGCATTATTTGGGTCTACTTATTTATGTGAATCAGTCTTTTGCCACATGAAGATCATTAAGTCCAAATACCACTCGATCATGACTACTGAGCATATATAAGTCTACTTGAGACTGAATGTTAGCAACTACTATCCGGTCTATGCAAGTACAAGTCATCAGAGCAAGGTAAGGACAAAATGTGCAAAGCTGCACTATGCAATATGGGTTGATGCAGTAATGCAACGTGCAAATGCATATATTGTAAATATAAAAATAATGTGATTTGCATTTTTAGTAGGTGACTTATCTATTTTCTTACAAAAACCTTAAACGAACTTATTACCCCGTATATTCCAAGCAAATATAGCGTTAACTTCACACACGAACTAGTGCAAATACTAAAATCGATGCAACCAGAAAACAAAATAATTGCTTCTCTAGATGTAGAAAGTTTATTCTCTACTGTGCATGTATACGGTGTCCCAAAAGAAGCTGATGGATTTTAAATTTGATTAACTTCCTCAATATTTAAGTTATGCTTACCAATTTTCATATGTAGATAACAGAGCCTCTCCGTGATTTTCTAAGACATAGAAAGATATCATAGTCTACTTATTCTCATTTTATTTACACAACTTAACCTAGCGTATGTTTTTCACAAGATCTAATTTTAATTGTGAAAAGTGATGTTACTCAAATGTCCACCATTTTCATTTTCACGCTCTTGTGCTCTATGCAGGGCATTGTCCAGCAGATCACATAATTTTTCGGGGATTATGTCCTTAATTTCCTCCTCTATATTATTTTAAGGGCATTTATTGTGGCTGGTTTGTTTGCATTGGGAATAGGGAAATTTCTTTTGTTGACGTTTCGTCGAAATTCTCTTTGAGTTTCTGTTATTGACTCGTTCAACCGAAAGTACGACTCTACGATAAATATCCGCTTCTCGGTAATGTAACGACTCATGATGGAAGGGTTCTAGGGTTATAATCAGGATTCGGTTCTGGGGTTCGGGAAGGAGTGAGTCACTCTCTCGACAACAGCACGTTTCTGCCCTCTTCTTTTCCAATCGACTACACCTGGCCTCTCACAACCAATGTCACACCGCACAATCTGAAGGTCAGCGATACGAAATTCTTTTCAAGAGAAGATGTTCACGACTCTTTTCTCTTTTCTGCCCCAGGGAATTTTCCCCAGCGTTTATATCCTCCTATCTAGAAAAAAAGGAAGAGACAGGGGGAAAAATAGCTTCTCCCATCATGCTCTGCCTTCCCAAGATGCCCTTCACGTATACAAATGCGCTGGCCATCCTTTCCTTCTTCTTTTCCAAAGAGCGATGTACGTTTCTTTTCTTCTTCTTCTTCTTCTTCTTCTTCTTCTTCTTCTTCTTCTTCTTCTTCTTCTTCGTCTTTTCTAACCATATACCCCACAAGGGTTACTTTAGATAATCTGAAAAAAATATATAAAAATATAAAAAAATTAAGAAAGACAAATACCGAAAAATTGGCTAAAAACATTAATTTCTTCACCTTAAACTGGGCACTTTTCTATAGTGAGGTCGCTTTTTTTTTCGTCGATATTTTCGAAAGTCATTCTCTCGTTTCGATTGTCCGGCCTTAATTTAAACCGGTTTGGCTGTGGTCGTATCAGCAGAGACGTCAAGTTATATTCCCGTTCTCTTGCTCCTTTGCGGTTCGGGTTCGAGCATGCCTTCCTACTACCATTTTATTATTTATTTATTTTTTTGCTCACCATACACCTCCAAACACCCGGGCAACGCCGGGCACCCATGCTTGTTGTTTTGCCTCTATTTGTGTGCTTAAAAATGTTGCATGTCAGCATTTACATTTGTGCCAAAAAACGATTAAGAAAAGTTGATCGTTTTGTGTGTCGTTGGTTTTGGATAGTTTTGAATATCTTGTTACCAGATTTCATTTCCATCGCGACAAGTGCCAACAAGGCAGAACGCCAAAAGAGGACCAAATTCTTATCAAAACGAAATGGTACGAAATGAAACGAAGGCATAGACAGCGGGTCGATGAAGTTTCAGTGGACAGTATGGAAAATAAAAGAGGTTAATGTCAGTCCCAGAGCAAGGTGACGATTCGTGCAGATGATTGCACGTTATCGCAACAACCGTTTGCCATTGATTTCACGTTGGCACCGACCATTGGTGTTTCCTGGGGTTTGGGAGACAAAATGCCTCTCCAAGGCACCAAATTGGAACTGCACACTTCCAGTGGAGATCTGGTTAGTACTCTCCCACCTCGGTCTTTCCATCCTCCCTGACCCTTCACAACTAGTTGGTGTGGCGCCAGTCGATGCCATCTACACCATTTTTATTATTATTATTATTTTTATAATAAAAATAATAATAATATAATAATAATAACAATAATAATAATAACAATAATATCAATAGTAATAATAACAATAATAATAACAATAACAATAATAATAATAACAATAATAATAACAATAATAATAAATAATAATAATGAATAATAATAAATAATAATAATAAATAATAACAATAATAATTATAATAATAATGAATAATAATAGCAATAATAATAAATAATAACAATAAATAATAAATAATAATAATAATAATAATAATAAATAACAATAAATAAATAATAATAATAATAATAATAATAATAATAATAATAATAATAATAATAATAATAATAATGGTAGTCGTGCAATATACGCACTGTGCTATATTTCAGATAGTATTTCCAAGTTAAATTTAATTTTTATGGGTTCTTTTTATTTGTTATTAAATTTTAAGGTGAAAATGCAGAATAGTTAGAATCACCCATGTTAAGATAGGCTTTCTGAATGATAATGTTCTTATTTCAGTATGGTGCGTACACTGAACAAGTTCGAAAATAACAACAATATTTATTTGAAAAGTAAAACACAAAAAAATATAACTAAAATTTAATATACTCTTTGTTTTTAGTTCATATCAAATCTTTAATAAAAACTGATTAGTTTATGAGTTTTAAGATGAATTTGTGTTCGTGTGTCTCGGGAGAGAACAGAGGATATCCTATTTCATTTCCCATTTCAAACATGTAAATAATTTACAGTTAAAGCGTTGTAAAACAAACGAAAACTTTAACACGTTTAAATGTATTAAAAAAATATGGCCGATGCTAAAATATTGAATTCATCAATCGTTTTAGTTAAAAGAACAAAAACAACAACAACAACAAAAATTGTCATGGAACATGCTTAAAAATATTTGGAAATACTCAATGGTTCGAGTCTGCATGCCTACGACAAGTTTTTTTTTTTTCTCAACACACACCTCCAAACACCTGGGAAACACCAGGTACCCAGGCTAGTCCATAATATAAATCTCATCTGTCTGTTTAAATGTATGTATGTATGTATGTATGTATGTATGTATGTATGTATGTATAAGCAAATCTCTGATTTAAAAAAAAACATAAAGCGGAAGACCATTACCCGCATTAAGCTGGTCTGCAGTTTAATTTGTTGCTGGCTATCTTGCTCTTGCTTGTTGCTGGATCTCAACATTTTGAACCGAGAGAGACTTAGCTGTCGTACAAAGCTAAGACTCTGTAACATCATATTTGTATAGATACTCCCTCAGGCATTTGGGCTGATGGACTTTAAATGTTTGAGGGAGTGGCACTCGTCTGACAAGACGTTGCAATCATCATGTATGTATGTATGTATGCCTGCCTATGGTCAGGTCATGTTATATGCTACTGGTACCATGTAACCCAGTACTACCTGCCTCATGGTCGGGTCACCGGCTACTAAACTGGTTCCCCCACCAGACTTGTTTGGTGAGGAGGGTGGCTAGTCTCCCTGAAGGATTAAAAACAAGACCTTCCAAAGGGTGAATGAACCCTTTTTTGGGGTCAACGGTCAACTAGCTCCGTGTGTGTTTGTGTGTATGTATGTGTGTTGGGGTGGATAGGGCTCCCGTAAACGGTGGTGAAGGCAACCTTTCTAGGAGAAGCAAATCTCTGATTTAAAAAACTATAAATCGGGAGACCAGTACCCGCATTAAGCTGGTCTGCAGTTTAACTTGTTGCTAGCTATCTTGCTCTTGCTTGTTGCTGGATCTCAACATTTTGAACCGAGAGAGCGAGAGACTTATCTGTTGTACAAAGCTAAGACCCTGTGACATCTTCTGTGTATAGATACTCCCTCAGGCATTTGTCTATAAAAATGGTCCTGTGGCGATGAAAAAGTTGTGACGTGTGGAGGCTTGAAATGCTGGAAGCATGTAATAATTGATCTCAATAACCGTCTTCAGTGTCATGTCTGCTTGAGCGTGTGAATTCACCGGTAGGACTAAAAAATAAAAAAAATAAAAAGTCATTTTTGTCTGAGGGAATGGCACTCGTCTGACAAGACGTTGAAATCATCATCATGCCCGCCTAAAACTTTCGGCAGAGGCGAGGGATTTTCACGAGGTCGGTATCATTTTAAAACTCGACACTTTGGAAGACAAATATCGAAAAACTGGCCAAAAATATTCCTGCACCCTCAACTGGGCACTTTGCTACAAGCAGGAGTCGTTTTTTTTTGTCGATATTTTCGAAAGTTATCGCCTCTTTTCGATTGTCTAGGCTTAATTTACACCTACGTCGTTTAACAATGGGCGCAACAGTTAACGCTTCAGGTTTTTTTCTCACTTTCTTTTCCTACTTCGCAGTACGGGTTCGAGCCTACCTACTACCATTTTTTGTGCTCGCAATTTTCCTTTTGTTTTTATTTTTTTGCTCAACCTTTTTTTTTCTCCATACACACTTCCAAACACCTGGGCAATGCCGGGCAACAAGGCTAGTTATTATATATTTTTTTTTGCAACTTTTCACTTGGTGAAAAGTTCGATCTGCTCCCTCCCCCCGCGGTCATTATTTTTTATTTAGTCAACCTGCTGGCCCTTAAAGGGTAAGATGAAAAATGATCAAAATATTTTGAAATTATATTACCTTTTATTGTCTGGAGAAAACATTTTTTTTTTGAGTGATGAGTGAAAAAATAATATTCAGGAAGCCTGCAGAGCCCTACTGCAAGCACTAATTAAAATTAAGGAGACCCTACTAAAAACAATTCTAAAACCAAGTTTCTACCTCCCCCATCCTTGAAGAGAAATTATTTTTTAAGTAACGCCTGAAAAAAAAATCGTCAAAATCTACAGGAGCGCTACTAAAAGCAGTAAATATTGTTATAAGTATGATTATAGTTATATAATATGTATTTATAGGTAAATAAGTTGGGGTTTTTTACCCCACAGGCTTAAATTACATTTATTAAAATAAAAATGAAAATTAATTATTATATTATGGTCTTTTATTATACTACTGTGTTATATTTTCTGTTTATATTTCCCTTGGCTTATTAGAAACAAACGCTTTATTTGATTTTCATGTTTCATTTTAATAGTGTTTTCATTATCATTGTTATTGTTGTTGTTTTGTTGTAACACTGGAGAGCCGACAATAAATAGGTAAACACGGTGTTATGTTTATAAAAGTACTAGACTACCAGTGACCCGTTGGGTCAGTATGTTATATTAGCTATGGAATTAATGTATGAGCGTGACACTTGTGACGTAAAGAAAATAGTTTTTTGTGACATAACAGAAAAATTTCTATGAAAGTATATTAAAATCAAAAAAAGAATATAGATAGATTTCTATGAGTTGTTCCGTATATAATTGTTTATTTTTGAAAAAAAAAACTTACAGCCATTGAATTATAAGTGGTTTGCCATAATTATAGGTAAATGTGCACTGAACAGATCTTTTAATATAAACGCGAAAAAAAAAACGCCTGGGACGCTGAAAACGTACACAGTAAAACAATACGTTTTATTGTCGCGTTGATTATTTGTTACGCAAATTAAAAAAAACATATTTTCGGGGTTATTTATTTATGTTGGTAGTGTAGAAGAAAATGTATGAATGTTTTTTAAGAAAGGTGTATAAAAAATGGAGAATATATTTTTTTAAAAAAAGAGGAAGGCGGTGCGTAAATCGCCGTTGTAAAATACTTTTATGGTTGTCAATGGATTAATTTGTAAGAAAATTGTGTTAAAATTACTTAAACGTAATATGAAAATGAACGATGTAAAAAAAATAGATTATTTACAGAATTACACAATAGTATGTTAATGACAGACTTCTCTTAGATTCCTTTGAAATCGTTTTAATCTCGCTTATGCATAGTGTATAGAATAGACAGCATATTCATGAAATATCGTCGCATTTAGTAGTTGTATTTTTATAAAATGTTCACCATTTCTGCAAAATGTTGTTTACTGTATTAACAGAAAATTGTATTCATTATTTAAAATTACGATGAGATAATTTTATTTACTCTGTAAACCGACAATAAATATCGAAAAATAACTGTCTTATTAATGAAATTTAAATAAAAATATTGAATTCTTTCCATCTTTTATTTTCTATCTGATTTTCTCTAACAATTTCACTGTGGAATAAATATTTTACCGTTCTCCATGTAATAGGGCTAGGTATGAAACATCTAATCTTACTACGAAAAAAAAAAGACAAAATGAGAGTAAGAGACAGACAGACAGAAAAAGAGAGAGAATCAATAGTTTATATGTCTTTACCTCTCTTTTTATCAAGCGGTGATTGATTTCTTGCTTGGCGTTTCTTCACTCACTAACTCGAGATCTCTGCATATAATAAGAAATATCCAAATATCTATTTATGTGTTTCAATTTATTTCTTCATTTCCACACCCATGATGACTGGACTCGTTGGTTATTGCGTCTTCATAAATTGACCAATGAAATTGAACTATTTAATTTATTTCGTGAACTTGTTTCGTTTCTTTATGCAACGAATAAATATTACATCGAAACTAAGTATTTTATTCACCTCATGAAGAGACAGTGACTATTCAAAAAATTTAATCTTTCTTATTGAGAACAGTTTGAATTTATTATAATTCGAATTTTGAAAGCTAAAGCAAATATTTTTTATTTATTTAAAATATTAAATTTTTGGTATCGTTTCTGGGCCGTGTCTAAGATAGAGAGACTAGTGTTTGATACAGCCACTCAGGTATGGCAATAATACTCTGTATAAATGGCGACCTTATGTAGCTGTATGATACTAGCATGCGTAAGAACTATCTAGAAATGGCACACACTCTCTTTACGGCAGACTTGGCAGTATCTTTTATATATCTGTTCCAACTCATGCTGCCCTTAACTACTAAGGCGATGCGTTTGAATATCAAATTCTCGGATAGGGTACTCTTTGCCATGGAAATCGGTGGTTTAAAATGTTTTTTATTGTTGTTAAATGGCGTCTATTTAACCTGCTTTCATTATTTTACTAGACAATTAGAAGAACGATTTATGTTGTCTTGGTGATATGGTATCACATGCGTTTAATGGACAATTAAGAGTGTTAGTATATAATTGTTGTTGTATTATCGGGTGTATATATAACGAGTGAATATACGTGCCATCATGCAGGTCTAGTCTATATAAATATACGTGTGAATGAAACCGATGCTCATGCACCGTCTAGTGGTTATAGATGTTTGTTGTGGGTATGTGTGTGTTTACACATATTCAAACAGAGTTCACGTAACATGGACAAAGTAACAGTCATTAGTTGGGATGGGTTCAACAAACATAATATATAAGCATAGAATAGTTGTGTGATAACGGAGTCTAACCTTAAGTTGTGGTTTTCTTCGTCTCTTGGACACTGCAAGACAACATATTATTGTGAAGCAGTAATAACAGGACTTCTTTTGTTTTTTCCTCGTTTTTTCTCATTTTCACAGTTAGGTGTTTCCCTCAGATATTTACACGCTACTCCCCCTTTAGTTCTTATATGTCGAATGCTTCGCGAGTGAGAAAGTAAACCTCCTCTCCTAGACGGCTCTTTCGTTCTCCTCTCTTACTTGTATATTTAATATATCGAAAGCTACTCTTTCATTGTTACCGGATAAATTCTATTGTGCATTCTTTAAAACATTGAATACTTAAATCTATTTTATTGCATAAATGTCTCTGTTATTATATCTCTATTCATAAACGTTCCGTTATCTATTTTAACTTTTTAAATGTTTAGCTAAACATTCCTTTCTTTCCAAAAATTTTTTTCTGTATATTTTTCTACATAACAGTTAAGGAACACTACTACTACTACTACTACTACAACTACTACTGCTACTACTGCTACTACTACTACTACTACTACTACTACTAATAATAATAATAATAATAATAATAATAGTCGCTCAGACTTTTGGAATTGCCCGCTATAGCATAAGCCAGATACTACGCTGTGATCATAGCCAACATAACATTGTATGAAAGTGTCATCAGCTTGGAATATTTAAATAATCGGCGAACAAAATTAAAACTGATATGATTGGCCTTTTAATTTACCTTTTTAGCATGCCATTCTCCTAAATGCAAACTGCGTCTTTTTTACCATACATAATCACCGTTTACCAAGGTTCGTTTACCAAGGTTCGCTTACCAAGGGCGACTCAGCAATAATTTGCTTAAGTTGAACTTGAAAACGACCATGTTAGAGTCAACAGGGAAGCTGTTCCGCGATATTGTTTTCCACAGACGAGCAGTTCTGGGAAAGAAAGCTTTCCTCGTGGAATTTTCGTTTGGTATTAGGCACAGACCGAGAGTAATAGTAATTGCTGATAGTGGTTATAGCTAGGCGAGTGTTTGCTGTGAATGTTTGACTAGAGGAGGCATAAAGTGAAGTTCAGTAAAGCAGCTGCCATGAAGATAATGACAGAGCAGATATAAGCTCGCAACGTCTCTTCTGTGATAAAGATGTAGCAGGGAGGAGAAAAAGGTATCACCCCCATATTTAGAGGTCGGTTTTGTATCCTGACCAGGCAGAAAAGGGTACTCTAAGCAGTTCTCCATCTTAAGGTGTATTTGGCTTTTATATACGTCAAAAATTTAATCGAGAATGAGGTAGATTCTGGAGCGGTAAAATGATCCAAAAAATTTTCCGGTCGATCTTGTCAACTCGTTTGAAATTGTTGTAAAATTTATATATCTGTCATGATTTAACGATAGGAGTATTTTTACTCTGGTCGGAAACAGAAAATGTAGTATCAGAACAGATACAACACTTTGCTCTTAACCAAAAATCCAATACAAAAACCAAATAGTGTAATGAATTAACATGGGCGTAATCCAAATGAGCCGATTTTCATATATTTTTTTCTTGATTTACTAGTCCTCCCTTCTTGTTTCTCTGACCGTACCAGCATGCAGATTTTTATGAAAGTGTCACCACTAATCAAGACTCCAGGATGAATCAAGGATAAGAGCTAAATGAGTGTCAGGTTGACGATGAGACGACATTGTGATGATTAGTAACGATGGTGGTGATCGCGTCGAATTTGATAATTTAAGAAGTTCAATGAGAATTTGGAGCCAATATTTTTCGCTGCATAACTCACTACTTCGCGCGCCCCTTACGGATATGGCCCTAATTAATAGGAACCCCTTACGTCTCAGTGACAATGTTTCGGGTGAATTAATAATCCAAATAAATAATAAAATAAGGACTAGTGAAATTATTTTCACGGCTAATAAACCCACACAGGTACACATCTCTCTCTCTCTCTCTCTCTCTCTCTCTCTCTCTCTCTCTCTCTCTCTCTCTCTCTCTCTCTCTCTGTATATATATATATATATATATATATATAAAGCTGAATGTCTGTGTGTGTGGTCACGAATAGCCTCCTATATGGTTGACTATTTTAAAAAACTGATTTCATATAATGGTAGAAGATGTATCGAGACACAGGAATGTGTATGTTTGATCTGGCAGAACAGTGGTTCATTAAAATTTTGGGGTCTGCGTTCGCGCCTGGTCCACAAAGTATGGAAATAAAAAATTTAAAAATTAAAAAAAAAAACGTTTACAAGTGTTTTTGATATAGATGTACATAATAATACTTTGATAAGTATGTTTTAACTTAATAGGGATGGTATAATAAAATTGTGGGGTCTGCGTTCACGCCTGGCCTCCATAGAATGGAAATAGGCACAAACTTTAATAAAGATTTTTCATATCTATCTGCGTAAGTATACTTTGATAATTATGTTTCAGTTTGAAGAAATATAGTATAATAAAATTATGGGATGTTTGTTCGCACCTGACCTCCATAGAATGGAAATATGTCACAAAGTTTAACAAGGTTTTTTAATATAGATCCACAGAATATTGCGGTAAGATTTTCAGTGTGAACAGGTATGGAATAATAAATTATGGGGTTTATCTATTTTATTTTTACTTTCATTATATTTTGCTTTGGTTTTGATACCCCCAAATTCAACCCAAATTTACAACCCTTCCTTTTCATAACCTATCATACTTTCATAAATCAGAGTCCATTTTCTGTAGGCTGATTTTGAACCCAGTCAACAACGGGTACTTTTTCTAGTAAATATATATATATATATATATATATATATATATATATATATATATATATATATATATATATATTTAGTAATGTGATTGATAATGTAAAATTTAAAAATCAAATTATAATTAAATAAAAAATCCGTTTCATAAGAAGGAACAACAACAAAATCAATTATTTGTACGATCGTTTCTGAAAACAGTGTTTTTATTGTGGTAGACATCAAGTTATGGACAATAATTATTGCATATAGTTCTTTAATAAACAAGGTTTCCTCATCAGCAAATTGTGAAGGGTATTTATTAAATTTAAAAGACACCATAAATAAACCTAGCATTAAAAGTAAGGCAGATGTATCTGGAAAAAAAATTAAAATACAGGTCTGGATTTAAAATTGATAAGAAAATTAATATGGGTTAGAGATTGAAAAGAAATAGAGTAAAATATAAATTTGGTTTAAGTACAATATTATACATACATACATACACAAATATATGCATGCATATATATATGAAAAATAGACACATATATACATATATATAGATATACAGATATATACATAAAAATATAGGTACAAATATTTACCTTTTAATTTTTCGCCTTTTGAAATCAGGAACTATGGTTAAAGTACTCACATAGATCTTTGCTATAGCTTTTCACCTTATCGAATGATAAATTTTCAAAAAGGACGCCCGTGCAATAATTTATTTCCGTTAGCATACTTTTGATTTAAAGACGCCACGGTTTATAATTCGAAAGAAATTGTAAGTTAATGTTATTTGTATAATTACATAATGCAAGGGGGATAATTAGTCAGATTTTCTTTAATTAAAGGGTGCAAGGGGGATAATTAGTCTAACTTAATTTATTACAGAAAAAAAATTGTAATCTATTTTTACTAATAAGAATTTTTTAATGATTTAAGGTGGTTTATATTTATTAAATTTAAATCAACGTTTATGACTGCATGTGAAGATTAGGTCCTGTCTTGAATTTAATAGGGTGGTTGCATTTTTTATATCTTCATATTTCAAATTTTTAGGGTCTCTTTTGTACATAGTGCACAGAATTTATCTCCTGGTTTATATGGTTTGCAAGATTCAATTACTCGCCATTTCAAGTTGAAAGAAATATTGCTATTTTTGAGTTGCCAAATATAGTTGGATAGAGTAGTTTGGTTTGACAGAGAATTATTTTTAAAAGAATATTTGTGCGTTGAAATTCTATGTTTTATTAGGCCAGATGTGGAACCAAATATATTGCTTCTTGCTTATTGTGATTATTTTCCGTTAGGTCTGGTGCTGGATTATTATATGGTGGGTTGGTTTGTAATTGATCGGTAGATTGGTTTAAGTTGGTGTCATTATTTAAGCTTATTATATATCTAAATTACAGCGAACACTTTTTCTTTGCTGTATTTTAATTAAACTAGTAATTTCACTATTACATTAAAATACACTCTGCTCTTTAGACTATTGTTCTAGTCTCGTTTAAATTATATATATATATATATATATATATATATATATATATATATATATATATATATATACATGTACGCAACGTAACCTATGTATCACACACACGTCTCCCTCATTATCTTTGGATCGATAGCTAAAAGACCGAATTTGCATTTTACTTTAACAAGTTCTCAGAAATCAAGGGCCCCCTTTCCTGGAACCATCAATTGATTTTCTATAAGAAACGATAGACATCCGCGTGTTAATATTCCCCATACTTTTTCAAATCTTGAGTTAAAGCCGAAGAGAATATTGACTTCTCTTTTCCCCACTTGACCACTTTAAATATCTAAAAGTTTTCTATTTTTTCTCGTATGTTTTTATTATTATTATTTTTAATCTTGCCAGATTCCAGAACCAGAATTCATCTGATCTGGTGTAGTATCCAACCTTGTGCTAGAGCTAATATTTGATTTCTATAGGTTGAAACAATAAAAGTGTCGCCTTAAAGAAAACAACACTACAGTTTTATTGTAAAACATTTATTGAAAAAAATTCAGGTAACTTGATTATGTAGTAGAGCTGACATCTATTCAATGTAGCCACCTTCAGCCTCAATCACCGCCTCAGTACAGGTCCGGAAATACAAATGCTGGCAAAAAAATTTTGAATTCTGGGCGGATGGCGGCGATCAGACTGAGTTTAGTGTTGTGGGAGGTCATGTTGGTGATGTTCTTGACGTATGATCAAATAAAGTAGTCCAGAAGGTTCAGGTCAGGGTAGGAGGTGTTCAATGAGAGAAGGGTCATAGCACTCCTTCTGAAGCCAAGCCTGGGTCACTTTAGACTTGTGGGCCATCGCCGAGTTCTGCTCCTGCTCAGGATCTGCCAGCGACCACCTGATTACACCAGAGGATCGCCACACTCTTCAGCACATCCAAGTACACTTTGGTGTTGATTTTCAAGCTGACTTTGAAGATGCGAGGTTGCAGGATGTGGCCCTACCTTTAAACCACACTAAAGACCATAACCGTGTCCAGAAACTTTGTTTTCATCATCCTTGGCACGTTCCTGTTATTCGCGACAATCCAGCAATGCATTTTGAGGGTGCTGGCAATGTTCTTGTTGTCATAACTTGGATCAGTAGAGAGCATGAATTGTACAGCGGCGCATCTTCGATCTCGGTCGCTGAACATTGTGTCAATTTCAGACATGATAGAAGGCTTCTGTCGTTCTTGGGATTTGTACACAACTATCCAACTAGTAGATGTATGCAACAAAAAATAACACCCGTTTTTTTATCAAACGGAAATGAAATCATGTTGTCTTTTCAATGGCGACAATTTTATCGTTTCTCTTTGTATATAAGATGTATGGATATCTGACTGTTCAATCAAAAATTCCCATTACCTAGCAACGTAGAGTTCCTATTTACAATGCCTCCCCACGGGACAAAGTTAAACATCAGAGTCGTTTTTTTTATTGTGGAGAAAAAAGTTTTATATTGTCTCAGTCGTGAAGGATTTCTCCTCCCCTGAGAAAGAATACAAAATTGAAGTGCAGGATCTGAAAAAAAAAGATACAACACTTTGATCCCGACCCGAGAGTTAGTAAAATAGCAAAGAAGACTAATCTTCCTCGCCTCAATTAGACACATAGTTATGAAATAATTTAGCTTTATTGCGGTCTTTTCTGAATTGCGACGTTTCCAATTTATCTGGTCTGGTGGAGTATCTAGCTAAGTAATATTACTGTAACATCATTAGGAGAATATGTAGCAGTGTGGATGGTTTCTTAGTTCTACTTCGAATGCTTCGTTATTTTGAATTATTATTCAGAGTTTTACTTTGAAAATCAAGTATGCTCATATCATGTTGTCCTGACTAAATCCACTCGAGGATAATGTTTAGTAGGTAAAGATGTGTAAGGAGTGTGGAAAAAGGAAAAATGTGTACATGTTTGTATAGCTGATGATTAGATTAAAGCGTTGGGCTTATGTGATACGTTAAGTTATTTGCTGCCCAATCTGGGATCATTGGGTAGGAGGGGGGAGATAAAAAGATGTTATGTTTGATGTAGTAACTGTTTTATCTAGACATAAAATCTCCGAATATGACAACTTTATCGATATGTGATATCGATTACATTGAAAATTTAACGTATTTAAATTACTGTTTTAGTTTCTATAGTTTAGGTGAGTATATAAGTTATCTCACCAAAAGCTACGTCTAACGTATTTCTTGTTCGTTAAAAATGCATGTGCTTCAAAATCAATATATATTATATTTTATATATATATATATATATATATATATATATATATATATATATATATATATATATATATATAAGTGTGTGTGTGTGTTTGTATATATATATATATATATATATATATATATATATATATATATATATATATACATTGTATTACAAACCTGAGTACACCCCTCACATTTCTCTTCATGGGACAACACTGAAGCAATGATCTTTGGACACAATGAAAAGTAGTCTGTTTGCAGCATATATAACAGAGTTAATGTATTTTCCGTTCAAAATAACTCAAAATGTAGCCATTAAAAGTTAAATCCCTGGCAACAAAAGTGAGTACACCCCTTACGAAAACTTGTCAATATTAACATACAACATGACGACTCTCATTATTTTTGTAGCCACCACCATTATCCAAAACTGCCTTTACTCTCCTTAGCATGGAGTTTACCAGAACTTCACATGTAGCCACTGGAATGCTCTTTCACTCTTCTATTACGACGTCGGGAGCTGGCCCCACTTTCTGCTTGAGGATACCCTAAAGATGTTCTATTGGATTCAAGTCTGGAGACATGCTTGGTCAGTCCATCACCTTTACCATCAGCCTTTTCAGTAAAACAGTGGTTGTCTTGCATGCGTGTTTTCAGTCATTGTCATGCTGGAACACTGCTCTGCGACCCAGTTTCTGGAGAGAGGGGATCATGCTCTGTTGCACTATTTGACAGTACATGTTGGAATTCATGTTTCCCTTAATGAAATGTAACTCCCCAATATCTGCAGCCAGCACAAATGCAGCCCCAAACCATGACATTCCTACCACCAGTCAAGCATGGTAGTGGGAATGTCAAATACATTTTGAACTATTTCCATTTTTATTCAAAAATCACGTTTTTTATAGCATAATGACACATTTCAAAAGTGTTTTTCTTTAGATCACATGCGTTGTACTAAACATATATTTACTCGAAATGGTTCCTCATAAAATATTATTTGAAACCAATAAAAACATAAACCATTTTTACCGCCTTGTGTTTAACCCTTCAAACACATCTTTACAAACATTTTTTTTTTTTTTGCAACCCGCATTATTTCTATTTTGGGGTGTAACGGTGAGAGTTTTCATGGAGTATTTTTCGGCAATGGTATTTTTTTACGGTGGAATATTTTAACACAATATTTTTGACGAGGTATTTTAGTGGGGTATTATTGGGTAGTGATATTTTTAAATGGTGTAATTTTTTAACGGTATTACTGGCGAGGTAATTTTCGGTAGTGGTACTTTTGGCGGGGTAGCTTTTGATAGTGGTATTATTGGCGGGGTAGTTTTGGGGAGTAGTATTTTTGCCCGTGATATTCTTTGTCGGGTATTTTGGAATATGCTATTCTGAGGCGGAGGAATTTTTTGGTGGGGTAATTTTTGGCAGTGAAATTGTTTTGACCGGTGGTATTTTTACAGTAGTATTTTAGTGGGTATTTTTAAATATTTTTTTTTTATTTTATTTTAGTACATTAGACTATTGTTCCAATAAATAATATATTATGTGTTAAAAAGTCTTGGGAACGATAAACTCTTTGAGTCAAAAGGATTGACTTCTGATTTTGGTAAAAGAATTTCATAACTTGCGTATGTTGCTCAATGCTATTCTTATCCCTAATTAATTTCCGAAATATTAACTGTACAATATATGAAATAGAGAATGGTTGGTTGGTTAGTTGTTTTTGTTTTACGGCATATCAACCCTATTCGGGTTATTTAATGCTGAATCCAAAGATTTTGAAGAAAATTTTTTTAATAGAATATATTTGTTGTTTTCAAGTCGGTTTCTATTTAACCCATAGTTGGAACCCTAACAGGTACTACCACTCCGGGTCAGAGTGGACCTGGGAGCAATGGTAATTAAAGGGTGGCTCCACACTCCCCAAAGCCCGCAAGCTAGAGCCTCACCACTGGATATAGTTTAAGGTCATATCCAGGACCCCCATTGAGGGACTTTTACCCTCTGCAGGGGGGCAGTCGGCGTATTCTAATGCCCCACCGACAGAGCCAATCATTGATGGTAAAATAACAAAGCGGGACAAGATCAAAGTGTAGTATCTGTTCTTCAGATGCTGCACTTCTATTTCTTGTTCTCTTTCGGTGGAGGAGAAATCCTTCACGACTGAGACAATTTTTATTTTTGTTCCTTTTCTCCACGTTAAAAAACGACCCTAGTGTCTAACTCTGTCCCGTGGGGAGGCATAGTAAATAGGTACTTTTTGGGCACACTGTATTATTAGACATATGTTCATATATGCAGTTCGTGACTATCGTCATTAAGTTTGTATCTCAGATCATAACTCAACAGGCTCTCATTAATATTGGCCTTGAGCCGAACCTAATCCAAGTAGAGTGAGCAAATTTAACTCCACGGTACTAAAAGGCAGCATCATTCAACGTATGGAAGAGAAACCCTGGAAACGTGGCGGGTCGAATATATCATCTATGACGTCTCCTGCATTAATTCAAAGTAAACCGTATCGCGTCATCTCATCTATACATCTAACAGAAAAACAAGAATTATGGGGTCCTCGCTTCGAGTTCCTATTTCCCACCCATCTCCTCTCTCCTTCTCTCCGTCCCTCCTCATTGACAGAAAGCAGAGAATTATCTCATGTACAAACACACCACTTGTATGTTAGCACACAGGTCTGTGTGTTCGTGCGTGTGATTATAATGACAGGAAATATATAGAAAAAAGATTTTGTAGAAATATTCGTTTACATTTGTTAAATGCATTTGTGTTGTCAGTCAGAGTTTTATACACTAACACACACGCCTACAGACACGTATGCACACACGCATATATATATATATATATATATATATATATATATATATATATATATATATATAGCGGGGGGCGCTCGGCTTTACTCGGGCGTAAAATACGTTTAAATATATTTTCATTTGTCCGAATTTTGTATATATTATAATAGACTCGTGATTTCAAAAGTCAAAAAAGAAGTATTTAGGCGCCATCAGTTAGAATCGAAACTGAAGCCATCAAAGCTGTAGACGTTACCACTGTACCCATGTGACACGCATATAAACCGAATAAAAAGTTTAAAAATAGAAATAAACGAAGCTGAATGCACAAATGTAGAACGATTTTTTTTTTCAATTTTGACCCATTTTTGACTTCTTAAAACAATTTTAACCTGCTAAAACCCATATAAGAACGACCCATAAAAATCAAATCATTTAAGGCCCTTAGCGCCGCTCTACGACTTTTAGTTTCGGTGGAGAGTTTGAAAATATGGATACAGACAGACAGACAGACCGAAAGACACACATATAGCCGTTTATATGTTATTATTATTGGCTCACATGGAGCTTTCACACAAGTCAACAAACGATCTGATTGGAGAACTGTGGTGTCCTCTGGAAGCTAAGTGACAACGTCTCCCCACACGTCCAGCTCTCTCCACCTCCTTCGATAGCATTTGCAAATAAATTTGCGTCATCGCAACAGCCCCTTACCATTGATTTCTCGCTGGCAGTGGCCATTGATCTATACTGGAATTTGAGTGGCACTAAGCCTCCCCAAGTTCCCAGTTCTTTTCGCCCTTGTCCAGCGGAGGTCTTATCAGCGCTCTCTCCTCGGTCTTTACATCCTCCTTAACCCTTTATTATTATTATTATTATTATTATTATTATTATTATTATTATTATTTCATGTGTCCATATAAACTTTTATAAGGATATATAATATTTAGTATCAATTTTAAGTATTACTTTGAACAGTGTTCAGTAAGTGAGTAGATTAAGGAGTGAGCTATGAAAATATATTTATAGCAATTAAGCTACACAGAATTTTCTGCGTTTCATCCTCTTAAAGACTCACAACGACTGTGTGTGTGTGTGTGTGTGTGTGTGTGTGTGCATGTTACGTTGAACAGCAGGGATAATTCCTGTTTGATCAATCTTTTCTATTTGGCGGGCCAATGTTTGAGCGTTATGTATATGTACGTATATGTTTCGTTAAACAAAATGAATAATTCCTGTTTGTTTTTCTTGCAATCTATTTTTTTTTCGAACGTTCTGATGGTGTGTAAAATGAAATATGCGATGGGTCGTCTTCGGGCGAATGATGCAATTAAAAATGGCGCTTGGTGATTTCATTGAAAAGTCGATTCAAATCATTTAAAATCATTAAAATCATTTAAGCGTACCTTCCCTTTTATATCGAGCCTGTATAATGGTCGTTTCGTTCATGCGAATGATGGGAGGCGCAGGTTGCAATGTGAAACGACTAAAAAATGGCGGTGTTTTTTTTTTATTAATATTTTTCTAAATCCGTTTTAGGGGGCGCCATGTGCTACAAGGTGTTGGTAGATGGAGCTGTTAGGGGAAGACGGGTGGCATGTTAGCCGGCGAGAAATATGGTTCTAGTTATGCCGCGTTGTACGACTCATGGAAGTCGAAAACGTTCGCGACTATAACAAATTTCTTTTTACACTCGTACAGAACGTTCGAGCACTGTTTGCTAAATGGTAAAAACGGATTGCAAGAAAAAAAATAAACAGGAATTATCCTTGCTATTCAACGAAACATGCATCAGAGAAAAATGTTGTTCAAATGTACTAACATATATATATATATATATATATATATATATATATATATATATATATATATATATATATGTTATTTGTTTTGGTTTTTGCGATACGTTTTGAATGAATTCAAATATTTACGAAAGTGCATTTTTACCTAAATGCGAGTTGGGAATAATTTTTCCTTTAACCAACTTGGTACCCCCACATGGGGAGCGTCATAGATATGTTCTTTTTAATATAATTATTCACTGACACGTGTTTCGTCATCTACGACTCATCAGTGGCTGAATCTAGCGAGATTCGAAATCGGGACCCCGCGGTATATATATATATATATATATATATATATATATATATATATATATATATATATATATATATATATATATATATATATATATATATATATATATATATACATATATATATATAAGCTTATGTATGTGGGTCGGTGTATATATATATATATATATATATATATATATATATATATATATATATATATATACTAGACTAGACTAGACTATCCATGACCCGTTGAGTCAGTATATGTTATAGCTAGCTATGGAATAGAGATTATGCAGAATTAATGTATAAATGTGCAAGTGAGTAAAACAGAAAGTATAAACGCGTAAAATCGAATACACACGTGTGCGAAAACAAACATGGCGACCAGTAAAAACAATACAGAATACATTGGATAATAAAGGTGTTAGATTAAATGAAAAATCCTTTATATAATTGGGGTGTAATCCGTTGAAAAAGATTGAAAAAAGAAGAAAAGAAAAAAATGCAAGTGTGCATTGTACAGGTCCACCCTGTTTTCTGGTGCGCGCGCACGCGTGTATGTGTGTGTGTGTGTGTGTGTGTGTATGTTAACATCCTTAAAAATATGAAGAAAAATAAGTAATTGATTAAATAATATTTCACGGTGAAAGCTTTTCAAAGCAAATCTTTAACTAAAAAAAAAGTCCCGCTCACACACACGTTTTGAAGGATTTCTACGTATATTTTTAATGTTTGAAACTGATGACCTCAATCAATTCCCTGTTTCTTACCCCCGCTATCAAACTTGAAAAAATGCTAATGGTTACATGTCTCGTTTAACGCTACGTGGCTAAGAAGTGGGTGCCTATTTAAATTTATATAGAAAAGTGATCTCATGCTCTAAAATGTTATTTTTGTGATTTTTTTTTAAAATTCGTTCTTCTATATTATATTTAAATGCCGTTGAAACGTATTAGCTCCCCAAAAGTAGATTTTCGTTTCTTTTTAACGTGTAAACAACGCCGGGTTACATCGTAACAAAATAGCATATATATATATATATATATATATATATATATATATATATATATATATTAGGCACCGCCAAAAATGGCCGCAAAATCAAGTTGTTGTTGTTTTTTAAAACGAAATTACATTTATTAAAATCCATTATTTCTGAGTAACTTTTTTTTTCCAGAAAGATAAACCCCTGAATTTTATCATATAGAAAACAGAATAATGTAAAACTTTTTCTACTATTTTTAATTCAATTTTAAATGTTAAATTTTCCCAAAAAGTTAACAATTGACATTTTTTGTCTTGCACAAAAAACGTACTTAAATATTAAAAAAAAAGGGTTTTTGAAATAATTAATTAATTTATTTATTGTCTAACTAAGATTTAGGATGATTTTCTAAGAGAATATGCAAAAATATTATAATATAAGTACCTGAATTTCAAATAATTCCACTTATTCATATAGGTAACCAAATATTTCGCGTTTACGTAGAGTTCCGATCGACTCTGTTTACGTTTTCTTTTGATGATGAGAAAACTATGGAAGACCAAACAGGCCAAAAAAAACTTATTTTTCAGTGACGAAAATTTCAATGTATTATTAAGCTGAGGCTGGCCAGTACCAGATGGGTGACCATTTGTATGCGTTTGGTTTTTAATGTGTATGTGTGTGGGGGGCAGGCTCCCCAAAATGGGGGGGGGCAATTTAAAGCTGAATAAAAAAAAATTATTTCAGCGCGTTTGGTCCACCGTAGTCGAAAGGCGGCAAACGTTTTCAAACGGGATCGAAAAAAATGATGCTATTTTTAACACAAAGGGCACAATATTTATCGAATTTTTTTTTTTGGTATCGATTATTCAAAGCATGCCCTGTTTAATAATGGTCATGCATTATTCGGCTCGCTAAAAAAAAATTGTTAATTTATTTATCAAAAATTTTAAAATAGCTTTTTTCGTATAAATATTAAAAAAAATTTTTTTTTGTTTTGCTTAACTTAAATTAATTATTTTACTTAACATATTCACCGAATTTCACACTTCAAAACTCAAAAGCGGGATAATTAAACACAATCGAAGTTCTGATATTCAGACGTCAAAATAAGGTATGCAAACAATTTTTTTTTTTTTTTTTTTTTTTATCTATAATTCTGTCCCTTACAACAACACAATATGTTGATTTCAGTTTCAGATGATTATTTTAAGCATATTTGTTCCCACTTCAAAACAAAGGGGGGTTTTGTAAGCAAAAAAAAATATATATATAAATATCGTTTATGAAAAATAAGTACACTGTTATAAAGTTCATTCTTCTCCTAATAATCGCTGAAAATTTCGTATTGATCGGATAATTACCTGATTTTTGGTAGATTTTTAAAAAGACGGTCCGTCAAAAAGTACTGACCTGCCCCCCCAGTTTTGGCGGTGCCTAATATATATATATATATATATATATATATATATACATATATATATATATATATTTTATTTGTAAATTTATCAAGTAAGTTTTTGTTTTTATTTTAACTTATTTTATTTTACATTAGAAAAACATATTTGTTTTGTTTTTATGTTTGAAAACGGTTCTAAATTGCGATAACAAATACAACCAAAATAATTGTTTTAAAGATTTAGGATGCCAAAAAGGTACATGTTTTTTTTATTATCTTCGGTTTAATATCGTTTTGTTAATACAGGGTGACCAAAAAAAAACAAAAAAAAAACCCAGAGGACATTCAATTGTTTTTCTGAGCATTTTACAGTCAACGGAGAAAAAAAAGGTCAAAGAGCCAAGTGTTTTGATGTGATGTTTTGAATATAATAAACTAGTTATGACCAAAGTTTCATTTCATTCGAACAAAACACTAAGAAACAGAGCCTAATTAGAGTTGGGGTCCGTTTTTTTTGTATTAGAATTCTTAAATAAGTAATATACAGAAATGTAAGAAAAAAAATGAAATACGAAAAAAAAAACAAAAAAAAACCGATTCGTAAAATGCTGATGCAAAAAAAGATTTGGAGTTTTGTTTTTATTTGCATATTTTAAACGCAAAATTTTTTTTAGGACACTTTAATCGCACAATTCGACCTTTACCCTCATGGGAATCCAAGTAAATATGATTTTTTAAAATCTATTCTTTCTTTAATATAAAATTTACTTAGTATTTTAGTTTTAACATGAAACGGCAATTTATGGAAAAAAAATTTTTTTTATTGTAAATGAACAGGAAATAAACCACAATTTTATTTATTTGTAACACAAACTGATTTAAAAAAAACTAATTTTCGGTTTTATTTATTTACTAGACTACCGGTGACCCGTTGGGTCAGTATGTTATATTAGCTATGGAATTAATGTATGAGCGTGACACTTGTGACGTAAAGAAAATAGTTTTTGTGACATAACAGAAACATTTCTATGAAATTATATTAATATGAAAAAGAATAGATAGATGTCTATGAGTCGTTTTGTTTATAATTGTTTATTTTTGAAAAAAAAAAAAAAAAAGCTTACAGCCATTGAATTGCAAGTGGTTTGCCATACTTATAGGTAAATGCGCACTGAACAGATACCATAATACTTAAAGTTAAATTCAAAATGTTGATATATCTTTAAAATGAAATTGTTAGTTGAAAGTACAGAATAGTAAAAACACTCTTCCCATGTAAAGAATGGTTTTTTAAATAAAAAATGAAAATAAAATGTAACTTTTTTTTCATTTTAAACAGCCATTCATGACCCACTGGGTCAAATATTTAATTTATGTTAATAATAAGGTCAATAAAACTAATTAAGACAATGTTTTTCTATTTACAACATATTTTGTACAATTTGAGTGTTTTTAAGAAAATTTTTGTTATCCTTTCGTTTAATTGAGACTTCCTATCAGGTTCTAACAACTCTAAACGCGAAAAAAAAAAAAAAGAAACAATTGGGGCGCGGAAAACTTAAACAGTAAAACAATACGGGTCAAAGTAGATTTATTTGTAAGAAAATTGCGACAGTATAGTTATAATACAAAATAGTTGCAAAACAACCCCACCCTTCCCATGTTAAATAATAATTTCGAAATAATAATCTTAATATTTCAGCGCGCAGGTCAAAATCTGCAAAAGAAGCGATTTGCGTTTATTTGTTTACGTTGGGTTAATGTTTATGCGCGCATGCGCAACCGTATGCCGTAAACCGGAAAGTGGGTTACATCACTCGTTGCAAGGTTATTTGAGTTTTATAGTTATAGAGATTTATATTCGTTTTTGTTTATGTTAAAAGTTCAGAAAAAATAAAATGTATAAATCTATTTTAAAATAAACTAATTAAGAAAGAAGGCGATCCTCGTAAATTGTTGGTTAAAAAAGCTTTTAAAACGGAACCGGATGGACAGTTTCAACATCCAAGCAAGATAATTTGAGTTTTAGATTATAGTAGATATTCGTGTGTTTTTGTGTGTGTGTGTGTGTGTGTCAGTAAGTATAAATATAAGGCCTTAAGGTAGAATACTTTCCTATGTATTTTTTACATAGGCATAACCTCTTATCAAGGCCAAGAGGCCACTCGAGGATATGGGTTAAAGAGTGTACAGTAGAACTTGGACAATACAGTAATCGTTAGTAAATGGAAATTTGTTAACAAGTGGAACGGCTAATCAAGAACTTGTTTACGTTAGACTTGAAGACAACCATATTGTAGTCAGCTGGAAAGCATGAAAACGGAGGACAATTCAACAGGCGAGCAGTTCTAAGAAAGAAACTTTGTTCATGGAATTTACGTTTAGGTTTAGGCACAGGTAAAGAGTGGGGGGAATTATTAATAGTGTTTTCAGCTAAACGAGTGTTTCTTGTGAAAGTTAGGCGAGGGGGGGGACCATAGACTGAAGCTCAGTCGAACACTTTCCATAAAAATAACGATACATCAGAGACAAACTCGCAACATCTCTTCTGTGAGATAGAGGTCGCAGGGAAGAGAAAAACTTTGTGTCTGGGTTAAAATCTCTCGATCAGCAGGAATTATCACTCCCTACACTGATGATTGCGTACGTTTAAATATACTTTTAATATTTATTATTAAAATGTTATACTTATAAAGCCCCTTTAAGAAATAAAAGTTTAGCCTTCTTTGGGAAATACAGAAAAGGCGGTCAACTTTAGCACACGTGTAACATTTTGATTTTCGGTCGTTAAATACACTCTTATGTTTTGGGATCTATGCTTGATTTTTTTTCCGTGGAATATATAAGCTTTTGTTAATGAGTTATTTAATGTCTTTCTACCATTCAACGAAACACGAGTAAGACACAATAAATATATACTTTGGAATGTTCACTTTCGATATATATATATATATATATATATATATATGTGTGTGTGTGTGTGTGTGTGTGTGTGTGTGTGTGTGTGTGTGTGTGGAGTGCGTGGGATGTATGCGCATGCGCATATATTCCCCTCTAAGATGATTCTTACGCAGTAATAATATCTATTTCATTGTGAAAATTATGTCCCTAAATCCTAACGACAGAAAACACTAACTTTTCTCTTTTTTTTTTTTCTTTCTTCATTCTTGTAATCATGTCCTATAACTTCGGGCTAAATGTAGGCAAGATTCATCGGAATTGAACAAGACCATGTTTGCTTGAGATGCATCCATTGAATGACTTCTTGAGATGCGTCCATTTTAATCCGCGCGTTTAGTGATGAAAATGCAGATTCAAACTTACTTCTTACAAATATAAACACCACATTGAACAGACGAACAGAGCATCTACAAATGCATATTTCAACTATTATCGAGACCGACCGTGGAACATTTACAACTCAATTGTGACATATCGGCTGACAATAGGGGAAGCTTTGAGAAATGCTTTCAACGATACGGCTCTTTTGTAAAAGAACTGCGCGAGTCATGTGCAGTATGCGCATGCGTCCTTGAATTAATTTTGTGAATCATATTTAGACATGCATCTGGTTATGGTTATGTTGTTTAATGTTTGGGTAGAACGTGCAGAATTAATGCCACTTTGGAAGGTATCGCAGCATTGTGAACAGATATTTCTATGAGTTTGTGTGGAGGTAGAAATATAAGGTTAAGGATAAGTTACTGCAAATATTCTATGGTAAACTTGCAAAAATGACTGACTTATTTTTATAAAGAAAACGATGGTGGATTACATTACGTTTTTAAATAGGATTTTTAAAAATAGTTCATTTGAATACTTATTCAATAAAAATATATAGAGGCATAAGTAACATAGAGATGAAATATACGTACACAGACACACAAGAACTGATCATCACACAATTGTATTAATGCAAAGACATGCGCACATATCCACGTTAGCTAATTAATCGTCATGAATCTTGTACCGCAGATCATCTCCAAACAGACCCCGTTAATTATAATGTATACAACTTATTTTACGGCAACACTTATTTTCTCTATTTTTTGGGGGACTGTGGAATATTGGGGTGGGAGTATTTTGGGGTGGAAGTATTTTGGGGTGGAAGTATATTTGGATGGCATTTTTTGTTTGTGTTATTTTGTGATCGATGGGAATATTTAGTGGTGGAAGTTTTGGGCGGTGATATTTTTGGTGGTAGTATTTTGGAATGGTAGGTTTTTTTGGTGTTGGTACATTTGGGACGGTGATATTTTTTGACGGTGGTATTTTCAGTCGTGGTAAACTGGGTTCGCTGGAATATTTAGGTGGTGATTGTTTGGGGTGGTGATATATTTGGTGGTGGTAATTTTTGGTGGTATTTTATCGTAGTAGTAATATTTGGTGGGGGTATTATTTGAGCGGTGGTATTTTTGATAAAGGTATTTTTGTGGTGGTATTCTTTGAGCGGTGGTCTTTTTGGAACAGTGGTATGTTTTGGAGTGGTCAGATTTTTAGGGGTATTTTTGCTGGTGGTATTTTTTAGGGGCTGTATATTTACATGCGTATTTTGTGCCTAATAATTTTTTAGCAAGTTATTTTAATGCGGGGATATTTTTTACCAGGATTTTTTTTTGCGTGAAAGCGGGAGTATTTACTCGGAGATCTTCTACAAAAGATCCAATACTATTCCAAACTGAAAATTATCTTGCGGTAGAAAATGGTGTTACAAATTTCGGCACGACGAGCCATCTGACGAGCGAATCCCACAATAAAGATGCTTGGATGCATTTCCCGTATGCCGGAGAGCTTTCTACCCTGGAATTTTCTTCTCTCGAACTGCTAAACTTTGAAATTCGTTTCATGTATCCTGCTTCCCTGGCTGTACTAACATGCAAAAATGTGTAATTTAACAGACATGTCGTTGCCTCCTTACTAAGGATGATCCTGTAAGTATGGTCCCTAATTCACAATAGGCTCATACGTCTCACTGGCAATTTCTCTTGTTTGGGGTTGAATAGGAGTAAACATATGTATATACATATATAGTACACATACATGTATATACATATATAGTAAACATATGTATATACATATATAGTAAACATGTATATACATATATAGTACACATACATGTATATACATATATAGTAAACATATGTATATACATATATAGTAAACATATGCATATACATATATAGTACGCATACATGTATATACATATATAGTAAACATATGTATATACATATATAGTAAACATATGTATATACATATATAGTAAACATATGTATATACATATATAGTAAACATATGTATATACATATATAGTAAACATATGTATATACATATATAGTAAACATATGTATATACATATATAGTACACATACATGTATATACATATATAGTAAACATATGTATATACATATATAGTAAACATACATGTATATACATATATAGTAAACATATGTATATACATATATAGTACACATACATGTATATACATATAGAGTAAACATATGTATATACATATATAGTACAAAATGAACGGCCAGTGATCATCAATTGGAGGCATATACTGCTCGTGACCGCCACTGAAACTGTACGCCAGGACTCGACAGTTACAGTTGCATTAACAGTCAATGTCCAGTGAGCTTCAGTTTCAGAAGCAGCCAGTGCCCACCAGTACACGCAAGTAATCGCCCCAAAACACACTACTCTAGCCCACACTAACAACCGTATTTAAGTTTTTTTTTTTGGGGGGGGGATCCTACACTGAATCTGTTCTGATTTCGTTATAATCTTCCGCCGGACAACGCCGGACAACGCCGGTATACGGTTCCTTCTAGTATAGAATATATATATATATATATATATATATATATATATATTTCAAACATCGTTAATTCATTACCCCCACGCAGCAGCCGCCGTATAGCGCAATGGTGAGAAGCCTTGACTGTCATTTGAGCGGTCGTATTTCGATCCTGACTAGAGGCAGTTGCCTGTCTAGCCGCACTGATGAGCTGTGAAACAGCGAAACAGTACTGTATGTGGATGACTATATATATATATATATATATATATGTATATATATATGTATATATATATATATATATGTATATGTATATATATATATATATATATATATATATATATATATATATATATATATATATATATATACGGCCTTGGACGGGTGGAGATAAAGTTCCGTTTGGACACAGCTGCTATACTAAGGATATTGATCAACCCCCACAAAAAAAAGCAGGTGACAACTTTCCCACACCCGAAAAATAAAAATAAAAGAATTTAAGCAACTTTTCTTTCAATCAATATAGCAGCGAGTGACCGTGCGACCGCAAAAAAAAAAAAATAGGTGCGGTAGTTGGGCTCAAACCTGAAACGCAAAAAAGGGAAAAACGTTACTGGCAAACGCTTTTGTCCATCGAACCACGACGACTTATGACGTCGTGACCCTGCAAAATAGCGATTTTAAGCTTAATTTCTATTTGAGACGCATGCGTGACTTGCAAAAATGACGACGCGAAAAGTGATCCTCCTTGAACGAAATGGTTCAGTTGACCAGCACAGAATCAATTTTTTCTAATTTTCACAGATTACGCGTCCGAGACATCGCTCTTTCAGATGGTGTCGGTTTCGACCTGATCCGATTCGGCTGACGAAATTTATTTGGCGGACATACGAACACACAAACACACGCGCACACAAACATACAAACAAGACGACATTTGAGATTTATATGATAGATTATAGGATGCGTACAGTTCAGTATTTAGCCATTAAAATATTTTACATGGATACAGATAAGATAAAAATAAAATGCTATTCCCAAATGAGTGCGACAGACTGACGAATAAATATAAGTGACAGACCAACCGTGCAAGGATGTACCTTTTAAAATATCCCGCCCACTACGGTCGTTGACGTCATCACAGCAAATCAACTATGAGCAGGAAGCCGACGACATCACCGCTTGTTCAAAAAATAAATAAATAAATAAACAAAAAATAACTGAAAGTCACGGTGTCTTAATCCTCTGACAATAAACGGGCGGCGCGCAATTCAACTCGATTAATTACATTCCAGTTTTGACAAATAATCGATGTATACAACGCGCGCAACGAACAGTTAAGAGAATGCAGTTTTTTTTTCTTGTCGTTAAATATTTGCACTTATCTCCCTTTTCATATGAAGCTGAGAACGCGTCAATAGGAAAACTTAAATATCCACGGGCATCGTTGTACGCCTTGTCGCACGATATAACGATACGTTCTCATCATTTCATCAAGTTAAAGCGGCTTGGGTTTTAGTCATACAAATTCTATTGTGCAAATAAGGTTAATTCATAGAGAACAACGTTTCAAGCAAACAACAATTTAAAGCACACACGCACACACACACACACACACACACACACACACACACACATATATATATATATATATATATATATATATATATATAATTCAATTTTCACTCCTAACAATGCACAGTGCCACTTTTGAAGTAAGGGGCTACTATCGGGGACATAAGTTGCAGGGACATTATGAAGGGAGATGAGCAGCGAGATGTTTGTTCACATTACACTTAAACTTTTGCATGTCAGTACAATTGGGAAAGCAGAATCCCGGAAGGGAGTTCCAAAGTCTAGCAGTTCTGGTGAAGAAACTATTGGAGTAGAAAACTTTCTTACGCCTTGGGATCTCTACTGTGTAGAGGTGGGATTAAGTCGCTTCTGGGGTTTTTTCGGAGATATTTACATCGAGGGGGTACAAGTGCTTGTAGATCGCCAGCGCATTCACTATTAAAATACTTGTGGAACAAGCAGAGGGATGCAGCATTTCGTCGATGGGACAGAGGCTGAAGCTTAGATGACAGTTCAGGACCTATCAGGTTGAAGACTCTCTTTGAAACCCTATCCAGGAGGATGCGAATACATTTGTATGCCTAATGGAGATAACTTTGAATGCCTACTGGATACTATTCCCGCGTATCTAAGGTCTCTGTAAAGGGGTTTGTCAGGACAACCTGACATGAGAATACTTTTTCCTACAAGTTATAGTTGTGGAACGAGAAATTATGTGTTATTTTTCTGTCTGTCGATCTATCTATTTATCTACGCGCATCTATCGATCTAGCTATCTATTTATCTCGATGTATCCATCTATCCATCTATCTATCTATCCATCTATCCATCTATTTATCTATCTAACTGGCGAAGTAAACGAGATGAGATGTGAAGCAATGTTTTGATAAAAGTTGTCAGAACATTATTGTGGTATGAAATGGACAAGTTGCAACGGAAGCTCTAAAAATAACTGACCGGAAGGACGTAGTTCTTATCACGTGTTCAGGTTGGTTGGGCATAGAAAGGAGTTGTAATTTGGACGTTAAGAAGGACGAACGGGCTAACGGTTGTCTCCTTCCCCCTCCAAAAGGAGGGGGCAGATGACGTGTCTCCAAGTTGGAGATTAGAATTAAACACCCAAGCAAAGATACTCGCTTTCGATTTTTCTACGATCAACGCCTGGAAAGTGAATAAATACTATATAAAACCACCCATCCTCTTGGAGTGAAATGCATTCGTTCAAACAGGTTTCCAGCTTCCATCCAAGAACAGATGAAATTCCAGGTGGAACAAAAGACCAACGACGCAGTTGAAAAGTTGATGCGGTATGTCGAGATATATGCATGTGTTTATGTTATGCCTGAAACACACGCACGCAATGCATTTAGATTGATCAATGAACGTAAATAAACTGCAACACGATAACTTAGGGTTCAGATAGTAACGAACCCCCACAAACGATATTAGAGACGTCACAGACAATAACACGACGTATAAATGAATCATCACATAACATAACACAGGTAAGCCATGACTAGGTATTCAAAAAACATAACATTCGCGGCCCAAATAAGATCTCTTCGGTATTGCAAACCAACACTGGCTTTACGAAAAATGGTGCAGCTTCCCCAAGTGATGTTACCTCAAGTAACAGCTCAAGCTAGATACTTCACTAGACAAGATGCATTATTGTCCTGGAATCTGATAAGACCAAAAGACCACAAGATAGACATACGATTGCATACTAAAATGTCCAATTGATGAGAGGAAGATTATGTTATCAACTTCTTTACTAACTCAGTTTTGAAATGTAAAGGAGAACATTAATGAAACATTCGAATATCATGTGTCTCATAAAGAGTTTAAGTCTTTGCTCTAGGTAGGAAGCTGGTCGATTTCTGAAAACTTCGACTGAACGAAAACTAAAGCAGCCAAAATATATACATATGCATATACACATACATATACATATGTACATAGATATAAATATACATATACATGTAATATACATATACATATATGTGCATATACACACATATATATATGCCTATGCACATACATATACATATAGATATACATATATACATGCATATACACATACATATACTTATACACATATATATACATATATATTTATACAAAAAAGTAGGCTTTTAATATCGATGTCAGAGCGAAAAAACTCAACTTTATATATATATATATATATATATATATATGTGTGTGTGTGTGTGTGTGTGTGTGTGTGTGTGTGTGTGTGTGTGTGTGTATGTATAGTAGTTTATTTAAAATGTAAATATATATAACCCATTCGGCCGGGGGGGGGCAATGAAGCAAATGTTTTCATATAGTTCATTTGCCATAACTATACTTTCATTTTTCTATTATATCTAATTATGTCTTGATAATGTTGAAATAAATGTTGAAATAAAACATATATATGCAATATATAATTTTATGATCTAATTTATGTTTGTGCGTATGTCTCCAATATTTAAAGTTCATCTCTTCAGAGCTGCAAAGTCGGTGAGCAGCGCAAGGCGGGTCAAATAATTGTATCTGTTGTGAACCGTTCTGTTTTTTTTTTGTTTGTTTTTTTTTTGTTTTTTTCGGTAAGGGGTCAAAATTGAAAAAAAAAATGTAACTTTCCAGGTGCAAGTTAACTAAAAGTGTTTTTTGTAAGCATGCGCAAATATATACATTCGTACGTTAAAGTCGATTAGTTTTTTAGCTATTTCTTATTCATTTGATGATAGTTCAAATGAAAACGACTAAGGCTGGAGCTCTATATGTTTTGGTTTCGATTCTAGGTGATGGAATCCAAATCATATATATATTTTTATTTTACTTTTCTATGCACCAGTTTATATTGGGTACAATATAATACATAATCTATAGAGAATTAACTATATAATATTAAATACAAAATTAGCATGAATTAAAATATCACATTTAAGCATATTTTATGACCTGGGAATGCCAGGCTGCTAGCTAGCATTAGTATCAGAAACAGCAATGTAATATATATATATATATATATATATATATATATATATATATATATATATATATATATATATATATATAGTTTTTTGTTGTTGATTTTTAAACGATATTGAGGTTAGCGTCTTCACATTGAAGATCGAATGTTTGTTTTAGAAATTGCACATTTTTTATTTTGGACGTAAACAAATAATATTTTTATTTATTTATTTATTTTTAAAAACAGTAATCTACGTACATGCATAGTTCGAGTCCTAATAACAGTCAAGCTACGCTGAAGAGGGGTAGAGCACCGAAACATGCATGTATTTAGATTACTGTTTTTAAAAATAAATAGATAAATAAAAATATTATATATGTGTGTGTGTGTGTGTGCGTGTGTGCGTGCGTGCGTGCACGTTGGTGTTAGGTTACGATAGCATCGACTAAAGAACAGATGCACTTGGTACCTTTAACGCTGCCGGCTGAGATTCCACTATTTCTGTGAAACCGACGGCATCGCTGTATGATCAAATTAATGTATGATATTCATCAAAATGAAATAAATATATGCTCTTAGATACGTAACTGATCACTTTTGTCGTTTATTCCACACTAAAAACAAAACATTATAAAATATATATATAATGGAGTAGCTTGGGGGGAGTTGACTACGGCGGGTGTCAGCACAGGAAGGGTGACACAATGTCACCCCAACAATTTTTTAACCAGGCTAAGATACAAAAAATTAGCCTGAAAACAGTGGTGGAGACATAGGGTTTCGCAGGTGTCGAGGGTCATATGTCCCCTAGAAATAATTTATGAATTCCCAGTTCCCTCCCCATCTTGTCAGAAATTTTCTAATAAATTATCTGGAAATTTTTGAGTCGGAAAAAATAGCAATTTTTTCAGTTTTCATGTGTTTTAGTTACGACAATGTTGGATGCAAACAAGGAACATTGTTGTAATATTTTATCGAATAATATTGTATTTCAACTCTGCACAATTAATAACAACAAAGCGAAATATGACCCTAACTGCGCACCAATTTCAAATTTGCCTGTGTATTAATTCGAGGAGATACAATTTTTCATTTAGTAATTGATATCTAGTAGCACTGAGGCGATTAATCGGAATCAGAATCGAGAATCGGAAAAACGTTTTAGGGATATCAGAATCGGAATATATCAGAATCGGAAAATATCAGAATCGGAAAATATCAGAATCGGGAAATATTAGAATCGAAAATATCAGAATCGGGATATATTAGAATCGAAAATATCAGAATCGGAAAATATCAGAATCAGAAAATATCAGAATCGGAAAATATCAGAATCGGAAAATATCAGAATCGGATATATATATAATCGGAAAATATCAGAATCGGGAAATATCAGAATCGGGAAATATCAGAATCGGAAAATATCAGAATCAGAAAATATCAGAATCGGAAAATATCAGAATCGGAAATATCAGAATCGGAAAATATCAGAATCGAAAACATCAGAATCGGAAAATATCAGAATCGGGAAATATCAGAATCGGGAAATATCAGAATCGGGAAATATTAGAATCGAAAATATCAGAAACGGAAAATATCAGAATCGGAAAATATCAGAATCGGAAAATATCAGAATCGGGAAATATTAGAATCGAAAATATCAGAATCGGAAAATATCAGAATCAGAAAATATCAGAATCGGGAAATATCAGAATCGGAAAATATCAGAATCGGAAAATATCATAATCGGAAAATATCAGAAACGGAAAATATCAGAATCGGAATATATCAGAATCGGAAAATATCAGAATCGGAAAATATCAGAATCGGGAAATATCAGAATCGGGAAATATCAGAATCGGAAAATATCAGAATCAGAAAATATCAGAATCGGAAAATATCAGAATCGGAAATATCAGAATCGGAAAATATCAGAATCGGGAAATATTAGAATCGAAAATATCAGAATCGGAAAATATCAGAATCGGAAAATATCAGAATCGGAAAATATCAGAAACGGAAATATCAAAATCGGAAAATATCAGAATCGGAAAATATCAGAATCGGAAATATCAAAATCGGAAAATATCAGAATCGGAAAATATCAGAAACGGAAATATCAGAATCGGAAAATATCAGAATCGGAAAATATCAGAAACGGAAATATCAAAATCGGAAAATATCAGAAACGGAAATATCAAAATCGGAAAATATCAGAATCGGAAAATATCAGAAACGGAAATATCAGAATCGGAAAATATCAGAATCAGAAAATATCAGAATCGGAAAATATCAGAATCGGAAAATATCAGAATCGGAAAATATCAGAATCGGAAATATCAAAATCGGAAAATATCAGAATCGGAAAATATCAGAATCGGAAAATATCAGAATCGGAAATATCAAAATCGGAAAATATCAGAATCGGAAAATATCAGAAACGGGAAATATCAGAATCGGAAAATTTCACAATCGGAAAATATCAGAATCGGAAAATATCAGAATCGGAAAATATCAGAATCGGAAAATATCAGAATCGGAAATATCAAAATCGGAAAATATCAGAATCGGAAAATATCAGAAACGGGAAATATCAGAATCAGAAAATATCAAAATCGGAAAATATCAGAATCGGAAAATATCAGAATCGGAAATATCAAAATCAGAAATTATCAAAATCGGAAAATATCAGAATCGGAAAATATCAGAATCGGAAAATATCAGAATCGGGAAATATCAGAGACGGAAAATATCAGAATCGGAAAATATTGTGCCTATTTTTCGATTCCAAAATCGATTCTTAGAAATTTTAACTTATTTTTTTTCTTAAATGTTACTGATAATTAATATTTACAGTTTTTAAATTATCACTGAAAGTAAAATTGGTGTTTATTCAAATTAGCTCCAATGCCGGCAATTAAAAGCAAAGAAAAAAATACAAACGTTTTACAGGAAGTAAACTTAGTCCAGAAATATATGAAAACACCACATATTACTCTGGACATAGTTATTATCAAATAAAGGGTTCTCAAGATCCGTTTGGAAGAGCAGCGTATGCATGGTATTGGCAGTGTTATCCACCAAGCATTGCTAAATGTGAAGAACTTGATATTCCTCCAGAGAAGAGAATCAGAGGAACGAGGGAATTTCAGGAGAGGAATCAAGAGATACGCATTGTCATTGCAGCGGGAAACTAAAATAGCTATATGAGAATGACTGTATCATTTTCATGTCGAGTTGAATACAAAAATAAGGGCAGTAAATGATATTTTGATGACATTTGGTGTCATTCAGTCAGATTATATTATTTCTTACAAAGACGAAATAATAGAATTGCATGTTGCCTAGATCACGGGTGTGTATGATGAGTTGTCTGAAGAAGAACTTAGTTTAGAAATTCCATGTTTAAGGCGACACCTACAAACAGCCGAAATAACATTGAAGAAAGCAAAGAATTTAACTGTACTGAAGTTCTTACATTTTATCATCAGGTGGAACTTTGTTCATTCATTGTCATATCATATGTTGACTAATATTCTTTCTAACAATATGTGCTTCCGTGGCACTGTTGTTAGAGAATGGATCGAGAGAGAGCGGGAGAGGGGGATGTAAATTATATTGTAGACACGTTGACCGGAAGTCAGGATCAGCTGATCGGATTGTGTGTGAGTCACGTGATCAGGTTAGCTGAATCGAGGCGATTTGGTTTGGACTTAGAAGGCAACAGACGGCTTCACAGTCGTCTCCTCCCCTTCACTAGGGGAGGGGGACGCTGATGTGTACCGCGCAAGCCAGAGATTCACTTGCCATCCTTCTGCGAGACATCTGAAAAGTGAAATAAAAACTATAAAACCAATTCATCGTTTGGAGTGAAATGAATCTTCGTCCCAAAACAGGTACCAGTCTCCCCTTCAAGACGAGATGAATTCAGATGAACCAACATCGACAACGCACGAAGGTATGCTGAAAAATACATGTACCACACACACACACACATACACGCACACACACATAACGGCATATGAACATATCATTTAATAGACTGGACCACTAGACGATCACACAACGTTAACCCTGATTAAACGATCACACATGATTCCCTTTATGATACAACAACACAGCACTGTTTGAAAGAAGTTTCTTCAAAATGAAACTCTTAAAAAAACTAGCCTGGGTGTTTGGAGATGCGTGTTGAGCAAAAAACAAAAAGTTGTAGTGGGCAGGCAGGCTCGAACATGTAACGCGAACGCGGAAAAGAAAGTGGGTGTGTGTTTAAGGGTGTTGGTTGAGAAAAAAAAAAAAAAAAAAGGGAAAATTGCGAGAGCAAAAAAAAAGTGGTAGTAGGCAGGCAGGCTCAAAGCCGTACCGCGAAGGAGGAAAAGAAAGTGAAAAACGTGTCGCGTTTGCTGTTGCGCCCATTGCCAAACTGGAAGCGATGTAGGTTTAAATTAAGGCAAGGCTCTCGAAAGAGCCGATGACTTTTGAAAATATCGGCGAAAAAAGCGACCCCTCCCTGTAAAAAAGTGCCCACTTGAGGGTGAAAGAAATAATGTTTTTGGCCAAATTTTCGATATTTGTCGTCCGAAGGGTTGAGCTTCAAAATGATGCCTACATCGTGAAAATCCGTTGTCTTTGTCGAAAGTTTTTGCGAGACATACAAACATACATACATACATACATACATAAATGCATACATTTAAACAGATAGGTGAGATGTATAGCATAGATTACCGCCGGTCACGATGAGTTAATCGAGACTGATTGATCTGGCTCTGCTGTCCATTGAAAACAAGAATACATGATACACAGATTTTCACGATACCATTGACCAGTTTGCCACAATAAAAACAAGAATATATCCATTTTAAAACCATAGTATAGAATGTTATTCTTTTGTGTTTTGCCGTGTTTTGTTCTGAAAGTGAACCGTTGCATTTAAACAAAATCGTTTGATTGAAACAGATTATTTTGTGGTATTGGATTTTGTCTTGAATCATACATGTAACCAGTAGCGTTGAGTATAGTTATGGTGGAGTATGTACGAAAATTTTGCTACGGCAAACCATTCAGCATTGGGTGAATCAAAATCATTGGGGTGATATTGGAGCGGACCGGTGACGTTTACTGTAGCTATGCCAATATTGAGGAGCGAAATAACAAACTGACGCTAGCGAAAAAAAGCAATGCGCTTTCTGTAAGCAAATAGAGCTTAGGTGTTTGAACAATGTTTAAAGATTATAAATTCGCATACCCATCTTAGCAGCAACCAAATAAGGGGTCGAGTTTCAATCCTGGCTTCAGGCAGTTGCTAGTTTAGCCAAACTGAAGAGCTCATACAGAGATATAGTCTGTATGTGGATGACCACATATATATATATATAAATATATATATATATATATATATATAGAGAGAGAGAGAGAGAGAGAGAGAGAGAGACAGAGAGCGCGAAATAAAAATAAAAAGGAGCAAACCATGTTATGTGTTCATCAACGTTTCGTTTTTATTTCAAGACTTCCTCTGGAATGATAAAGAAAACAAAAACAACAGTGCAAATATTTGAAAATGTTTCATGTGCAAAGTGTGACGCTGTTCTATTTCAGAAACGATAAAAGACGTTGGAAATTCAAAAAAAAAAAAAAGGAGGGGAGCTTGCGTTGTTAAAGAGAAGGAAATTTTTAATAACGTCATATAGACGTTAATATGTTTTTAAAAGATAATGAACGCAGTTGATATTCTTTCTGGAAGGAATGTCTGTTAAAATTCAAGTATAGGTGTATTAACAGAAATGAAATGGGTGTGTTTTTGTTATGTAATTTATTGATTGAGATTATATGTATTAATTATTACAGGGGGTGTTTCTATGGTGTGAGAAGGTTAACCTGTGTCTAGAATTAAATTGTGTTCGGTACTCGTGCATAATTTGACTCGAATTCTCGTGAATTCCTGTCAAGCATGGATCGGGCGAGACCGGCAATCATCGGTGTTAGCCGAGCGTTTTTCAAATGTTGAAATGCTAACTTGTTATTTTATTTATTTATTTCTGTTATGATTTTAGTCATTTTTAAGGAGGGGATGTTTTGTGATTATTTGCTTTTTTTTTTTTTTTGTAATTCATTTTCTGGGAGTTTGATTAACCAATAACAAAGCGCTATGGAAATGGAAGCAGACGACAATCGAATTAGACAAAGCGACTACCCCCCCCAAAAAAAAACTGACAAACAAATATATTTTCAAACTCGCCAAACAGAAAAATTACAGGCACGGAAATAAATCTATGTGTGTTAGAAAAAGAAATGAAAACACCGATGTAGTATTGTCAGGAAAATAAATTGCCGTCGGAAAAAATGAGGTGCAACAATTGTAAGCACAAATGTTTGCTTAAAAAAAGATCGTGTGTGTTAAGGAAAGTTTTTCCTGGAGATATACAAATGGACAACCGAAAAAAAATTAATTTCTGTGGATTACCCCCCACTCCCACCCCCAAAATAAACTTGACTGAACAAAAAGTCTTTAAAAAAATCAGGGTTACAAAAATGAAAGCAAAACAAAAAACTTGTACTCACACCTAACAATTTTACTGTTAAATAATTTTTCTTGAAGAAAAAAGAAAAAAACTATCTGTTGATAAATATTTTGCAAAAATATAATAAATACTAAATAAACATATTTTCAGTTCTTTAAAGGTAAGTTTGTTTGTTTTGTTTTTTTTTTTTTTTGTTATTTTTGATTATTTGCATTTGAATTTTTTTTTTTTCAGGTTTGTTTGTTTTTTTAATTAGTCTGTGTCTGTTAGAACGCTCGGCTTAAACCGATGATTGCCGGTCTCGCCCGATCCATGCTTGGCGGGAATTCATGAGAATTCGGGTCAAATTATGCAAAAGTACCATATGTTATTTTAATAAAAGTTTACGTACTAATGGCGCTACATTATAGAAACCTGCACGTTTTTTAATTTGCGATAAGCGCTGATTCAAGAAGTCTCCGGCGCGGTTTATTTTAAATAAATTTAACTATTTTTGCTTGTTTTAAGTACAGGGTGTGATTATGCTGCAATGAATTGAGAGATAATGCACTTAGAGAATTGTTATCTTTTATAGCTCTTTTATGTTCACTGAGCTTTTTTTCTAACTTACGCTGGGTTCTACCAACGTATCTATGGTGGCAATTTTGGCAAGGAATAGTGTATATGCCTCCATTGGAAACTGGCTTGTTTGGGAGATGTTTTGTAGTTTTTAATATTTGTCTTATAGTTTCTGACGTGGTTTGTATGATTAGAATTCCTAGTTTGTTTAGTGCGTTGCAAATTATTGTATTATTGGTTTGTGTAGGTAAAAGAAGGTGTCTGTTTATGAGTGAAAGGTCTAGTGTAGATGATTTTTGATTATTTATCCTGGAAAATATTTGTGTGGCTTTTCGCTTTGCATTCAATCTGAAATATATGGGATATTGCAAGGTTTTCAAAGTGTTTGTGAGGTATTGCATACTGCAAATTCTGAATGCGAGTAAGAAGGAACCGATTATCATGCTTGTTTTTTTATTTTATTATTATGGTGTGAATAGAAATGTATGTAATCATTTTTGTGTGTAGTTTTGCTGTGAACTTTTAAAGATAGTTTATTATTGGATTTTATAATAAGTATGTCTAGAAAAGGTAAAGAGTGATTGTTTTCTGTTTCATAGGTGAACTTTATGGAGGGTTCGACTGAGTCTAATTTATCTGTAATGTTATCTATGTGCATGTTTTCAGGAAAAAAATTAAAATGTCGTCAATGTATCTAAAATATTCTGTGTTTGAAGGTAATCTAAATTTTAAAGGACCAGATTCTAGGAATTCTAAAAAAAATAGGCAGGCTAATACTCCACTGAGAGGGTTAACCAAAGGTAGACCGAAATTTTGTTTGTAGAAATTGTTATTGAATTAAAAATAAGTCATACACAGCATAGATATAACATCATTATATACTTATGTCTCCATTAAAAAATGCTTAAATTTACTCCATAAATACTTTTTAAAAAAATCTAATATTAACTTACCTTTTCCTCCCGGCACTTTTATAAACATCATTAGATTTGTTATAAGTCTAATGATTAAACTTATAAGTATATAATGGTGTTATATCTATGCTGTGTATAGCTTGTTATGTATATTAATGCTTTTTATTTTGTTGAGTAAATCTCCGGAGTTCTTTATGTGGGAGGTGCTGATAGTACCCAGTAGTGGAGTACAGATATTGGGTATGGCACGTGCAATTTTGTGTGTTGCACTACCGATGCCAGATATAAGCATAAGGGTATCTGGTTTGTGAGTTTTGGAGAGGCCATATAATTACGGAATATTGGGATGGTATTCAATGTATGAAGTCCAAGTTTTGTCGTTTTTTTTATAAGTTTTTTATAAGATTGGTTGAAAGTCTCAATACTTCTATTTACTGTCTTTAAATCAGTGTTGGTGTATGTGTCTTTGTCTGCCAACAATGTAGAAACTTTCTGCAGACATTCATCTTTTTACATCAATACCACCCCTTTATCAGCTGGTGATATAATCATGTTCTTGTTATTCATAAGGTGTTTCAACGCATCTATGTGTCTATTTGGAAGTACAGTTTCATAGGGTTGAGTAAATGCGATTGAAATAATACCCTGTATGAAACCTTTTTTAAAATCATGTTTGTAATTCTTCAGAATTGTGTCTGTTGTAATATTCGAATGTATGCCAGTTGCGAATTTTAGTCCAAAACTGAGGAATTCAATTTCGATGTTTAAGAGTTCTTTAGTGGTAAGATTTTGGATTAGATCTAGGCGTCCTATGATTCTCCATTTGCTGCTTGAGATTAATTTTGTAAGTTTGAAACAATGGCGGGTGTTGAATCTTTGAACTGAATTGTTTATATTTATGAAATATTTGTGTATCGTTGGGTGATTCTGTTGTAGGTCGCTAGCTAATGTTTGGGCTTCATGGAATAAATAAGAACTTTGTTGTTTTAAAAGATCTGCCGAAGAAAATAAGTATTTTTTAATATCATCCGGGAAAATATGGTGTGAATATTTAAAATATTTAAATGTACTTTTGGGTATATTCTTTTCTTGTATGCATTTAAGCAAAAAAGTTCCATGTTGCTGTTGGTGTAGGGGTTGGCAGCGATTAATATCTTCTTGTATTTCCGTAACTTTTGCTTAAAAGTTTGGTGTTCCATGTAAACAGAATGATGAGAATAATAGAAATAGAAATATTCCGACAAAATAGGGAAATAAAAATAAAAAGGAACAAACCATGTTATGTGTTCATCAACGTTTCGTCTTTATTTCGAGACTTCCTCTGGGTGAATGAGATTAAGAAAACAAAACCACCTGTACAAATATTTGAAAATGTTTCATGTGCAAAGTGTGACGCTGTTATATTTCAGAAATGGTAAAAGAGGTTGGAAATTTTTTTTTTTAAAGTGGGGGGAGCTTGCGTTGTTAAATAGACGTATGTGTGTGTGTGTGTGTGTGTGTGTGTGTGTGTGTGTCAAATATAGACTGTAACAAGTTACGTTTGTTTTGTCATGATAAAACTCTCCAGTGCTTTACTTGCGTCTTTAATACATCTAGTGCGATTTAGTTATTTGTGCGCTCTATAGTTTGGACCTTACTATATATATATATATATATATATATATATATATATATATATATATATATATATATAGTAATTTATAAAATATATATGGCGATTAAGCTTACTGTAGCTATATATATGTGTAGATAGACCACGCCAGTTTCTCAACCTGGTATTTTACCTCGGACTACATACGGCGCCTCGCCTTCCCAAATGGTCACATTTCTGTTACTGGACAGGCTCAACGTTGCTTAACTTCGGTGAGAATCGGGGTGTCAACGTGATGGTGCCGTATATATAGTCTTATAAATTACTAACTAGCTCTACCTACGTATTGAGAACTTCTGAAGTAAATACGTAAAGTTTACGCATAAATCTATACTTTCGTATATTAATTTTATGTGAGTAAATTATATATATATATATATATATATATATATATATATATATATATATATATATATATATATATATATAGTTATACACCGATGGACTGTTTCGCTCTATTAGAGCTCTTTATTGTCACTAGACCCTCGACCGTCTAAACTAGTGACGTTCAACCTTTTTTATCACATAAACCACAAATTATAGGGGAATTTTCTGCGGACAACTTCGTTAAATTACTGAAATATATATTTTACAAAATCATTTATTTATTTACTGTCATCAAATCTGTTTTTAAATTTTTTAAACAAAATTATTTTAATAAGTTGTATTTAACGTGATCTCTGCTCTTGGTGCGTTTTAATCACTTCTTGATAGTCAATAACAAACGTTTTTATTAAGCTTCAATCTTAGCGTTCCTCTTTAATTAACATCCAATTTGTTTTTATTTTTATTTATTTTTTTTTGTCAAGATGTCAGAAACAGCTGCAAATCCGCTTCTACTAGCCAGTTTGTCGAGTCTGTCACGCGTGTTTAGCATTTTCGTTGGTTAGTCACGATTAAGTTTGACATATTTTCGTTAATCTGTCACGCTTTAGTTTGCAAAAATGTTTTGGGGCATTTCAAACTAAATTTTACAAATTGTTTACTTTAGTGTAAATAGTATTTTCGTTAGTCTACCATGCTTAAGTTTGAAATAAATATTTTGGAGCCTTTTAATCCATCTATCTAGCGCGGTCGTAGCCGAGACTGAACTCACTACACGAATTTGTAGTGTAATTTAAATCTTGTCGGTAGCTGAATACTTGATGCTTCGACAGGGCTATCAAAGGTATATTTTTTTTATCCTGCCGCTATCACTAGATGGGGGTGCCTACGACTGCTTAAGAGAGTCTCATCTACCCTCGAGAGACTTACTGAGAGGTTTACTGTAGCTATATATATATGTGTAGATAGACCACGCCAGTTTCTCAACCCTCGCAGTACATACGGCGCCTCGCCTTCCCAAATGGTCACATTTCTGGTACTGGGCAGGCTCAACGTTGCTTAACTTCGATGATCTGGTGAGTACCGGTGTGTCAACGTGATGGTGCCGTATATATAGTCTTTTAAGCTAAATCTAAAAAAAAAAAAAATGTTTACTTTGGTCCGTCGTGAAAAAGCATTTTCTTTGATCTTTTACGCTGACGTTGTAAACTAGCATTTTCTTTGGTCTGCTACACTTACGTTTTAAAAAAAATGTTTCTGGTCTATCACGCTGAAGTTACAAAAAGTACTTTCGTCTGTAACGCTTATGTTTATAAAATCATTGGGGGGTCAGGCTTATATGTGAACCAGAATCTTCATTAGTATATCATGCTTAAGTTTGAAATGTCATTTTCCAATTTTGTTTAGATTACATATTAAATATGAATAACAGAAAATTGCTTTGCAGACTTACTTAATTGGATAATCGTATGTCTATTCTACTACTGAATTATTAAGTACGTTGCCAATAAACAATTTAGCACCGTTTGCGAATTGACTTTTTTCCGGTGCATTGAGCATTGCTTGTAGATAGTATGTTCGTCAAAACATTCGAAATGTGACGTATAACAAATTGGGTTTAATTCTTGTCATATTTGAAAGTAATGTTTCAGCCGTCTTTATTAATTCCGCCATGTTTTAAGTTGAGTTTCGTTTTTGTCACTGTCCGTGTCAGGTTGTGTACGGAACAACAGCCACATCGCTTGTCCATCTTGGTCAAAATATCAGTCTCAGTCTGACTTAATAACTCATTTAATTTTGGGATATCTATGTCAAAGGTTAAGGTCAACGTCACGGAAAAGGTGAAAGTTACACTTTTGGCGATAACTTCAGTTTTCTTCATCGTAGAAACTCATTATTTGGTCCATGTTGCAGAAAATGAAGTTCTGTTTTTATGATACATTGAAATCTTGACTTCTAGTTTACTTATTTGATTTATGGATCCGATGGGCTTTGATAACAATAACTAACAATACAAAAGTGAAGCTTGATCGGATAAATAGTTTTTTGGAGTTACGACGTTTCCATGGGGTTACTTCAGAAATACTTAATACAATATAGAAGTGCATGGCCTAGATTCTAACCTTGTCAGGTGGAGGTGTAAAGTTTCATGACTGACTTATGTTCATGTTTTCCGTTCTTTCTTTTGTTCTTTCTTTAATTTCAGTTTTCAGCTTATTTATGTTTGCGTATAGTTTAGACAATTTGATTAATACACAGTGTAACCCGGATATAAGAGACTTCTGAGAGAGAGCCCCGCAGTTCTCTTATATCCGGGTTACTCTTATATCCGAGTTGCACTGTACATTAACACCGGCTCTTTTGGGGGGCCAGAGGAATCACTCTTATATCCGTTTTTCTTATATTCGGGTCTCTTATATTCGGGTTACACTGTGTGTGTATATATAAATATATATATGTGTGTGTGTGTGTGTGTGTGTGTTTTGCTTTTTTTTACATGGGGATCACCACTTATCAAGGCCCGGAAGCCACTCGGGTTATTTTGTGTACACTAATCAATGGGATAATATCGTAGTAATAGTTGGTATTGGAGAATTGATAAAGTGTCTTACTTAAGGGGGTGATTGATCAGGAATTTGTTTATGTTGCACATCTCAGAAAAAAGCTATGTTCATGGAATCTACGTTTTTATTTAGGGAGTTTTTATTTACGAGTGAGGGAAATTACTGACAGTGGTTTTAGCTAGACGGGTGTTTATCATGAAGGATTGGCGAGGGGGGACCAGAGATTGGAGCCCGGACGAGCACTTGCCACGGAAATAACGATAAAACAAAGACAAGCTCGCAACGTTTCTTCTGTGGGAGAGAAGTTGCAGTGAAGAGAACATCCCCCACTAAGACACGAAGTCTATTTTGTACTTTGTCAAGGCAGGATAGGCTGTTTTTTGAAGCTCCAGCCCAGATGTGGCAGCAGTAGTCCATCTTTGGACGTACTTGGCTTTTATAAAGATAGAAAATTGCATCAGTAGCGAGATATCTTCTGGAGTGGTAGAAGGATCCCACCATTTTCCCAGCGGCCTGGATAACAGACTTGATATACGTGTTCCATTTCAGATCAGGAGTAAAAACATGAAACCTCCCCAAGATGAGAACCATCCATTTCAATTGATGCTAGATGAGAAACAGAGCGTTGATGATGTAAAGTTAGGAGCTTGGTTTTAGATGTATTAAAAGTAACCCGCCATCTCTTCCCCCACTGAACCACGCGATCAAAATCAAAGGAGAGGTAATCAGAGAGAGCTTTGTCATTTACAGCTTTTGATGTGTTGTCATAGATGGTCGTATCATCAGTATAGATGTCAACGAATGATTTAAGTATGTGTTTTAGGAGATCATTGATATAGATCAGGAAGAGAGTTGGGCCCAGAATGGACCCTTGGGGGACTCCAGCATTAATACTGTGGGCCTCTGATTGCTGCCCATCAACCACTACACTTATAAACCTATCAGAGTGAGAAAACATTTCCAGTTATACCGTAGCTGGAAATCTTGTGAAGTAGGCCCTTGTGTCATAACTTATCGAAGGCCTTGTATATGTCAAGAGCAATTGCCCTAGAAAGGAAGCCTTTGTCGAGAGATTCACTAATCCTATGAGATATAACTGTTAGCACATCAACTGTAGATCTAGAAGAATGGAAGCCATATTGCAAGTCACTAAAGAGGTTATTTCTGCTGAGGTGGTTGACTATTTAATATGGATTCCAGTAACTTACTCATGACACACAAGAGACTTATTGGTCTGTACTGAGAGGGAGATGACTTATCACCTGAGTTCTTAATTACAGGACATTCTGACGAGGTTTTCCAGAGTGTTGGAAAGCACTTCTCCTTAAGGCAACGCTTAAATAGTTTGGTAAGTATGGGGGCAAGTTCTGGTCGAATCTTTTTCCACACTATAATTCGAATGCCGTCTGGGCCAGTTGTTTTACTGGAATCAAGGTTCTTGATTAGTTTGGAGACCTTCTGCACAGATATATGTATGTTGGATAGTGTATTGTCTGTTGTAGGAGGAAAAACGGGGAGTTGCAAATTAGTTGCAAATTTCTTGGCAAACAGTTTGGCCGTGTCTGATGCTGATGAGATGACCTCAAGTCCATTGATGATTGTTGGGATAGAACGCACGCATCTTTTCAGGATCCTGTTTGCTATTTGCCAAAACTGGTGGGAGCCAAGCCGCTGTTCAGCTACTTTGGATTTGACGGACTGAACATATAGCTCTCTTGCATTTTTTATTACTCTTTTACAGTGGTTGCTGGCAGTTCTGAAAGCAGCTTTAGTCTCAGTACATCTATTACGTTGGTAGCTATGGAAAAAAGTGATTTTTGTGCACAATGGCAGCAGCACATTCTGAGGAGAACCATGGCTGGCTGTTAGGTTTTTGTTGGAATTTTTTGAATGGTATGAATCGGTCTATGCCTACAATTAACCATTCGGTCAGGTCTGATACTATAGAGGATACGTCCTTTTTAAACATTGAATGCAGAAGTAGATCAGATATGAATGTACGGAAGCTATTCCAGTCAGCCATAGAGTATCTGTATACAGTACGGTGGAGGGGTACGTCTGGGGACTTATTGTATTTCATTTTTATCTTAACTGATACAACTGTGTGATCGGAGGATCCCAGAGGATATAGAACGGAACATAAACATAGCTCAGGGGAAGTTGTGAGAAAAAGGTCTAGAAAGCTTGCATACTGACCAGTAGTATCGGGCACACGGGTGGGTTCGCGAACAATCTGAGTGAGGTCATAGACAATGGCAAAATCATGACAGAACCTCCTCTCATCATCTGTCTTATTTGAGTAGGTCAGCCATTCCATATTATGGACATTGAAGTCACTGCAAATGTGAATGGTAGCTGAAGGATGAGCAGACACGATGAGGTCAATTTTCTCAGATATACTCTTAAAGACAGTAACCTCGCTGTCGTGTTAGCGATATAGGGCAAATATGAATGCGGTGGTGTAAGTGAAACCCGGAAGCACATATAAGGTGAATTAGGGTGTTCTCTTGAGATATGTCTACCACACGGGAAGCCATCTTTAATGTAGGCACATATTCCATGTTCATGGCGATCTTGGGTGTCAGATTTAGATTTTGTTAAAGCAGTTGATGTGAGTATTTAGATAAAATCGCATTGTTTTATTTCATCGTAAAATTTATATTTTCATCTTGACTAAATAAAGCAATTTTAACTGCGTACACACGAGCCCCAGTCTTGTTGGTAATTCTATTTGTCTGTCTCTTATTGCCGTGAGCTTAAGCATAAATGAGTAGAGATTCTAAACTAAACTTGGTCATTTCGGTAGCTTTTTATCTGTCAATCTGACGTCATCATTACCATGCTTTGACTGCTGCTTTATGGGTGATCTAAGTTTATTGCTTATTACTTAACAGGAGAATATCGACGACGCTATCCAGCCAATTTTTAAAAGGCTATTGTTCCTCCTAGAAGGACTGGCTTGACTCTCCCAACCACTCCGACTTTGTATCACATCTTCTTGCAGTGAGAAGGAAGTAAATTACGACATAAATATCAGATTAAAGTTAACAATTCAGCTACCCAGACAAAGGGGAGCATGGTGGATGGATGCACAATTTACCGTGATTGGATCTATCGTCATTCTCCGCTAAGACAACTCAAGCAACCGGCAATATACAAATCCTCAGTCCAAAAATCCGTACAAATTCTCGAGTTCATCAGAAAGATTCTCGAGTTCGACAATGTACACCTAAAGTAGGTCGGAGGTTAAATCGGACGAAACGTTGTAAAAAATAACACTCAAGATGAGAACAGTTATCTGATTAACCTAAATAATATAAATTAGCAATCTTCATCTATAAAGTTTAGAGACATAAGTTAAAATTAAATTCGTAGGCTTAATTGTCGCATCTGAAGTTTGTATGTCTGCATCTTAGTCCCAGGATGACCATTTTCCCAGGATTTACCTTCTTTCTGTAGAGGTTAGTTAATTGCGGAGGAATGCCGACGTGACTGATAAGGTATTTTGTAGGCCAGAGTGCGCTTATCTTCGTGTGCTAGTTCCTCAAACGCCTTTGAGCAAGGAGGTAATATATATATATATATATATATATATATATATATATATATATATATATAGAGAGAGAGAGAGAGAGAGAGAGAGAGAAATCTGCAAAAAGACTATCTGGTCCTGGATATAACCTATAACTATATCCGATGGTCAGGCCCCACCTTGCGGGCCTTGGGGAGTGTTGAGCCACCCTTTAATTGCCATTGCTCCCAGGTCCACTCTGATCCGGAGTGGTAGTACCTGTTAGGGTCCCAACTATGGGTTAAATAGAATCTGACTTAAAAAACATATACTCCATTATAAATCGTTCCTCAAAATAACTAGAGTCGGCATTAAATAACCTGAAAAAGGTTGATATGCCGTAAAACAAAAACAACCAACCAAAAAGACTATCTATTAATGAACAATTTTTTTACACGTAGATCAGGATTTGCAGCATTAAAAGAAAATGCTAATAAAAATTGGCATATTTTTTTCATGATCTTTAAAAACCAAAGATCTCACAAAACTGTAAATGCTTTTAACTGCGAAATTACAGATATTCACCGTTTTTAAAACTATGGTTATTTTAGAGTATTATTTTAAAAAATACCCGCCATCTCTCTCTCTCTCTCTCTCTCTCTCTCTCTCTCTCTCTCTCTCTCTCTATCTATCTATCTATCTATCTATCTATCTCACTCTCATTCATTCTTTCTTTCTTTCTTCCTTTTTCTAACAATCTGAGAGTATGGAGTAGTGCTTGGTTCATCCAGAGGTGAGGGGGCGAGTACCGCAAGGATCACTAAACCAAGGAAGAACGTTTAAAAATGACAAGGGTAGAGATGGGTCATTGTCTTTGTGGTTTATACGGAAAAGCAGGTGCACGAAACGAGTGTCGTAGACGAGGCGAAAGAAAGACGGTGGATAGGTGTGGTTGACCAGAGTTGAGGGCTCCGGTGGGGACCGGACCGTACTTCATTGCAGTTGGCAGAAGAGCGGGAAGATGGTTCATGATGATTGTTGTTAATTTGACGCTGAATAATCAGCGTAACCGCCACCCCCGTACTCTTACTCTCCACCACTTCCACCGTCTCTTCCTTCTTTTCCTCTTCCTCCTCCTCCTCCCCCTGTTCCTCCTCCTCATCCTCATCATCATCCCTCTATCGCTCAAAGGCCTTTTCTTCTTCCTCACTTTCTTTTTTTTCATATTACGATTCATATTCTTGCCATTCTTTTTTTCCTATTCATATTATTTTTTCTCTTCTTTTATTTTTTATCTTCATTTTTATAATCGACTTATTTTCCCTCTTGATTTTTTTTCTCTTCTTCATTTTCTACTTTTTCGGTATTCTCTTCTGTTGTTATGTTTTTCTTTTTTCTCTGTTTTTCCCCTTTTTTTTCTCGTATTCTGTTATTGTTCGTTTGCTTCTGTGTCGCGTTTTCTTTTTTCTCTTCTGTTTTTTCTCTCCTTTTCTCTTTTTCTTCCTCTTTCTCTTCCTCCTCCTCCTCCTCGTCTTCTTCTTTTTCTTTCTCTACTTTATCTTCTTTCTTTTCTTATCCTTCGTTCTCATCTTCCTCGTTCTCTTTTCCTCGTTTTACTTTATTTCTTCTCTTTTCTTTTTCCTTTTTCTTTCTAACCCTTCATCTTTTACTGTTTTTTTTTTCCTTTCTTGTTTCTGTCTGTTTTTTGTTTTGTTTTTGTTTTGTTTGTTTCTCGTTTAATCCCTCTACTTCTATCTTTACGAAACACTGCAAAATTTCTTACACGCATCATCATCATCATCATCATCATCATCATCATCATCATCATCATCATCATCATCATCATACTCATCATCATCATCATCATCATCATCATCATCATCATCATCATCATCATCATCATCATCCACGGGCCTTTTGTTTTGCTCTCGGAATGTTAAGAAGATTCCTTAAAGGTTTCTTCCTATCTCTTGGTACGCACTTCCAGGATAACCCCCACCTTACACTGTCGCATCATCCATCCTCTCCATGCGACAACATCCTCATCGCGACCCACTATAATTAGCCACCGAACACCTCAGACCTCTCCCTATCCTAACCCTCCAGTAAATGAAGTGTTGAACTCGGCCTTTGGATAATAATTATCTAATAATTACATGTTCAGAATCAGCCAGCATTTGTCAGTGGCGAGGATGGGGGAGATAGGCTGCGAGAGAGAGTGGGGGAAGTGGCAGTGGAAAATATGGCGGGTCGAAACGAAAGGTGACGCAAATATGGAAATCAAAATGGATGACTGGGGTAAAAGTAGAGTTGTTTTTTTAAATAATTAGGTAGTGTTAGAACCCTGCTTTTGAATGGGAAAGAGATTGATTTCGTGGAGGGTGAGTGCCTTTTGATTTTCATTTTTAATAAACAGATTTAAATACCATTCTGGGTTGTACAAAATGCTACCGAGCACTAGGAGTGACAGGAAGTGGGTAGTTGAAGTAGAATGAAAGAAAAAAGAAAGAAAGAAAGAAAAGTAGCATCTGAGAAGGCACAACCTATCTCTAGACTCCTCAAACTAGAGAGAAAGGGAGGGAGAGGGAGAGAGAGAGAGAGAGAGAGAGCCTGAGCCTGAGCCTGAGCCTGAGCCTGAGCGAGGAATCGAAGATGGAACTATTTGAAACTCCGGAGACATCTTTAGCTTTTGAGCTCTTACTTCTGGAATGACCAATCCAAGACGTATACGCCAACAGTAGGACAGTACATGATTATGAGTGGCTTAATAAACCCAAGAAAAAATAAAATAATATGCCGGATCATGCAAATAAATAAATAAAATAAAATAAAAATGATAATTAATTAATAGATAAATAAAAATAAACAGATTTCTAAAAAAAAAAAAAAAAAAAAGACAACAACAATTTAAGTAAATTATGACAAAAATAAAAATACTCACTGGGGAATATACCCGGTTAACCAAGTAGATATGGAAATTGAAAAAAAGAAAAGGATATGGATAGCTCTAGCTGTTCATTTATAAAATTAAATAAAAATATATATGTAAATATATATATATATATATATATATATATATATATATATATATATATATATTGACGCTCTAATCCCCATCTGGCATCAATTGAAATAAATGGCTCTCGTTTTGGGAAGGCTCCATGTTTTGACAAGCTTCTGGGCTTGACCTTTACTCCTAATCTAAACTGGAACACGTACATCAAATCCGTTGTCAAGGTCGCAGGAAAAATGGTGGGATCCTTCTATCCATCCAGTAGATATGTCACTGCTGATGCAATTCTCTTCCTATATAAGAGTCAGGTACGTCCAAGGATGGAGTATTGTTGCCATATCTGGGCAGGACCTGTTAGAAACACTTATTCTGCCTTGACAGAGTTCAAAATAGACTTCGTAACCTAGTAGAAGATGCCCTTTTCCTTTATCTGCAACCTCTTTCCCACAGAAGAGACGTTGCGAGACTATCTTTGCTTCATCGTTATTTTCATGACAAGTGCTCGTCTGAACTCCAATCTATTATTTCCCCTCGTCAAACTTTCACAAGAGACACTTGTCTAGCTGAAACCGCAATCAATAATTTCCTCCATTCTTTATCTGTGCCTAAAACAAAACGCAGATTTCATGAACAAAGCTTCTTCCTTAGAAATGCACACCTGTGAAACTCCTTTCTGTTTACCTGCTTTCCCGCTAACTACAATATGGTTGTCTTCAAGTCTAACGTAAACAAGTTCTTGATTAACCGTTCCACTCAAGTAATCCAATTTACCAAATTAACACTTCTAACGATTACTATGATATTGTCCCATTGACTACAGTACACTCTTGAACTCTTATCCTCGAGTAGCCTTTGGACCTTGTGTTACATGGAACAGGGCTGTCCGCTGTCCATGTAAATAAGAAGAATATTAGATAAGTAAAAATGAGATTAGGATAAGCCTAGTATTGAACCCTATAGGCAAAGTTAAGAAATGGAATGTTAGAAATTAAGTCTATTATTTATTCTTTTAGAAATGTGAATATTAAATATGTCAGTAAAAGAATGAACAAGGCAAATTAATTTATATTGCTTAAAAATACGTTAGATTTGAATTTAGGATTCTTTTGTTTGTCAAAAGTGTGTTTTGGGCAAACATATGCATAACTACGTGAAATTAGTCACGTTTGAAAAACACACTTCTGAAGTCATAGACAAAGGACATTTCTCCATAGTATGGGTTCGAATTTTAGTGAGAAAGTTGATCAGCCAAGAGTTGACATAGTCAGAGGAGAGTCCCCTTAGAGGCGAAGGGTAGAGGATTAACCATGTAGGTCCGAATTTGAATTCCTGACGTCATTCGACCGATCGATCAGATGAATAAATAAGTCATCATTATGTTGTAACTGTTGTCTTGTGTCATCCTTCATCACGAACGAAAGGTAATTGTGTTTATCATCTTATAATGAACATTGTGTAACCCTTCGAAGATTATGTATCTCCTCTCCTCAAAATGTGTTAAGAAGAACAAGCCCCTGTCTTATATAAATGTCATTATCATTCTATCTGTGTTAGAAGAACCGTTAATACGAAGTACCCAAGAAATATAAGAACTGTATAAATGTCTCCCTCATCAGCGTTATATATGTCCCGGTCATCTTTTAATATGTGCCCCTATTTAGGGAATACAATAATACAACACTTGATAAGTGGTGACTCCTATGTAAAAAAAAAACAAGTTAGTAAGCTCTCTCGGTTGAGGTGCATGAAATGGCAGGTCAATTTCTGGCATCTAAAACTATGCACCATTCCCAGCAAGAAACAAAACGATATAGAAATTGAAAAAAAAGCATATGGATAGCTGCAGCAGTTCAATTATAAAATTAAATAAAAATTAAAATAAATATATTCACATAGTGGCGGTCAATGTTTATATAAAACACCGTCTGTCTCAAGATCTGGTAGTTAGAGCTACTGACTATCGACTAGATTGTTTATGTTACTTATTTGGGTAGGATTATTGTTCTCATATTGAGTATTTTTGTGTGCAACCTTTCGGTCGGTTTGTTCTTCGATCATCTTTAGGCATATTGGTTGTTGTCTGGGAAAAGAAATTAAGAAAAGTTACTGGCTCCGAAGATATTTTCATATTCTTGGAGTTGGTCTCCGTTTTATGGCTGTGGTTTCGTATGTGTGAAAACAATTAGTTGACAAGGGGAGGCAACTTTAATGAAGATTGACAGGAGATTATCTCCCTTTTATTTCCGAAATTTTAAGGGTGTACAAGTTTTGTTTTTCCTAGAATTAGAGACTCCCAAATGCAATGAATTTCTACGCTTGGTCTACTTAGTATTTTTTCTTTTTTAGCACATGTTCTACTTTTTGTAGTCGCCTGACTCTCCATCCTGCATCCCTAACAATGATTTTGACCTCGTTCCACAAAGGGAATTGTGTTCCTTTTTCTTTCCATAAATGATCAGCTAGTCCCGACTTTTCCATATGTGATCAGCTAGTCCCGACTTTTCCATATGTGATCAGCTAGTCCCGACTTTTCCATATGTGATCAGCTAGTCCCGACTTTTCCATATGTGATCAGCTAGTCCCGACTTTTCCATATGTGATCAGCTAGTCCCGACTTTTCCATATGTGATCAGCTAGTCCCGACTTTTCCATATGTGATCAGCTAGTCCCGACTTTTCCATATGTGATCAGCTAGTCCTGACTTTTTCGTGTCACGGCTTTACGGTGCTCTTCTAGCCGTACCGTTGGAGGGCTACAATGGCTACGTGTTATTAATAAGTAAGAAAACTATTTTGACCTCCGCATACTACTATCCATGAGAGATTTCATACTTCAACGGGAAAGATGATTTGCCAAAAAAAATGTCAGAACCTTAAAAGACTTTTTTAATAAGTTTATTCTATCTATATTATCTATACAACCTATATCAAATATGTATTGTTATTACCTGCTCTTTGGTGTAAGAAACAATAATTACCACCGGTCAAAGGATTTGAAACCAGTATATATATATATATATATATATATATATATATATATATATATGTATATATATATATATAATTATTATTATAGTAAATAATTATATATATATATATACATATATAAATATATAATTATTTACTATAATAATAATTAAATACCTACACACACTAGTGTTTCATCCTTTCTGGAATCATCAGTGCAGAGACTTTGTGTATAGTGTACTATGTTAGGAGATGGGCGGATGTCGATCCATATTACATATAAACTTCTACATATTTGTACAGTCAGGGAAGCAGGAAGAAGGGGAGGGAATTCTATGTACGTAGAAGGAGCTACAAGTACAATGAATTCATCAAAACACATTTCATTAAAATACTTGTAAAACAGAGATGCAACATTGCGGCGATGACAAGGGAGTTGGAGCTTAGCATATTATTTTACAGTTATTTTTTTCGAGTTAAAATAATTAACACACTGCTTTGTTTATGTAGTATATTCTCCTCCTGGATTAGCCATATACAAAATATGTAGAGGCATAAAGTTAACGTTAGCACTGCTAAGCGGTTAATGAACGGAGGCGAGAAACTGGTCGTGCGCGGATATCAGCCCCTCATCTTTTCTTTTCCCAACAATCAAAGACTCGGTGGAAAAGCGATAGTGCGGCGTAGCTATTTCTGATCTTCTTTGGGGGAGGGGGGCACGAGGTGAATTATTATTGGACAGGCGGCAACATCAAAGAAGTGTATTAATTGTTCGAACTTGGCAAAGTGTGGCACAGGGTCAGATAGCGGGAGAGATAAGGCAGATTTACGACTGAAGGTCGTCGGAACAATTCTTCAAAACGTCAGTTTGATTAGCATCAAAATCCGTGCTCGAAATCGTTTCTGTTTATTTGTTGGTATGCATGGATTTCCTACTAAGCATTTTACACACTGAGAGATCTCATAGACATACACACACGCGCTCGCGCATACATTTCACACACACACACACACATATATATATATATATATATATATATATATATATATATATATATGAGAACATCTCCACACACACACACACACCCACACACACACATATATAAAGAGAGAGAGAGAGAGAGAGAGAGAGAGAGAGAGAGAGAGAGAGAGAGAGAGAGAATGGGAGCGAGAAAAAGACATAATAGATTATAAAAATATATTTATGGCAATTAAAGCACTCTGAAGTGTCCCCATTCCATCCCCATAAGGAAACGTAAGGCTAAAATGCATTGAAATTATGTTACCGGGTGTTTTTATACATTAACAGGATGCTTAGCCTAGCTAGATAACCAATCAGATTATTTGTTATTACCTCCCAGGGGGTAATGTTTTCATTAGCCAATGACAGAGCTTCTCTCAGACAAAGGTTCAGCTGACTTGTCCTTCTTTTTTGTGATTCTGTTTTGTATAAAGGTAACTCGCATTTTTTTTTTTTAATGTGTCAAAATAATCGGTGACTTTATTTTAACACCTGGGTGCTTAGAGTAGTTATTCTTTTATATTTTAATGTGTTAGTTTAGTATTTTAATCTTATTTCGTTTTATTTTCGTATGTGTAGTTATCTTAAAGTAAAGTATTTCTGTGTATAGTTAATCATTCGGGCATAATATACAGGGGTCGTCTAAGTTTCTATATGTACTGGTTTGCCGTACTATATTTCACTCGATTATTTGCGAACATCCACTTTCTCAGTAATGAGTCATTGATGCTGGGTTTATTCGACGTATGTTGCTATTGAAGTGCTTTCATTGGCATACTATCTGATTTTAAAATCTAGCGTAGTATTTCTTGCTATTCGAGCTTTCTTGTCGAGGGGAGAATACAATACAATATTATGATAAAATATTATTTAATTCGAATCAACATACAAGTTGAAGGAAGATGGTATGGAAACCTATTTATGTCTATTCAAGCGAGCATTTCTAGAAGGTTGCCATCAACGGTGTTCAGCAAGACGTTAGGCCGGAAGTTGGCATTAAACATTAATATTTGACGGTATATACACACACGCACACACACACACACACACACACACATATATATATATATATATATATATATATATATATATATATATATATATATATAGTAGTATATATATGTACTCATCGACATACAGCTCTGTTTCATTGTATCACAACTCATCAGTGCCGCTAGACTAGCACCTCTCCCAAGCCAAGGATTGAACCTAGAACCATCACGTTGATAGTCAGCAGTTCTACCGATCGACCTAGGGGATCGGTGCCCGCAAATAACCTCGCCAAATGTCTATTTTAAACAAATATTCATCTACCACTTTTATAGTGCTCAAACCGCTTATTTATAAACAAACAACGAGCCTCGCATTTTTCAGACAATTAAGTAGCGGGTGAGATTATTTACGACTGTGCTCTACCCAAAGAAGGGGGGCTTATATATATATATATATATATATATATATATATATATATATATATATATATATATATATATATACTGGCTGTACACTGTACACTGGAAAATTCTAATAAAAAGAGAAAATGCATGTTTCTTATATTCTTAGTACAGCAATCCACTCCAAAAAGTTTTAAAAAAAAAGGGGGGGGCGAAAATGAAAAAAATATGGTACTCTTGCAGAATTAGATCCGGATCCTCGGGAGTTTCCGTCAATAATGGCGTGGACTCGACCAACAATCAGTGCATTAAGCCGAACATTGCTAAAATGTTGAAACGCTAAATCGAGTTTTTGTTTGTTTTTTAATACAAAAATTGTATTAAAAAATGTGAGTTTTTAATTAGTATTTTTATACACATTCGAAAAAGTTGTTAAAAAAAAAACAAAATGAAAGCAAAGGTAAGGTAAGTTACGTTTCTACCTAATTGGATGATTTTTTAGTGGTTTTATTTAATGTAAAATGTTTAATCGGCTCGAAAAAAACACTGTTTATCGATGTATTTGAAAAAGACAAATGGTCGCGGACTCTGTTGAATATGTTAAGTTTGGGAAGATAAATTAAAAACTATACAAAACAGTGTCAGAAACCCACCAAATATATGTTATTGTGAAAGAGGCTGACATATTCGGTGGGTTTCTGACAGTATGTTGTATAGTTTTGTAGTTTTAATTCATTTTCCCAAACTTAACGTAATCCGCAGTGTCCGCCACCATTTGTATTTTTCAAATACACCGATAAACACTGTTTGAGCCGACTAAACCTTACATTAAATAAAACGGGTTTGTATTACTAAACACAGATACGAAAAAGTTGTCGAAAAATAAATATATAACAAATAAATGTTATCAAAGGCAAGATAAGTTACTTTTCTACATAACTGGATAAGATTTTAGTGCTTTTATTTAATGTAAAATGTTTGATCGGTTCGAAAACATGCAGTGTTTATCAGTAAATTTGAAAAATACAAATGTCGGCAGACTGTGTTGAACATGTTAAGTTTGGAAAAATGAGTTAAAACTAAAAACTATACAAAATACTGTTAGGAACTCACTCAATATATGTTACCGTGACATAGGCTGACATATATTCGGTGTTTCTTAACAGTATTTTGTATAGTTTTTAGTTTGAACTCATTTTCCCAAATTTAACGTGTTTAACACAAATCTGTCGCCATTTGTAATTTTCAAATATAGACGCTGTATTTTTTCGAATAAACATTTTACATTAAATAAAAGCACTAAAAAATTATCCAGTTTGGTAGAAAAGTAACTTATCTTGCCGTTGATAATATTTGTTATACATTTGTTTTTTGACAACTTTTTCGAATCTATGTGTACAGTAATACAAACTCAATAAAAACATCAGAAAGTATCCAGTTAGGTAGAAAAGTAAGTTATCTTGCCTTTGAAAACATTTGCTTGTTATATATTTGTTTTCGTTGACAACTTTTTCAAACCTTTGTGCAAGTACAAACCCCCGAGGGGGTATTTTTCTGTCTATTTTTATTTTTTGTACCGCGCTATTTTAAAATAGTTTTTCCAAATTAAATTTAAATTTCACATAATTTTTTTTGTATTTTTGTCACATTAGGTCCACCTCCACAATTTTCTTTAAAATGACTACTTTCAAACGCTTTCGACTATGCTGAATAAGAAAATCTCATTTAAAATTTGCAGAGGTAAGTAGTTTTCAAGATATAAAGACCTGTACTATGCACTATAATTCACTGGCGGCCATGAATAAACACCCTAACCTCTCCATATTAAGAACGGCTTCGGAATAAATATCCCTAACCTCCCCATGTTAAAACGGCTTTTGGAATAAATACCACCATTCTCCCCATGTTAAGAACGGCTTTCGGAATAAATATCCCCAACCTACCCATGTAAAAAATTGTGGCGGTGGACCTAATGTGAAAATTTACCTTTTGTTATTTTAATAAATTGTTAGTTGAAAGCACAGAATAGTTACAAACACCATCCACTCCCCATGGTAAAAATGGCTGAAAAAAATAACGGTTTTCTTGGTAGAAACTTTTCTGTATTTCACCTAACAATTTCTTTAATAGAGAAAAAGCATTCATATTATATATATATATATTATATATAACCTAACAATTTACGGTAAAAAAAGCAAAAACGAAACAATCAAATCTTAATCGGACCTTATTGCCAATGCTCTGGATACAATGTTGAATGCGCTGTCCGCGTTTTTTTTTTTTCAAGCTAAATTCAACTGTCACAATATCTTTTTTTTATATAATTTCACCATATCCTTTTAATAATAAATTGTTAGTTGAAAGCACAGAATAGTTACAAAACACCCTCCGCTCTCCATGGTAAGAATGGCTGAAAAAAAATTGAAATAAAAAAATGTATTATTTCGGCACGTTACCAAAATGCATATGTACCGTGAATCTTCTTTGAAAAAAAAACTGTACTTTCACCTAACAATTTATAGTTGTAATAATAAAAAAAGTTCATAAAATAGGGGATTTTTTTAATGATCGATTACCGTCGTCAAGTCATTCGTAGTGCATGAATCGAAATTGTACTCCAGAAGTAAAAACCGAGAAGTCAAGCAAGATCGACTTATATATATATATATATATTTATATATATATATATATATATATATATATATATATATATATATATATATATATATATATATATGTATGCATATATATATATGTATATAAATATATATATATAAGTCGATTCTGCTTGACTTCTCGGTTTTTACTTATATGCATGTATGTATATATATATATATATATATATATATATATATATATATATATATATATATATATACACATGCAAAATTCAAACTTTAACTGTTTTAAGACCAAAGTTTGTGCAGACATTTTTTTAAAATAAATAAATATTTTTACTTATTAAAACAGATTTAATATTTCGAATTATAACGAATTCTTCATCAGGAAAATCTAGCTGCAACAGAGAGATGAACTTTTCAGGTCATGACTGTATAAGTTCTGTCACTATTACAATGCAATTTCGAATCACCTCTGATCGATTCGGGCGGATAAAATTGTGGCATTACTTTTGGAACACCGCTTGAGGTAAAGCAGTTTAGAATTAAGATAGAAAAGAAAAATATATGAATAAATAAAATGAGAACATCAAGATGTTCCACTCGCTATCCATATTTCTCACGGCTATTTAAGCATGTCTGAATCTGTGTTATCTCAAGACCCCTAGAAATATTCATGCACGCACAAAAAATAAAATAAAATAAAGTAGCCGCGCACACACATACTCCGATTCCTATTTATAAATAAATATACATAGAAAGACACATACATACATGCATAAATGTAAGTGTATATATATATATATATATATATATATATATATATATATATATATATTACGTGTTTTTCTTTGTTTTTTTTTTTCTCCTTCGCGTTACAGGTTCGAGCCTGCCTGACTACCACCATTTTTTTTTTAACACATCTCTCCACACGGGCTGCCTTCTGCTGTTTTGATTCCTCCCCCTGCTACTACCACTTTTTTCACTCCCCTGGGGTTCTTTAGTACACAACCTATACACATCCGGGTAACGCCGGTACCTCCGCTAGTATATCTATAAATGAAAAATATAGAGATAATAATAATAATAATAATAATAATAATAATAATAATAATAATAATAATAATAATAATAATATAAGAAGAAGAAGAAGAAGAAGAAATAAAAGGCGAGAAGATGGGTTCAATTGATGTGATAAGCGTGAAACTGTCAGTTACGCTGGAATGTGCATAAAAACAAAGAATCGGTCGTTGTCTATCCATATCTGTACACGTATGTATGTCGATTTGAGTTCATGGAAAACAAAATAAAGGAATGAACTGATTAATAAAAAAAAGTATCTTTTAAAGTTTCTACCCATTTAAAATCGTCGTGACGGTCGCTACGTTAATTGGATCAGACGGTGAACGTGCTGACTTCGTGACGGCAACACGAGATACTTGCGTTCAATTACACGCAGTGTGTTTTTTGACTTTATATTTTTGGTGAGTTCCTCCCCCCAGCTTTATATTTTAACATATATAACTAACACATGCACACAAACACACATTATATATATATATATATATTAGAGAGAGAGAGAGAGAGAGAGAGAGAGAGAGAGAGAGAGAGAGAGAGTATATTTTTGTAACGTTACCCGGGAACACGTTGTAATGTCAGCATTAAAGGGGACTAAAAATAGAAAAGAAATTCAACTCGCTTTTGTTTTTGTATTACAACATTACTTGGCCTTCGGGCCGAGATCAAAGTGTAGTATCTGTTCCGGCAGATACTGCAAGCTATGACTAGCTAGGACTAGCTATGACTAGCAAAGATCAGATGTGGGGGCAACCCCACATGCTTGACCTTTAACCAGCTCCCATTTCCCACCTCTCGGGAGCTGGTCCCCTTTTCCCCTTCCCCCTCCCTTCACTCCTCACATTAAAAATCGGCCTTGTGCCTAATTTGCTCGGTGGGGGAGCAAATAAATACCATCTGTTCTTCAGATGCTGCACTTCTATTTCTTGTTCTCTTTCGGTGGAGGAGAAATCCTTCACGACTGAGACAATTTTTTATTTTTGTACCTTTTCTCCACGTTAAAAAACGACCCTGGTGTCTAACTCTGTCCCGTGGGGAGGCATAGTAAATAGGTACAACGACATTTATTTTCTCATTCTCTCGTTACCACTGTGACGTCCCTCACGTGATTGTCTTCTCGAACATGCTCTCGAACCTTATCCACGTCTTTTACGTGATCTCGAACGTTATTTCCGTCACTAATGTTATCTTTTTTAAGGCCTATATTTTTCCATATATATAAATATATATATATATATATATGTATATATATATACATACATATGTGTGTGTGTGCGCGTGTGTGTGTGTGTGTGCGCGTGTGTGTGTGTGTGTTTATATATAATGGGAACGAAGGAATTTCGTCGTTGATTAAAAGAAATAGGCTATAGATAACATGTTTCTTATGTTGTAATTTATAATAGAGTCTGACAATTTTATGATAGGGAAAACTTAATCGATTTTACTTGTAAAAATTCGAGAAAAATAATTCGATTGTTTCTCTAATAATGCAGACGTTAAAAGAAAATAACAGACCACTTCCTACGAAAATTTCTTAAACTCAACACCAAAATTAATTACTTCAGCGTGTTTCACGATAACATTTCCTCATTTTTTTTTAAATAAATATAACAAAAATTATTACATTTATTTCACGACTTCTGTCTGTTCCAAAATTGTCTTTGAAACGGAAGGTATCGACCATAGTCCTTTTTTTATGAATTATCAACTGAAACGCAACCACGTCACACTTCGTAATTTGCATACACGAGGGAAAAAGTTTTAGAGCACATGTACATTCCATGATTCTGGTATTTTCATTCCTTAATTCTGGCCGCTTGATAATTATATGTTCTGCGTAACTGCATTACATGCAAGCGAACGCAATTGTTGCGCTATGTTTCACCTAGCAGTCAAATAAAGTTCGCATGTTAATATTTTATGTTTTTATTAATTCAGACGATAGATATTATTACATATCTTTACATTAAACAATAGTATAAAATGTATTTACTTCTGCCTACACGACGTTTGATAATTTATGATTTAACAACAAAAGAAAAAGACTTGTTCTTTCGTAGTTCAGTAAGTGTAAAACAAAATTGTAATGTGTATCGTTATTTCCATGGCAAGTGCTCGTCTGGGCTCCAATTTCTGGTCTTTCGCGAAAAACACCCGTCTAGCTGAAACCACTGTCAATAACTTTCCCCATTCTTTATTTGTGCCTAAATCAAAACGTAGATTCCATCAACAAAGCTTCTTTCTTAGAAGTGCACGCCTCTGGAACTTTTGCCTGTTTTCCACCTGACTACAATTTGGATGTCTTCAAGTCCAACATAAACAAATTCCTGATAAACCGCCCCCTTAAGTAAGACAATTTATCAAATCTCCATTACTAACGATTACTACGATATCATCCCATTGACTACTGCACACGCAATAACCTTTATCCCCGAGTGGCTTCCGGGTCTTGATAAGTGGCAACTCTCATATAAAAAAAGAAACATTACTGCTAAAATAACGCTCGCGTATCTGTGCATTTTGTAAGGCTCAGATGATCCTAGGTTTCTAACAACATATGCCACATTCAAATGTCTTATGTCCAGATTATTAACCACTATATTATGGAACTTTAGAACGCCATTTTAGATACATTAAGTCGTTATAATAAAATCCTACATTAGATCCTGGGAACAACATCATCACAATCACAACCGTCTTAGTTACTATTTTCCCTTCAAATAATAAGACCTCTTACCGCCCCACTCCTTATTGGGAGGAATTCTGCAATTTGACAGCTCTTCGGTTACACTGATTTTAACTGGATTTTATACACATAGACATTCCAAATTCAAAAAATAATGAATCCTCTCTTCTAATGTTCTGCACACTCGCATTGGCTGACAGCTGACAATTCGTTCATTCCAGAATCTAAATCTGATTACAAAAACGAACGCTCCAAAAATGTTCAAATGGGGCGTCACTTACTAAATACTGTTTTCCAATACATCGGCACATGTTGATAATCAATTATTTCATCTTTTTCGCAGCTACATAAATCTTTCATTTAAAAAAATGTACAATTTACTAAAAAATTTTATTTATGCAATGTTATGACCCTTTAGGCTGTGATCATAGCGTAGTATCTGTTAACTGTGGCAAGCAGGGTCAAAACATTAAAAGGTCAAAACATTATTATTATTGTTATTGTATTCTTATTAATTAATTTGAGCGACGGATGGTCGCTGGATCAGTTATTATGATTAGAAGAATAAACAATTAAATTAACGTGTGAATCGCAAAAGAAATGTGAAAATAGAAAATATATGTAAACATTATTTTGGGGTTTTGAATAAACAAATAACTAGCTGTGGATTAGGTTGGTCTGAGACACGTAATCAGGTAACGTAAGAGAACACGTGATGTAGTTAGTTTTGGAGAGATTCAGAGAGTTGAGGATTAACCACCAGAGCGGACAGACGTCTAGACAGGGGTGGACAGACAGCTAGGAGCGGGCTGTATTAACAGAAAATGTAGACTAACTGCAGATCATGTGAAAACCATTTGAGACAACTGTAATAAATTTATATTATAAAAATATAAAGAGTTGTTTTATGGCTTTCACAAATAAGAACAGATGTCTCAATTGGATGGTGATCGTTTCATGGTTCGTCACGGAGCAGCAGGAAGATACAGAAGAACTTTTCAAGAAAAAGGTATGAAGGTATTCTTCTTCTTATATATGAACTGTATGGTATGGAAAAGGTATGAAGGTATTATTCTTCTTATATATGAAGTGTAAAAATATCCCGTGTGATAAGCCTAATACAACATGTCTCAGTTTACACGTCGATATCATGTCCTCCTGCTAAACAACATACATACGATTTATACGTTTATTATCTGTCTGTTAAAAGAACAATATCTTACATCCACTAGATAACACATGACACGTTTTAATATATCATCTCCTCCAATATAAACCAATATACAACATTTACTTACGATAAATAAAAAAAAAAAAACGGATAAACCGATTAATAGCCGATACCCGGATTTTTGACGCATCACAAACTGACATTTTATTTACTTCAGAAATCTACTTATGGAAGCCTTTACACTATCTATTCCTTACAATTTTACTAAAATTATTTATTTTTACGCTAAATAAAAATTAAAACGAATTAACCGAATAATATAGCCGAGACCATGATTTTTCCGAAAACGTACACTATGACCTTCATTGCTTGAAGCCAACACTAATTTTTTTTGGTTTGATTTCCTAAAATTTATTCTTTAGTTACACAAACTTAAAAAACAAATAAAACGTTTCAACCAATTCTTATAGCCGAACCCCCTTTTTTTACGAACCAGAATCTGACACGACGTTTTGGCTAACTATTCCTCAGGCCTTCGTCAGGTGGTAACCGCGACGGGATAGAAACTCTGAATCTCCTAACTGCATTCTCAGCGATTACTGCCATCCATAGTTGTTGTCGTCTTTCCACGTTTTAGCCAAGTAAGCCTCTGGCGTGCTTTCAGTAGGATTGAAACCGCTATCTTCAGACAATTCTCACCTGGAACGGTAAAGATTCAATGTCTCTATCCACTGCGACACGATAGCGTTTTCAATCCTACCCCAAAACGGTCAGAGGCTTACTCTGCCAGATGAATAGTATGCCTAAACGCCGTGAAACAACAACTAAGAAAGATGAGGATAATAGTCCGCATAAAGAAATTAATAAAAAATACTCATCCCAATGATGATTTCAAATTAAATAATATATACAGAATCTGATAGTTTATTTACTATAAACAACCTCCTCAGCTATATATATATATATATATATATATATATATATATATATATATATATATATATATATATATATATATATACATATATATATATATATATATATATATATACATATATATATATATATATATATATATATATACTAGCGTTTCAGCCCAGAGTTTCCAGGGTGTTTCCCCCTTGTTTCCTTCCTCTTTCCCCTCCCCTGACATCATTCACTCTCTCATCCCATCATAACGAACATTTCTGTAAAAGTCTGAGGAAGCTACAGACGGCCAAGAACGGCCGGATGGCTGAAACGATAATGTAACTTAACAGAAAAATACGGTAATAAAAATAAGACGTATATATATATTAACAATTAACTTCTGGTACATATGGACGACCCCAAGTGACAAATTTTCCTTGCTGATAACAATATATTAATTTTCAATATCGTAAATTGTAGCCTGTAAAAAGTAATATTCAAATTATTTCTATTAAATTCCTCTTATTCTAAGAAACATCAATTTTTAATTCATAAAATATTAATTCCTAATTCTATTATTTACATTTGAACAATTTAAACTTAAATTAACGTTATCGGAAATTTATTTTCAATTAAAATTTTTTTGTATAGAATTATAAACTAAAAGTCACTTTTTTTAAAATTTAATACCAACAGATAGTAAAATCAGCTGTGCACAATAAATTTTTTTAACTCTGAATTCATAATTTTTTTCAGTTACTTAATTTAGAGATTATATTTTTGTTGTACCTATTTACTATGCCTCCCCACGGGACAGAGTTAGATACCAGGGCCGTTCTTTAACGTGGAGAAAAGGTACAAAAATAAAAATTGTCTCAGTCGTGAAGGATTTCTCCTCAACTGAAAGAGAACAAGAAATAGAAGTGCAGCGCAGCATCTGACGAACAGATGGTATTTATTTGCTCCCCCACCGAGCAAATTAGGCACAAGGCCGATTTTTAATGTGAGGAGTGAAGGGAGGGGGAATGGAAAAAGGGGACCAGCTCCCGAGAGGTGGGAAATGGGAGCTGGTTAATGGTCAGGCATGTGGGGTTGCCCCCACATCTGGTCTTTGCTAGTCATAGCTAGTCATAGCTAGTCATAGCCTGCAGCATCTGCCGGAACAGATACTACACTTTGATCTTGTCACGAGGGCCGGCAAAGTCGTCAGCATCTGAAGAACAGATACTATACTTTGATCTTGTTTATATATTTTATTGGGAAAGAAAAAATTGAACATAAAAAACGTACAAAAAATTCAATTCAACAAAATTAGGCACAAGGCCCTACAAGAAATTGGGAGGGGGAGGGTACAGGGTCTTTTTGACTATGTAACAGATGAGACTTTGAAGTCTTACTCTTGACTGGCAACATTTACCAAAATACCTCAATCACTCTGTGGATCCTAATCTAACTAATAACCCCAGCGTTCAATGTAAAATTTAACTATGTACAATTTGTATATTCATTTCTGTATGTTGTGTGTGCATTTTTTTTTTTTTTTTTTTTGTGTGTGTGTGTGTATGTGTGAGAAAATAAAGTTCGATTTCATTAGAAAGAGTTCTTGAATTAATTGGCATAAAATGTTCGTGGAGTGGGAAAAAACTAATGAAGATGTTCATTTCAAAAAAAAAAAAAAAAAAAAAAAAAAAAAAGGAAAAAACTACTAATGTGTTGTTAGTAAGACCCCCCTGTACTATTCTATGTGGCTAGATCCCCCACTGTTTTCCGGGGAACCGAAAACAAGCAGAGCATCCCTAATGGTGTTTGGGGAAGTCGCCTTAATGGAGGTGGGAGAAAATAAAGCAACGGATGGAGGGGGTAGGAAGGTGACCTCTGAGTAGGGGGATGACCGGGGGCATCAGAAAATAAAGATGAGGAGCAGGGGGGTTGGGCAGACTCAGAGGTTCTCTAATACCAAAAAATAAAATCAGGAACAGGATCTCATTTGTACCACCAGTCAAGAGTTACTTTACTGAACTTATAATGCTAACCTAGGCGGGATGGGTTCCGTAGGACCCAGCACCGCCCATGCCATGCCTAAGGAGGGAACACGTATTGAAACTTGGCTCCTCGACGGATGCACAAACTAGTGCTGTGCACCCACCTCTTGTCAAATTCCACTCTAGGCAACCTCTTCCAATCGCATCTGATCTTTACTTTAAGCAAATGTTTAAAGTAAACGATCAGATCCCGATCAGGAACAGATGTCCCTTCGTGGACCAACTTGAGGCGCGTGATCCAAATGGTCATGCGCGCTACTGCTAGGATCGCCAGGAAAACCAAACTTTCCTCCCTGGGGAACGGCGGCTCCATGTTGTACACAAAAGTTCCTACGTCGAGATCGAGCAGACACTCGGCATCGATGCGAGCTGTTACCCCCTCGACGTACCTTAATAGGGGCTGTATCCGGCTGCAACTAAAAAACGCGTGCTCGATTGTTTCGGGCTCGCGTTCGTCACAGCACGGACAGAAGCGACTGGTATGTTCTTTATACCGGAAAAGTACGTCGAAGAGGGGCAGCGCATTTCGGACCAGTCGCCAAGTCAGGGAGAATTCCGAGTTATTCAGAATCTCCCGTCCCGGCGCCCAACGCCATTGAGAACGGACAACCTCCATCGACCATCCCATCCGCCTACAAAGTGGATCCTTCGCGGTCCCCTCCACTAAATCCCGATACAGTTTCTTCCTTGGCTGATCGAGGACATTGGTCCCCGGCAAAGCTCTAAGAGCGGTTCGGCATTCGGAGAAGAACTTGGACTCCCCCTTCGGTCTACGACGACCTTCTACCGAAGGGTTCCGTTTGAGATTGGGAAACGAGTTCTCAACCACAGGGACCCAAGGAGCGTCTCCTTCAAGCGAACGACCCAGGAAAGCCAATCTCTCGGCATTTCTATGACACAAGAGACTGGGCTGACCCAGGCCTCGCTCGCTCGGATTTTGAACACAGACCTCTCTGCAGACATAATGCTTACCCTCGTTCCACAAAAGTGAATCGAGGCGCCCTTGTAAGCGGGTTAGTCGTTCTGCAGGGAGAGGAAGTACAGACAAACGGTAAAGGATGAGCGGAAAGACGTATGTAGCACACGCCTCCGCCCGACCCTTCAAGGACAATTTCCTTCCAATCCAAGTCTTTACTGACGATTTGACCTTAGACTGTACTTCCGACCAATTCTTTTCCAGCTGAAGTCCCGGTCCAAACCAGACACTGAGAATGCGGACCGGTCCATCGGTCCAGCTGAAAATACCTGGAAGCGAGTTTACCCCAGTCCAGGCCCCCAACCGCAGGCCAACAGACTTGCTACGGTTGAAGATGGCCCCTGTTACTTCTTCGTATCGAGCGAGCGCCTCGACCACCGCTTGAACGTCCGTGAGGCAAGACACGAACACGGTGACGTCATCGGCGAACGCGGAAACCCTGGTTCGTGTGCCTCCAGGGAGAGCTATTCCGCGCAGGACTGGTGTAGCCGCCTCGTCCCTTAACTTGCGAAGGAGGGGTTCCAACGCCAGGACATACAACAGAGGCGACAGCGGACAACCCTATCGCACCGACCGAGAGACAGCGAATGACTCCGACAGCTTACCGTTGATCTGCACCGCTACCGTCGGCCTGTCATACAGAACAAAGATCCACTTGCGGAAGTCCGGATTAAATCCGGCGGCCTCTAGCACAGATCCTAGGAACCGATGGTCGACCCTATCGAATGCCTTGGACTGATCCAAACTGATCAGTGCGGCTTCGGCGTCGTCTTCTGTCCCCTCTATGATCGAGCGTATCAAGTGCAAATTGTCTTGAATCGATCTCCCCTTCACAGCATAAGTCTGGTCCGGTTCGATCAAGTCAGTGATGACAACCTGCAAGCGATTCGCAAGAATCTTTGCCAAAATCTTTAACTCTGTGTTTAGCAGAGTCAAGGGCCTAAAATCATCAAAGTTTTCCCTCCCACCATGCCGTTGACCTTTCCTCAGCAATGTGATCACACCCTTGGTCACCTGTCCAGGGATGGAACCCTGGGCAAACCAATGGTTGAACATATCCTTCAGAATAGGGACCAACATGGGCGACAGCCTCAAGTAAAACTCGTAGGGTAAACCATCAAGCCCCGGGGATTTGTTATAGCCGACCTGCTTCAACGCAGTAATGACCTCATGTTCAGTAATAAGACCATCACAGCTAGCTGCCCGAGCCGCCGTGAGGCGGGGCGAGTCAGCCAAATAGCTGCCAAACTCATCAACCCTGAGTCCGGGTAGTTGGGTGAAGTGCACCGATAGATGCTCCCGAAACCCCTCGCAGATCTCCCGAGTCGATACTAAGGGGTGTCCTTCCAGGTTATGTACTTTACGAATGTACCCATCCGAACCGCGCCTTAAAGCAGCCTTACGCTCAACAGCGTCAACATTCACAGCCTCGTTAGAAACTTTGTTTAACCTAGCCCTAACTACTTGACCTTCATACCGCTCGCTAGCCAAGCGGTTGAGATCTTGTTTAGCTAGTGCTAACTCTAGGGGGTCCCCCCCCTCCACCGCCCGGGTCAGCTTATCCTCTAAACGCTTCTTTGCCTTAGCCTTATCTATCGCGAGGCGTTGGCTATACTGGACAGAGAAGCGCCTAATTTTGGCCTTGAGACTAACCCACCACTTACTCCCTGTAACCGCCCCCACTAAAGCCCGCTGAATTAGCTCAGTGACCTTCAACCGGTAGTCCTCCAGCTCCAACAAGGTGCTGTTGAACTTCCAGTATCCGGCCAGTTTAGGCCTAGCACTTAAGCTCAAACGGGCCATAACAAGTTTATGGTCCGAGTGTCCTAGCAAGTGGAACGTGGGGCAAGATAGGAAGTCTACATCGCCTCTTCTAACTAACATCCGATCCAAGTAAGTGCTTGGATGGGAAGGCACTACAAGATGCCACGTCCACATCTCCCGCCCCGGATGATCCAGACGAAATCTGTCGACGAGATCGCACGAGGCCATCAGGTCAGACAGACTGCTGTCACACCACGCCGACCCGCTAGTCCCCCCGACCTTATCTATTTTGGGATCAAGGATTGCATTCCAATCCCCCATTAAAACTAACCGTTCCGGATCCACTAAGAAGCCCTCCAACCGTCGAAAAAAGGTTGCCCTCTTTACAGCAGCATTGGGAGCATAAACAGCAACAATCCGAAAAACACTACAATTAACAGCAACATCAACAACAAGCGCCCGCCCGTCCTCGCCTGCGTGAACAACATTCACCGACGTTGACAGGGTGCGACTCACTAGCAAGGAGATTCCACGACTATAGGTATTGCCATATGCTGAGTAGACATCGTAATCGTTTACCAGCACCTGACAATCCGCGTCACAAACAAAGTGGGTCTCCTGGATAGCGGCAATATCTACCTTGAGGGACACCAAGTCTCTCACAACGCGCGAGGCCTTGCTTCGACACCTGATGCCCCTCACATTCAATGTAGCCAAGTTCAAAGACATGATCACTTACCTCAAGCACTGTCACAGACGGGTCTGAAATCCTGGGCAGTGAGGACATGGCAGGCCTGGCCAAGGCTGCCGGTAAGTAAATCCAATGAAGGTGATCCATCCTTGGCCACGCCCCCCACGTCCAGGGGGAAGGTTAGTTTGAGTGCCCTGTATAGCGATGGGTGTACATACATGGGGATTCTACCCTCACATTTAAAGAAAATGTTGGTCAGTGAAGGATGGTCCCTATCCACCAGCTGCTGGCCTGGGATCGCATTCTTCGCTGCCTTAATCATTGCCCACATTCCTCTAGTCCTAGCGTCCTTGTCGACCCTAACGAAAGTGGTCAACAAGGGAGCGTCCTTGAATTTAGTGGGGTCTGTTACTAGGTCTCCACCGACTTTTTCAAAGTTTTTAAGTTTATTGTACCGGACCTTCTGTTGTCCTTTAAGGTCCGGAGCCGGTTGGAGAGGGTCTGTTTCACAAATCCTGCTTCCTGGCAGGAAGGGGAGCTTTTTGGTCCGTTCAGTGCGGACTTTGGGAGTGGGGGAGGGGACCTCTTTTGGTTGATGGGGAGGCTGAGCGCTTGGGGAGGGGGTAGCCTGCTCGTTTTCTTCTTTTTGGCTCCTGTCACGGGATGAGGGGCAGGAAGAGTTTCTTGGGGCCTTTATAGGAGAGGGGGAATGTTGTTCGGGTTGCTGGGGTGTTGGGATCACAGGGGGCTCATCCTGTGTTGTTGTTGCGAGGGAGTCCTTCTCAGTCTCAGTGGGGGTAGGAGGGTTTGCGCGTGTCTTGCGGCTTTTCCTCCTCCTGGCCCTCCTGATCTCTGTTGCGCTCAGGGCCATAGAGACTGTTGTTGTCTCTTCCTCTGCCTCTGACGCAGCCTCCTCCTCAGATTCTGGTAGTTTCCTCTTGTTTGAGGAGGAGGGTGTCTGTGTGTCCATTTTCTCTGTCTCGCTCTTCGGTTGTTCTTGGTCTTGGGTGACTGTCTGCAAGGATGGCTGTTTGTTGATCTTGCCTTTCTTTACGACCGTCACCCAGCCTGTCGGTGCCTCTGGAGGATTTGCGGCCGGCGCGGGAGCAGCGGCTTGATTTGTTGTCACGCTTGTTCCCGCCGCTTTTGTGGGCTTCTTCCCTCCATTCCTCTTCGGACAGTCCTTCGCCATATGCCCTTGTTGTGTGCACAGCCAGCAATGGGGCCTCCTCCCTTCCACTATAAGGGAGAGTGTCCACTCTCCGAACTTGAGTGTGGCTGGGATGGCGTAGAATCCAGCCTTGTCCAGGACCATCTGTACTTTGTAGTCCCCGGTCATGATGTTTCGTAATCCGCGGACCGGGGTGACTTCCTCTACGTCCCCATACTGGCTTAGGATAGCCCCCAGTTGTTTGGCCTCCATATAGCAGGGGACGTTTAGAGCAGAAACATTTGCTCTCCTCTTGTTCATATAGATGGGTTGGAGCTTTATGTTCCTGCTCTGATGGCAGGTCCTGGACAGCCTGACTGCGTCTTCGGAGGTGGGGAGCAGAACATCCCACTGTGCGTAACTCCTTCTACAGATGTAGTTGGCGGGAATGTTCTGTTCCAGCAACACGTTCATCATGGTGTCCTTGTTGACGCCCGTCAGACCCCTTGTCTTGGTGTCTGAAGTTATCAGCGAGAGCACTCTTTTCTCCAGAACTTCCACTTGACCCGGGAGGGGTTGGATGTTGTTCCCCTGGGTATACTCCTTGTAAGTGGAGTCGAAGAGTGCTCTGTAGTCTTCGGGCGTCAACTTCCCTTGCTGCTCTTTGGGGCCCCATGCCGGTCCTCCATCCTGGTGGGTGTCAGCTGGACTCGGGTTGGGGGGCGTAGCTGGTGTTGTGGGGCTCTCCATTGTTATGGGCATTTTTGGTTTCGGAACGGGGCCGTTACCAGGCAAAGTAGGCCATTGTGCCTTTGGCGTTGTTTCGTCCTGGCTTGGTTTGCTCTCCGGGCCGCTCCCCTTTCTTATTTTCTTCCTTTGCTGGGTGGCTGTCCCCTTGGGGGATGGAGGTGTCTCCCCTTCTGGTGCCGTGTTCCCAGCTGGAGCCTTGGTGGGTACTGTCAAGGGTGTCTCTCCTTCCAGCTTGCTTTTGTTACCACTGGCCGGAGAGTCACCCCTTTTCCGTATTTGGTCCTCTTGGGGAGTGTTGGGGGGCCAATCACTGTCTTCCCCGCCGAATAGTGAGCAGATGGAGGCTATTACGTCTTCATCCAGCGCCTCGGTTTGGTCCGCGGTGCTGATTTCCTCCTTTTCTGTTGGGGAGTCGCCCTTTGGGGGAGCGGGGGATGGGTTCCCCGGTCTTCCTCCCTTGGTTCTGCCGTCCTGGGGTGCAGCTGGTTGGCTGGGTTCTGCACTTTCCCCAGCTAGTGACTTAACGGCAGCTTTTTCCGCTGGGTTGCCCTCGTTGGGAGCGGTTGCAGGTGCTTTTCGGGGGGTCGCCGCGAGCTGCGGCCCTACCCTCCCGCTTTCTTCCAAGGTCGCCGCGCGCCGGGGCCCTACCTTGTTTCCTGGCGCCGTCTCGCCGGGAGATGCATCAGCTCCCTCACATAGGGAGTCGTTCGCAGTTGAGATGCTGCGCATTTGGGGTGACGTACCCCTCCTGCCTGGCATCGTGGCGGTTGCACTGGCCGCTGGCGCGGACCAAAGTGTAGTGGGGGAAAAGAAAAACCCAGGGGAATGGAGGGGGAGGAGGGGGAGGAGCGGATTTTGAAGAAATTAGAGTTTTTGACTTCCCCTCACGGGGATGTCGGGTTAGCAGCTCAGATCCCCCCGCGAGGGGGGAGAGCAGAGAAGAAAGACGCAGTGGGTGCTAGCGGGTCAGAGTGCCGCGTCGCAATTAAGAGAGAGAGGGGATAGGCATCCCTGCCCACAGAGGGGAGCAGAAACGAAGCACCCGCCCTACCCCACGTCACCCTACCCACTAACTACCCCAACGGAAGCGAGAAAGAGAACCCTGTCTGCTCGATCCACTGGGAGAGCAGCGAAGATAGACAAAGTTTGGGCCTGGCAGGTCAGAGTGCTGCTCAGGCAATTAAGTGTGGAGAAATTAGACCATCCCCTGTCTCTAGAGGGAAGAGACCGGAACGAAGAAAAAACGCATGCAAAAAACAACAAAAGCAGGTCTCAACTACCAGCTAGTGGTGCTGGTCCCGAGATTCTAGTCTCCTAAAAAAGGGGATCGGTTTCCGGGTCCAAGCTCCCACAAATGTGGAGTCGGTCCTTTAGGTCCTGACTCCCCAAAGGAGGGGGTCGGTCCTTACTAACGAAGGTTAGTATGAAAACACCTTAACCTAGCCCGAAAGCCCGGTGGCGGAAAGTTTAGTAACTGAGAGAACAGATGGTATTTATTTGCTCCCCCACTGAGCAAATTAGGCACAAGGCCGTTTTTAGTGTGAGGTAAAAACCAGCTCCCCTAAAAGTAGGCAAAAAGGGGGCACTCTGGTTACCACAATAATAATTGTCCCAGTATAGAGGGTTTCCCCTCCATTGACTGGTACAAATTATCTTAAGTGCAGCATCTGCCGGAACAGATGGTATTTATTTGCTCCCCCACTGAGCAAATTAGGCACAAGGCCGTTTTTAATGTGAGGTAAAAACCAGCTCCCCTAAAAGGGGTCACTCTGGTTACCAAAAATAATAATTGTCCCAGTATAGAGGGTTTCCCCTCCATTGACTGGTACAAACCATCCTAAGTGCAGCATCTGCCGGAACAGATGGTATTTATTTGCTCCCCCACTGAGCAAATTAGGCACAAGGCCGTTTTTAATGTGAGGTAAAAAATAGCTCCCCTAAAAGTAGGCAAAAAGGGGGCACTCTGGTTACCAAAAATAATAATTGTCCCAGTATAGAGGGTTTCCCCTCCATTGACTGGTACAAATTATCTTAAGTGCAGCATCTGCCGGAACAGATACTACACTTTGATCTTGACCAAAAATCTATTACTATAGGTTACGTGACTATTTTTATTCATGAGGTGCGAAGATGATCAAATTGGTTTAGAAAAAATTAATCACGTTCGATTTTTAAATATATTTTCTATTTGTTCCGTAACAAAAAAACTGCATCGATTTAAAATAAAAAAATTATTATATTATTAGCAATAAGATTGCTTATTAATTAGTTTTAAGAGTAAATACTCCTCAGTTTTTTCACAGTCTGAAAAATGTAACTATTAAAAGCACTCTTTCTTTCGTTCTCTCTCTTCCAGTTTCATTCTGAATTTTCAATGGAATGCTTTTTCTTATTATTCCCTTCACCCCACCCATCTTACGCTCTCTCTCTCTTTCTCTCTTTCTCTCTCTCTCTCTCTCTCTCTCTCTCTCGATCTTTTCCCACTATCCTTTTCTTGCGTGCAATATCACCAGGCCTGTCGTAAATGCTAAACTACACCCCTTAATCATAAGCCTGTCCTTTTTTTCTCCCTTTTAATTTATTGTATTTTATTTCTCCCCCCCCCCCATAACTACCCTTCAAACCCTCTCTCCTTCACTCCCCCTTCTTAAAGGGGTTACATCTGTAAATCCAACCGGGAGAACTTATACTCGTTTAATTTTTCCATTGCTGCCGAGCGGCACGCATCAAACGGGTGTGTCTGAACGCCGGAGGAGGGATGGGGAGCAAATATGAGGGATGGGAGCACGTGTCTGCTTGCCATTATTTATCACCAGAAAACCTAAAGTGGTAACGAAAAGAAAGAAACAAACAAAAAAACAACAGAGCATTTGAAAATCCTGCGTGGGTGTGCAGACCAACGAATAAGGTGGGTGCGACAATCTCGGGATCAGTCAGCCAGCTCGATGCGGCTCAATGAAGCCTGCTTATAAATTAACATAAGGCCTTCTAGTTTCCTCTTCATCCTCCCCCTCTCTTGTTTTCTCTCTCACTCTCTTTCTCACTCTCTATTTTAACACCTCAACATTTTTGTCTGTCAAATTTTATCTCTAGTTATCAATGTGTGTCCTTTCTCTCTCTATATATATTTCCCTATCTAGATGCTGTATCCAAAAGCTACCCCCTCTCTCTAGCTTTTTCTCCCCCTTTCTCTTTCTCTCTCTCTCTCTTTCTCTCTCTCTCTCTCTCTCTCTCTCGCTCGCACACACACCGTTTCTGTGTATGTTTCTCTCTGTATATAACTATTTCTTTATATGTGTATCGATTTCTCTGTCAGTCTTTCTCTCCCCTCATCTTTCAATATCACACACGCACACTCACGTATCCTCTCTCTCTCTCTCTCTCTCTCTCTCTCTGTCTCTCTCTCTGTCTAGTAATATACATATATATATATATATATATATTTACATATATATATATATATGAGCAAACAGTTAAGTAAATATGTTAAAAAACACTTTGAAATGAGTTATATATATATATATGTGTATATATATATATATATATATATATATATATATATATATATATATATATATATACGATTATTAAAATGGATAAAATTCGACGATATGAAATTTAAAAGGGGCCGTCCCTCTTGAGAAAGCTCGCATAAGGCAGTCGAAACATCGAGCCTCTAGGTCTCTCCGCTTCCACTCTCCATTTTAAATTCCACACACACACACACACACACACACACACACACACACACACACACACACATACATATATATATATATATATATATATATATATATATATATATATATATATATATATATATATATATATGCACGGTACCCAAGATATATATTTTAATTCAATTTTTCTAAAAACAAGGCACAGTGTCACTTTGAAGTAGGGGTCTACTATCGGGGACATAAGTTGCAGGGACATTATGAAGGGAGATGAGCAGCAAGATGTCTGTTCACATTACACTTGAACTTCTGCATGTCAGTAAAGTTGGGAAAGCAGAATCCCGGTAGGGAGTTCCAAAGTCTAGCAGTTCTGGGGAACAAACTATTGGGGTAGAAGTTTTTCTTACACATAGGGATATCTACTGTGAAGGGATGGGATTTAGCTGCTTGTCGGGTTTGTCGGGGGTATTCATATTGAAGGGAAAAGTGCTTGTATTTCGTCAGAGAATTTTCCATTGTCAATATCAATGCTCTCAGTGTATCTATTCCAGTTCATGTTCCCTGTAAACGTTGTAAACCCCTTGGTGTGTGTTTCTCTCTACCTTACCCTTTGTGTTGTTTTATATGTATGTTTCTGCCTATTTATGTTTCTTTTTATCTCTTGTCTCCCGTTTCTCTCCACATGTTTCTCCCTGTCACACACACGCGCACACACACACACACACACACACACACACACACACACACACACACACACAGTCTCAATTTCTCTATATCCACATATTCATTTACCTGTGTATTTATATCACCAGTCACTCTCTATCACCCACACGCACTCTCACTCTCCGTGTTCCTCTCTATATTTCCTTCTTTATCTTCTCTTTCTATTTCTGTCTCTGTTCCTCTCTTCCTCTTCCCTCTCTCATCTCTCCTTTTCTTTTTCTCTCCTTCTCTCTATATATATATATATCTGTCTCTATATCTCTTTCTCTCTCTCACACACATTCTCACCCTCTGTGTTTATCTGTGATCCTCTATATTTCTTTTTGTATCTTTCTATTTCTGCCTCTGCTTCTTTCTTTCTCTACCTCTTTCTCTCTCTCTCTCTCTCTCTCTCTCTCTCTCTCTCTCTCTCTATCTCTCTCTGCTTCCCTCGTTCTTTCTGTATATCTCCTTCTGTCTATATCTCTTTTTCTCTCTCTCTCCATAATCTTTCTGGACAACATAAATCATCATTTAAAATTGTTTGTTTACTTTTAAACTCATTAAACATTATTCAGTTGTAACCATTTAACATTTATTTTCTACGTGATTTCAGTGGCCTTTCAAGAACTTCATTATGACTAACAGTAAAATTAGTATTTTTATGAAATATTACACAAACATACCAATTAGCCTACAAATTACATTTTTTACACGTTGAAAGGTAATGATTTGTCATTTTTAAGGCACAATTAATAAATGTTTATTACTAGTTGCAGGCTGGGAGCCATCCAAGCATAGGTTGGGAATTAATTGCTCGCAATAAATTATTTATGAATTAGTAGCCTATTTGTAGGCCGTAAATGATAAAATACCTCATATGCATATATATCGCTATTATTATTACGTGGTTTTATTTCCTTTCCATCGCAGAAAGACGTGGTACATGGCCGAAGTTTAGTATGCTAGCGTAAAAGGAGGAGTCCACAAAAATACGTGGGCAGCCTTGTCTGCATTCCTCGGTAGGAAAGCCATTGGAGTGATTAGCAATCAACTAACGTCTTCTCAAAAAGAGAAAGTAAAATCTGTTATGTTAGGCCTCCTACAACTGAAGAAAACTAATACTTCACCTCGAAAGGGTATAATGTTTTAGTCAAAATTACCTGCTCTTTTCCACTTCCTGCTTCTGCTCTCCAGACGGATTGGCAATAACGGGTATTCACCTTTATCAAAGATAACGTAAAACACCGCCCCTCTTTCCTCATATTAAGAATGGCTTTCTTAACCGCTTTGTAATGCCTATCCAGTCAACCCAACAGCTGAAACCGGAAATCAAAAACAGTTCACAATCTTGACTATAGCCGAGCAAGGCCACTAACTCTTTTTGTGTACTAATGAATTACTGCTAATCAAGGTTAGTTACCGCTTATTTGAGGATAAGGATGAATTAGTTTGTCAAATAGAAGGCCAGACAGCACCTCGAGGATTGATAAAGATAGCTGAAATTGGACAGTGAAATTTGTCAGAATTTCAACAAGACAACTCAACTAGAATTTGTAAACATTAGACTTGAAAGCAACCATGTTGTAGTAAGCGTGGACGCGGTTTCGTTGTATTAAGGTCCACACACAGTTCTTAGAAAATCTGCTCTTAGAGAGTCCCGTTTAGTTTTAGCTACGCAGAAGAAGAAACAAAATTATTTGCAAAGATTGTAGCTGGTCAAGTTGTTTTCTTGTGGATGTCTTAAATAAAGAGCATGGATTGGAGCTGAGTTGAGCATCTATCACAAAATATTATGATGGAGCAGAGCAAGACTATCAATCTCTATTCTTTGATAAATTGACTGTAGGTAAGAGGACATTTCTCACTAGATTGTGAAGACGGTTTTGTACTGCGTACGGCAAGACAGCATGGTTTATGCGGCACCTTCTCAGATGTGACAACAGTACTCAACGTTAGGACGTATTTATACTCTTATACTCTGCGTGGTTTATTGTTGAAAACGTATTCGGAAATGGTATACTTGCTGTTGAAAGCGACGCGCTTCATTATTAGTCCTAGATTTATATCTCTAATAGATGTAGTTTGTTTGAAACATCGTGTGTGATATGTATTTAGGGAAGTAATAGGTTATCACAATGCAAGAAATGGTAAGATGTCTGCGTTGAGAAGGAGAGAAAAATAAATGAGTTATATATATATATATATATATATATATATTTATATATATATATTTATATATATATTTATATATATATATTTATATATATATATATATTGAGAGAGAGAGAGAGAGAGAGAGAGAGAGAGAATAAATGACAAAAAAATTATATTCCAAAATTCATGATGTTTATAATCTTATAATTTATTCGTTTAGTTCAGTTGACTTTTACAATTCTTGACAGTATCTGTTTCGTAGCGCAAAATCAATCACTTAATTATTATATCAATCAGTGAATCTATTATGCCCTTAACTCATCAGAAGAAATAATACAAATCAATCCGTCAAAAAGAAATGAAGTGTGTTTTGACATGATTAAAATCAGAAAATTGGAAGAGAAGCTGCATATACATTTAATATTTATATTTAATATTATAATATTTCATTACGCCATTTTGAATTTTATCTAACAAAGTCACTAAACCTAACTATTCGTGTTAACTATCTACATTAATCTATGAATGTTCTACCAAAATATTCTATTTAATAATTAGTAAATTTATTAATTTTAATTTGTGTATACACACTTATGAAAATAGCGTCAATAAATTATAAACTATTATACATGTTTGCATATACGAAACTAAACTAAACTACAAAAAAAAACGATTGATCTTTATGGTCATCATAAATATTCAATTGATTTGAATTGAAAATCATACATAATTCAGTTCTGTTGACTATTAGAATCAAGCTTATTATTATTACAGTTATATTTCTTGGAATCATTCAATTCAAAGCCTATAATTACGTTAGGTTATATTTTAAAAATTTGCTGAAAACTTCTGGTGTTTATCGTAATTGTAAATAGTTAAAATGAATTTAATTTAAAATGAGATAGAGTTATCTCCCTTGGATCAAATTTAACGATATATTAACTTTTCTTATCTTTTTAAACATTCATATTATAACATGGCCAACTCATAGTCATCCATATTCATCTTATAAGTAATTTTAATATAGTTCTAATGTCTCTCACTTAATGTTATTAAAAAAATTAAATCAATTTATATCATAAATTAATTAACCAATCCGTTCGATATAAAATGTTAGTATTAAAATTATTTCAATCGATAGTCATAAGTTATTAAGTTATACTTCATTTCTGCTAATGTTGAATTGTAAATTAATTGGTTACCTAAATTTACCTTAATTTTAATTTATTTATATATTTATTTATATTATTTATTATCAATATCACCACCATCATTATTATTTATTTTGAAATTTCACATTTTTAATTTTTATTTTTCTCATACTTTAACCGGTTCAACATTCGACAATCCAATATTAATAAGCATTTTACGAACTTGTTACTTATTTAAGTATAATTTTAATTTAACATTGTATAAATCCTAATCCTCTAGTAATTAGGTTTCAGAGTTTACTAATCTGATAATGTTATTTTAGTTATAATTAAATGAATGTATATTTAAGTGAAAAACTAATTCTAATTTTAATTTAAGTAAATTGAGATTTATAGACCATGTCCAACTCCGATCTTTCTTATACTTTAACCTCCTATCCTATGTACTTTAATAAAATTCTCCCCTTTATTTAAGTAAGAATTCCGAAATCAATTTATAAATGTGAAGTTAATGTGTCTATATATTAAATAATATACAGTTTATCATTATAGATGTTCAATAAATATATCTTATTATAACTATAACAAATTAGAATTAATGAATTTACTAATGATTAAATAGAACATTGTGGTAGAAGATTCATAAATTAATGTAGATAGTTAGTACTTATAATTGGATTTAGTGACTTTGTTCTATAAAATTCAAAATAGTGTAATGGAAACATATTAAAGGTATTTGCAGCTTCTCTTCCAATTTTCGGATTTTAATCATGTCAATCACACTTCATTTCCTTTTGACGGATTGATTGTTGCTATTTCTTTTGGTGAGTTAAGGGCATAATAGATTCATTGATTGATAAAATAATAAAGTGATTGATTTTGCGCCACGAAACAGATATTATCAAGAATTGTAAAAGTAAACTGAACCAAAGGAATAAATTATAAGATCGTCAACATCATAAAAAAATATATACGTATACATAAATATATATGCAATTCCACGACCCATATATAAGAAAGTTGTATTTTTTAAAAATAAACAGAAAAGAGGGTTTTTAATATGAATATCAATTCACACGAAAGAAAAACGAATTCATTGGAGTATAGATAGATAGATTACTAGCAGTTCCGCCAGGTTTTGCTCGGGCCCTATGTGCTATTCATAAGATTATGTGGATATGTATATATTAAAACTGTGAATATATAAAGTTATGCCTTTCTGTATAATAGTCTCCCTTAACTACCATAGAGAAAAGAGAGACAGCCAGACATTTTCACTTTCATACATATATAGATAGATAGATGGATAGATAGATAGATTGGATGCAATATATAGTAATGATTTAAAAAATATAAAAATAAAAGACTCCTGCACTATCACCGAGAATCGAAACCAAAACGCCAATGACTGTGCTATGAAAATGTGTTTACTGCATAGCTAAAAATTAAAACATGAGCCAATAGCTATTATGTTATGCATTCGTAATGCTGGCGTTCGACCTTCACCTGGCAAATTTCATTTTTTTCAATTTTCAAACTTTTGCACCGATTTTTCCGGGCAAAACCCCAAATATAAAGTTTTGCATGGATTAAAATACCTTATATTATTATATTATGTAGTTTCATATCTGTAGACCAAAAACTCTATGAGGAGTTTAGTAGGCACAATTTGTTAAACAAAAATATATACGTATACATAAATATATATGGAAACAATTTTGAGTTTACTATAAACTTTTTACACTAATATTATGCAAGTATAAATCATGTAGAATATCTGCATGAATATAATTACATGTAATAGTTAACTAAAGATGATTACCCTATTAGAAAACCGAAGCAACAAATAGGGAATTAATTAAAATGAATGTTTAAAAACATATGCAAATTAGCAAGATCTTTAGCTAGTGAATGCAATTCCACAACCCATATATAAGAAACTTGTATTTTCTTTTTAAATAAATAGAACGAGGGTTGCCATTTTTCTGTTCTTGGCCTTCAGGCCGGGATCAAAGTGTAGTAGCTGTTTCGGCAGATACTGCAAGCAAAGACCATATGTGGGGGTAACCCCACTTATCAGACTTTGGTCAATGTAGGGCAACCCTTCATACCAATTGTCACTATCCAGCTCCCATTTCCCACTCATCGGGATCTGGTCACCTTTTTTCTTTCCCCCTCCCTCTCCACATTAAAAAACAATAAATACCATAAATAGAAAAGAGGCTTGCTTTTGTTCTGTTGTTCTTGGCCTTTTGAACCAAGGTACTCGCAGTATACTAGGCTTTCTCTTTTTCAAAGACCAGCGACCGCCCACTTGACCAACTTTTGGTCAAGTTCAAGGGTTTTTCTTGTTTGGCCTCAAAGGACCGACCCCATTCTTTGGGTGAGAAGGAGACCAGGAATGCACGGGCCAAGTATGTCACAGACACGCCAGGAGGTCCATGGAAGATGCCGAGACTGCCAGACAGCGGGGAGAGTCCGAGGTTGGTGAGATCAGCAGGTGGTATTTATTTGCTTCCCCACTGAGCAAATTAGGCAGGAGGCCGTTTTTTAATGTGGAGATAGGGAGAAGGGCGAGGGAAAGAGGGGATCCAGCTCCCGAGAGGAGGGAAGTGGGAGCTGGATTAGAAGCTGTTGGTATGAAGGGTTGCCCCTTCAGTGACCAAGGTCAGATATGTGGGGTTACCCCCACATATGGTCTTTGCTACTCATACGCCCAGACCCCCGAGGGGGTGCCGAGGGCAAGCTCAAGGTGAGATCAGCAGGTAGCAGCCCACAGAAAAGTGAGCAGGTACTGAAGAAGTGGAGACCTCTTAACCTTGCAGAGTCTAGGAAGCAAGGCCAAGCTGGAAGAATAGAGCAGAAGAAGGCAGAATGGCCCAAGCTGAAGCAGGCTGAACCAGTCGCGGCGGCAGAAGAGAAAAGCCTGAAGAAGAACAGTACTTGGGGCCCAAAAGGAAAGAAATCTCCGGAAGAGTACCGCCGGCTTTTCCAGGAAAAATACAAGCCCTTGACCGAGGGAAATGTAATTACATTAGTTCCAGGCACATTGGAAAATCTGAGAACCAAGATATTTTCGCTGGTGGCGCTAGACCAAAAACAAAAAGGGCTCACGGGCGTAAGCAAGGAAAAGATGATGGCCATGCTCGTGGAGTTGAATATCCCGTCAACATACATAGTGCAACGTAGCTATGCAATGTGGGATCTACTCCTCCCGACAGCAGAAGAAGCAGCAAAGATAGCAAAAGAAGACATTGTGTGGAAAGGGCTGAGATGTTAACCTTAATACTTAGAGCAGAGAAGGACAACGGTGTCCGTTATGGGAGCCCCATGCTGTATCAGTGAGGAACACCTTGGTGCCATATTCTCACAATACGGAGATGTTGAGGCCGTAAACCCGGTTCGAGGATTGAGAAACATCGCCACCGGTGATTACAAGATAATAATTAAATTAACCCGGGCTGAGTTTAACGCAATACCAGCCCAACTTAAATGCGAAAACTGGGTGATATCAATCATCGTGAAAGGGAGGAGGCCACATTGCTGGCACTGTATGTTGCCGGGGCACATAGCAAGAGTCTGCCCTAAAAGGAATCCCGTACCTCCACCAGCAACTGTTCCTCCAAAGACAGTGACAGAGGAAAAAAGGGGAAAGACTCCTAAAGACAAGGAAACCCCCAAGGATAAGGCCACAAGCTGGAGCACGGTGGTCAGGAAAAGGAAAGGAGAATCAAGCAGCGGCCGGTAAAGCAGCAAAAGGAGAAAAAGGGGGAGTAAAGCGAAAGTTGGCTTCAGAATCAGAAGAAGAGTCAGGAGAAGCCGTCGACGAGACCAAGACAATGATGGGTCAAAACAAAAAAGTAAAAGACCAAACAAACTCTGCTCAACCCCAACCCCAATCCCCTCCTCCGAATGAGCAGAATACCCCTCCCCGTTGTACCACCCCTAAACCTATGCCTGAGGAAGAGGCTCCTGAAATAGAAATGGCAGAAAAAGAGGAAAAAGGAGAGACCACTACCCCTCCAGGAAAACCGGCCGGGACCGAGAGGACTAGAAAGCGGCCATTCTTGCCTGGAGAGAGAGTATGTGAAGTGGACATAGCACAGCTGCAAACGGATCTGAGCGGCAGCCAGAGAAGGAGTTTAAAGCAACTGGAGAAACTTACTAAATTTGAGGGGAAAGGAGTGGAAGACCCGAGAAACTTTCGCGAGGCTCCCCTATTAATAACTTTTGTCCGAAAAGAAAAGGGGACAAGAGTTAAAGCCATGTGGAGGATGTTGAAAGAAGCCAAAGAAGCGATCCCAGGGATGAAGCTTGTAGAAGAGGAGCATCCTTCATTGAGAGCAATAGACGCAAAGTGTGAGGGAAGGGTCCCGATATATGTTCACCCCTCCCTTTTTAGAGTTAACATTTTCCATGGACGTGGGAGGTCTGGTCCAAGGAGGGAAGTTCACAACGGAGTTGTTAACTGGCAGCATCGGTCAGACCTTTGGCGTCCTTACCCCTGATGACTTTAGACTTGTGATAGACGAATATTACTAGTTAAGGAATCATGGCAACAACCTTAAACCTTGCTAGTTTAAATTCGAGGGGCATGAGATATCGAAGCAAGGCTGCTCGCGTGCTGAGGGATCTCATGGTCCTTGAGGTAGATATAGCTGCAATTCAGGAGAACCACTTTGTTGGGCCTGGGGATTGCGATGTGCTGATGAACGACTTTGACGTTTACTCAGCATATGGGGTTTCTGTGCTAGTGGGGTTTCTGTGCTAGTAAGTCGCACCCTAGCTGCGACGGTTACTGAAGTCCAGGTGGACGCTCATGGAAGGCTGGTCGTGGTCGATGCTGCCATTAAAAGCGGTAAGTTCCGGATTTTGGCTGTTTACGCGTCCAATATCGCTGGGGAGAGGGTTTCCTTTTTTCGGCAGGCGGAGGTGTTCCTATCGGCGGGTCCGGAGCGGGTAGTTTTAATGGGGGACTGGAATGCCATCCTGAACCCCAAGATAGATAAGGTCAGGGGGATAGAGGGTCGGAGAGGTGTGAAAGCAGCCTGTCTGACCTGATGGCCTCATGCGGTCTGGTCGATAGATTCCGTCTGGATCACCCGGGGAGGGAGATGTGGACGTGGCGAAAAAGTGTGGCCTCCTATTCAAGTACCTACTTGGATAGGATGTTAGAAGAGGCGACATAGATTTCTTATCTTGTCCAACGTTCCACTGGCTAGGTCATTCGGAACATAAATTAGTAATGGCCTGTTTGAGAGTAGGTAATAGGCCTATGTTGGCTGGCTACTGGAAGTTGAACGCCTCCTTACTGGAGATGAATGACTTCCGGGAACAGCTGACAGCACTAATTCAGCGGGAGTTAGTGGGGGCGGTTCCAGGGAGTAGCTGGTGGGTTAGACTTAAGGCTACCATTAGGCTCTTTTGCATCAAATATAGCACACGCCTCACGTTAACTAGGGCACGGACCAAAAGGCACCTACAGGGTGGTCAAAAAGTCAGGTAACATGTCAAAGGTAGAAAAAACAATATGATCCATTATAATCTTATATAGGGATCTTACCCCTCCTGATTTCTGGCTTTGGGGCTATGTAAAGGATAGCGTTTATGGCAAGAAGCCTGATACAATAGTGTCTTTAAAGTTATTTATTGAAGAGGAGATTGCGCGGATATCAGCTGACATGATTACACGTGTTACACAATCAGTGGTTAATCGCTTCCAGCGATTGATAGAGAGAAATGGACGACAATTAACAAAATAAACATATTTCATGTTTGTTTCATTTTATATTTCAATGTATGGTACTTAAACATACGTGTATTGCTAATATCGTTTTTCTTTAAAATGTTACCTGACTTTTTGACCACCCTGTAGATTATAGGCTGACCCGGGCGGTGGCTGGTGGGGATCCCCTTGAGATAGCAGTTGTTAAGGGGGACCTCCAGCGCTTAGCTAGTGAACATTATAAAGGTCAAGTAGTTAGAGCTAGGTTAAATAGAGTCTCTAACGAAGCCGTGAACGTTGACGCTATTGAGCGTAAGCCTGTCTTAAGACATGGCTCGGATGGGTACATTCGGAAAGTGAAAAACCTGGAAGGACATACCCTCGTATCGACTCGAGAGATTTGCAATGGGTTTCGTCAACATCTGGAGGAACGCTTTACCCAACTACCCAGACACCGCGGCCAGAAGTTTGGCAGCTATTTAGCCGGCTCGCCCCGCCTTACTGCGGCCCGAGCAGCTAGCTGTGATGGGATGGTTACGGAGCGTGAAGTCATTACTGCAAATAACAAATCTCCAGGGCTCGATGGTCTGCCCTACGAACTGTATTTGAGGCTATCGCCCATGTTTGTTCCTCTTCTGACGGGTGTGTTTAACCACTGGTTTGCCCAGGGATCCATCCCTGGGCAGGTAACCAAATGAGTGGTCACACTACTGAAGAAAAGAGAGCGGCATGGTGGGGAGGACTTAGATGATTATAACCCCATCACTCTGCTAAACACAGAGTTGAAGATTTTGACCCGAGTTATTGCAAACCGACTGCAGGTTGTTATCCGCGACTTGGTCGAACTGGATCAGACTTGTTCTGTAAAGGGGAGATCGATTCAAAACAACTAGCACTTGGTGTGCACGATCATAGAGGGGTTAGAAGATGACACAGGAACCGCGCTGATCAATTTAGATCAGTCCAAAGCATTCGATAGGGTCGACCATGGTTTCTTGGAATCTGTTATGGAGACCGCCGGCTTTGGTCCGGACTTCCGCAAGTGGATTTCCGTTCTGTATCATAATCCTGTGGTAGCAGTAAAAGTAAATGGTAGGTTGTCGGAGTCCTTTGGGGTCTCTCGGTCAGTGTGCCAGGGTTGTCCGCTGTCGCCTCTGTTGTATGTCCTGGCGGTGAAGCCCTTCCTTCACAAATTAAGGGACAAGGCAACTAGACCAGTCCTGCGCAGTCATGCGGAGGCATGTCAAACTTACGTCTTTCCATTGATCCTTTACCACTTGTCAGTACTTCCTCTGCCTGCGGACCGCTGTAAGGCTTTGGAGCGACTCCTTTTCAAACTTCTTTGGAAAGGAGGAAAGCCGTATGTCCGTAGTCAGGTCTGTGCACGGAAACTCAGCGAGGGAGGCTTAGAAATGCCTGACTTGTTAAGTCATAAGTACGCCGAAAGATTGGCGTTCCTGAGTCAGACACTGCTTGAGGAATTGCACTGGGTACCAGTTGTGGAGCAAGCTTTTCCACCGCTCCTATCCTCCCCTGCCACTGAAGGTCGCAGAAGACCGGTGGGGGAGCGGCAATTCTTATCCAAATGCCGAGCCGCCCTTAGGGCATTGCCGGGGTCCAGTGACCTTGCATGGTCTAGGAGGAGGCTATATCGGGATTTAGTGGTGGGGACCGCAAAAGATCCGCTGGTTGAACGGCTACACATGTCGAGGGAGGAGGTCCTCTCTCAGTGGAATTGGGCGCCAGCCAGAAGCTTCTTAAATAATTAAGAGTTTTCTATAACATGGAGGTTTGTCCGGAATGCGCTGCTACTTTTTGGCGTGCTTGCCAGGGACTGCAGGAGGGATGAATACGTTCCCTTTTGCCCCCGCTGCGAGGATGATGAGGATGAGACAAGCGATCACGCCTTTTTTCTTTGCAGTTGAGTTCGGAGGCTCTGGGAGTACGTCAGAGAGGGAACGGATCGCATCGACCCCGAGCGGTTGGTGCTACTTGATTTGGCGTACGTCGTCGACAACATGGATCCGCCGTTCACTGGGGAGAAACGGTTGGTGTTTCTCGCGATCCTAGCTTCAGCTAGGTTAGTGACGTGGGTTATACATCTTAACATTGTCTATGGGGTTGAATCTGTTTCGGATCGGGATCTGGTCATTTACTTTAAGCATCAGCTTAAAGTAAAGATCAGATGCGATTGGAAAAGATTACATCGCATAGATTTTGATAGGAGATGGGTGCACAACACTAGTTTGTGCATCCGACGAGGCGCTAGGTTTAAGTTTGTTTTCCCACCCTAGTGGTATTTGTCAGGCGGTGCTAAGGTTCTACAGAACCCAGCCCTGTGCAAAGTTTTATAGAGTAGGAGTAGTTAGGTTGTAATGACTTCGAGTGGAAAATACTTTATTAGGTGCTAGACTAGGGCAAGTATGATAGTTGATCCTGTCCTCGATTTTATTTTTCATCAACACTAAGAGAGCTTCCAAAGATTCCCAGTCCACCCTTTGTTTTGTCCCCGGTCTGTTGTCCCTATACGTACATTTATCTTGGAAGACCCCATCCATTCCCTATGTTACCCATCCATATCTAATTTGTTTTTAAAATATCGTCCCTAGGTCCCCCACTCCCCACTAGGGAACGACCTGCTTGCTTTCGACCTTCGGGACCGGAAGACAGTGGCGTTCTATATTTAGAAGTAGGTTGGGAGGATCCCTTACTAACCCGCCCCCATAGGAATTTTGTTTAGTTGTTTTATTTTTTTATTTTTTATTTATTTTATTTTTTGTGTATCTTAGCTCACCCCCCTCCCCATCATCTCATCCCTCATTTATTAAGAAAAAAAAATATTTTTATATATAACTTTTTGTTTTGTTAAAACATGTAAATATTCGTTTTGTTTCTCAGTTTGTATATAAAGCCGACGCATACGCTGGGGAGATTTTTAGTAGATAAACTCCATGGTAAGAATGAGGTATCATGGTGATAGTGTCTTAGTGTAGGAAACTTAATAAAGTCTTTAAAAGACCTAGCAAGTAGTTAGAAATGACCCTCGACCCCCACTCCCCCCTACTGGCCCTGGTGCCTAAGTGTTTTGGACCCCAAATGAGGGCCTGGAAGTAGATAATACCAGGCCCGGGACCAAGCACTAAATAAACTGTTGTTCTGTTCCGGTAGATATTGCAAGCAAAGACCATATGTGGGGGAAACCCCTCATATAAGACCTTGGTCAATGTAGAGTCAACCCTTCATACCAATTGTCACTATCCAGCTTCCCTACTCCCCGGGGAGTTGGTCCCCATTTCCCCTTCACTCCTCACATTAAAAATCGGCCTTGTGCCCAATTTGCTCGGTGGTGGAGCAAATAAATACCTTCATACCAATTGTCACTATCCAGCTCCCCTACTCCCCGGGGAGTTGGTCCCCATTTACCCTTCACTCCTCACATTAAAAATAGGCCTTGTGCCCAATTTGCTCAGTGGGGGAGCAAATAAATACCTCAAAGTGTAGTATCTGTTCCGGTAGATATTGCAAGCAAAGACCATATGTGGTGGAAACCCTTCATATAAGACCTTGGTCAATGTAGGGGCAACCCTTCATACCAATTGTCACTATCCAGCTCCCCTACTCCCTGGGGAGTTGGTCCCCATTTCCCCTTCACTACTCACTTTAAAAATCGGCTTTGTGCATAATTTGCTCGGTGGTGGAGCAAATAAATACCTTCATACCAATTGTCACTATCCAGCTCCCCTACTCCCCGGGGAGTTGGTCCCCATTTCCCCTTCACTCCTCACATTAAAAATCGGCCTTGTACCTAATTTGCTCGGTGGGGGAGCAAATAAATACCCTGTTGTTCTTGGCCTTCAGGACGGGATCAAAGTGTAGTATCTGTTCTGCAGATGTTGCACTTAGGGTAATTTGTCCCGGTCAATGGAGGGGAAACCCTCTATACTAGGCCAATTATTACGTTTTGACCCAACCAGAGTGCACCTTTTGCCTTTTTTTCGGGGAGCTAGTTTAACCCCACATTAAAAACGACCTTGTGTCACATTTTGCTTTGCTGGGAAAGGAAATAAATATTAGTAGAAAAAAGGCAAGCCTTTTTTCTGTTGTTCTTGGCTTTCGGGCCGGGATCGGGGTGTCGTGTCTGTTCTGTGGATGCTGCACTTGAGGTGGTTTATCCCGGTCAGTGGAGGGGAGGCCCTCTATACTGGGGCAATTATTATTTTTGGTCACAACCAGAGTGACCTTTTCATCTTTTTTGCTGGGAGCTGGTTTAACCCCACATTAAAAACGACCTTGTGTCACATTTTGCTTTGATGTGAAAGCAAATAAATACTAATCTAAAAGAGGGTTTTTAATATGAATATCAATACACACAAAAGAAAAACGAATTTATAGGAGTATATATATATATATATATATATATATATATATATATATATATATATATGTATGTATATTAATGTTGTGATTATTATGTGAGTGTATTATTTTTACAAACATGGTATCAGTAGAGGTAATTCGTTTGGAAGAAATTCCAAAATCATTTCACTCTAAAGAATTTATATGACTGAATAGGAATTAGCACAGAACTCCGGCAAATTATTCATTTTTTTTTTAATTTAATAACAAAAAATTATCAGTATTACTCGGTTTTCTAAAGTTTTCAAATTTATTTCTTTTTTCATTTGAATAAAATTTCTATGAATTTGATGGTTAGATAAATTGTTTAAATTTTTTTTTAAAATGAGGATTGGTATTATGCGGCTGTCATGTTGCCATGAAGTGATCAAAGTAAGAAGAGTTGATGGACAGCCCAACTTTTGTAGGATGGCAAACAGACCATCTCTACTGACCATGTCAAAAGCTTTCGTGAGGTCCACGAATGCAATATGGAGAGGTCTACGTTTTTCTCTGCATTTTTCCTGGATTTGACGCACTGAAAAAATCATGTCCGTGATTTAGCGCGTGCTGCAGAAGCTGCATTGCGATTCTGGATAAACGCGGTTTACAATCTGCTGGAGCCTCGGAAGGAGCACTCTGACAAAGACTTTGCCGGTGACACTGAGTAAAGATATACCACGGTATTTATTACAATCTCCTTTGTCTCCTTTCTTGAATAAAATGACAATTTTAGCATCTTTCATAGCTGTTGGAAATTTTCTGTTGAGCCAACTGGTGCAGAGGAGGTCGTACAAGTGCGGGAGCAGGAACTTGTCGCACTTGAGCAGGTCTGCTGGAATCTCGTCGATACTTGGGACTTTCCCTACATTCGTGTGTTGGAGAGCTACTTCGAGTTCTGACATAGTTGGAATGTTTTCCAGTTCGATTAGGGTGTTGAAGTTCAGAGTGGAAGTTATTTTTTTTTAAATGGTGGTAACCACTTATCAAGGCCCAGAGACCACTCAGGGATAAGGGCTATTGCGTGTACAGTAATCAATGAGATAATATTGTAGTAATCAGTAGTATTGGAGATTTGATAGAGTGTCTTACTTAAGAGGGCGGTTTGTCAGGAATTTGTTTATGTTGGACTTGAAGACATCCATGTTGTAGTCAAGTGGGAAAATGGCAAACGGAAGAGAGTTCCACAGTTGTGCACTTCTGAGAAAAAAGCTCTGCTCACGGAATCTACGTTTGGATTTAGGCACAGATAAAAGTGGGGAAAATTATTGACAGTAGTTTCAGCCAGACGGGTGTTTCTCGCGAAAGATTGGTGAGGGGGACGAGAGATTAGAGCTCAGACGAGCACTTGCCATGGAAATAACGAGAAAACAAAGCTGTGAGATAGAGGTTGCAGGGAAGAGAAAAGGGCATCCCCCACTAAGCTACGAAGTCTATTTTGACTCAGTAAAGGCAGGATAGGCTGCTTTTAGCAGCTCTTGCCCAGATGTGGAAGCGGTACTCCATCCTTGGACATACTTAAGTTTTATACAGATAGAGAATTGCATCAGTAGTGAGATATCTTCTGGAGCAGTAGAAGGATCCCACCATTTTCCAAGCGTCCTTGGAAACAGACCTGATGTACGTGTTCCATTTCAGATCAGGAGTAAAGGTCAAACCCAAAAGCTTGTCAAAACCTGGAGCCTCCCCAAGACGAGAGCCATCCATTTCAGTTGATGCCAGATGGGGATCAGAGCATTGATGATGTAAAGATAGAAGCTTGGTTTTGGGTGCATAAGTAACCAGCCACCTCTTCCTCCACTGTACCACGCGCTTAAGATCAGAAGAGAGAGAGAACCTTATCATTTACAGCCTTTGATGTGTTGCTATAGATGGTCGTGTCATCAGCATAGATATCAACGAATGATTTAGGTATGTGTTTTGGGAGATCATTGATATAGATCAGAAAGAGAGTTGGGCCCAGGATAGACCCTTAAGGGACTCCAGCATTAATACTGTGGGCCTCTGATTTCTGCCCATCAACCACTACTCTTATGAGCCTATCGGAGAAAAATGATTTAATTATTGAGAAAACATTTCCAGTTATACCGTAGCTGGAAATCTTGTGAAGTAGGCCCTTATGCCATACCTTATCAAAGGCCTGCGATATGTCAAGAGCAATTGCCCTGGAAAGGAAGCCTTTGTCAAGAGATTCACTAATCTTATGAGATATAACCGTTAGCACATCAACTGTAGATCTTGTGGAGCGGAAATCATATTGCATGTCACTAAGAAGGTTGTTTCTGCTAAGGTGGTTGACTACTTCTCTATTTAATATGGATTCTAACAACTTACTCATGACACACAGGAGACTTATTGATCTGTACTGAGAGGGAGATTACTTTTCACCTGATTTCTTATATAATACGCACCTTCTATTGAGTTTTTAGTTAGCCAATCAGCTTTCTAGTATCCATCGCGCCCTTCCAATCAGCCAATGACCAGGCACTTACAGGACAAAGCCGGAGGTCAAACGGGCCTTTGTCCTGTAAGTGCCTGTTCATTGGCTGATTAGGAAGTGCGCGGTGGATACTAGAAAGCTGATTTGCTAACTAAAAACTCAATAGAAGGCGCGTATATAAAAAAACGCGAGACAACCACAAAATTCTTGCTTAAGCCTGAGGAATCCTAGAGTGGATGAAACGCGGAATAATCTGTGTAGCTTAATCGCCATATATATATTTTATAACTTACTATATATATATATATATATATATATATATATATATATATATATATATATATATATATATAACAATATATATATATATATACATATTTATATATATATATATTTGTATATATATGTATATATATATTTGTATATATATATATTTGTATATATATATATATATTTGTATATATATATATATTTGTATATATATATATTTGTATATATATATATTTGTATATATATATATTTTTATATACATATATATTTGTATATATATTTATATATATATATATATATATATATATATATATATATAGAGAGAGAGAGAGAGAGAGAGAGAGAGAGAGACTAACTTCAGTAGAAAATAATACTAAGAATTCGGGAATTTAATTTTTTTTTTTTAAACGTTGTGTTCTTTAGAATTTTTAAATACTAGTTGTTTTAATATATATATTTTTTGTGTCTTTCGTACCCTCAGGTGGTCATCGATTTTGGATTATATGTATAATAAGACGTATTTCGTTCTTGAAATGAAGGAGAGATAAATGCAGTTAAAGTCATTTAAAAATCTTTTTTGTTTTCAATAAACTATTTAATTTATATTAATAATCATTCATTAATTCACATTTTCAGAATTTTAATAGTTTTTTTTAGGGGGAGTGTGCTACTATTGAGTGAAATCAGGAGTATTTTTTGTTTGTTTGTTTGCTTAGAAAATGACTTTGATCGCTCGTCCCTACATTAAACAGATGTGAGGCAATTAATTTTTTATTTTTTACTGAGGATAGTATGTTTTTTATTATCTAGAAATATGTAAAGTTCTGACGCCATCTTGAACTTATTAAAATGGACCCATTGTGGGATGCGCGCTTCAACTAGTCGAGGAAAACATTTCGCTTTTTTTTCTTTTTTTTTTTGCAAATCGATCATGAACTCATTATCATCACGCATCAATTCGTTCTTTTATCTTAATATTAATTTGATCGATTTCATCAAAGATAAAATAGTTAATGTATTGTTCTATGAGCGCGCGAAAAATGTTGAAACAGATTCTTATCGATGTTAGTTGGGATATAATGAGCAAATAATAAAAATCATGTCTCTCTTTGAAGAATTAAAAAATGCATCTATATTTCGTTTTACCCCCCCTCTCTCTCTCTCTCTCTCTCTCTCTCTCTCTCTCTCTCTCTCTTCCTCTGTTTATCACATTTATTTGTTTCCGCACGAAAAAAATTAGATACAATGTATTTTTTAAGTAGCTGATATCCAGCACTCGTCTGAAAAGAAATATTTTAGGACGGATCTTTTACTAGTTTTATGATCATTTTCAAAGCATGTGCTCGACTAAGATTCAATCTGTGATCCCCCATTGTAAAACATTCACGAAAAACACCTGTCTAGCTACAACAACTGTCAACAATTTATCTTAATCTCTATCTGTACTTAAAACTAAACGGAAATTCCATGATCAATGTTTCTTTCCAAGACTTCTTGTTGAGTTGTTACTTAAATAAATCAAATTACCTAATGTACTCGTCGGAATTTGTCGTTTACTAGTTCTTAATTCCTTTGCTTCCCTTTGCACTTGTTTGGTGACCCTGAAGGCTCGGCATAATCACTTTCCACCCTATTTCCACCATTATAGATTATCACGGTGTTCACCCATTAACCCTTATTTTCGACTGGCCTCTGAGCCTTGATAAACCGTGACCCCCTAGTAAAGCATGCAAAAGAAACGAGACATTATTGTATTTACGCAGGTTTTATATCGTTGTAGTAAACTTAACTAAACCGATGACGGGGACAGGGGCAAAGTAGTTGACGCCACAGACTTAAAATCTTGATGTGCTAAGTTTGACTCCAGTTCGTTCTACAAAAACACTTTCATTAAACCCCGCATTTGACCTTGTATCAACTGCCTAGAAAGGACGTAAATAAAATAAACTCAAGCAATTTGGAAGAAATCGATGAATGCTATATTCTTTTTTTTTTTTTCTGTAAACGTTAATTCAACCAAGAGGTTATTTTCGTTCCGTCAATTTTAAAATCTGTAGAATTTCGTCATATCACAGAATAGTAAACAAGTCAGCCATGTTTATTTTTTGTTAATAGGGTAAAAAAAAAAATTAATGAATTACTTCGTGGCCATTTCGAAATCAGAGCAGAAATTGGAAGAATTATAGTTTTCAATAGAACGCCATTTCTGGCTTTAATTTTATTTTTCGCAAAATCCCATGTATTAAAATATTTTTTAAGTTTTGGAAGCTATTTATACTATTTATACACAATTAAAAAGTATATAACCTTAACGAAGTGTTATGGATTAAAGAAAACTTCTTTTTCTTCTTCTTCGTTAATTCGTTTAATAAAAAATCTTCCATTTAACTCTGAAACTTTTACTCTGAAAATAACATAATTTAGTGAAAACAACTGCAACGATATCGAAGGTTTTTATTGGGTTTACATTTCGACATTTTTATTGGGTTTAAATTTCCACAATTCGTATACTTTATTTTATTTTTTAAATACATATTTTCTTCATTGGATAATCTTTGTAACATATAAATAGTTGTTGAAAATCAAAGTAAAAGAAAAGGCAATGATAAAAAATAATATGACAACAGCATATTCTTTTCCTTGTTTTGATTCTCAGGTATATATCCGTTGATATCTTATATGCTTTTATATCGAGTGATGTGGTTCTCGGTTGATTACACGCGTCTAATTGTGTCGGATATATACTCGAGAGTCAAAACAATGAAAAGAATATGCTGTTGTCAAAGCCCTAATAATGAAAAACAAATATTTATGTGCAACGTCGGTATATACTGTTAATCTAAACATAATTTTGTTTGTTTGTTTGTTTGTTTGTGTGTGTGTGTGTGTGTGTGTGTGTGTGTGTGTGTGTGTGTGTGTGTGTGTGTGTGTTGATATTCATATTAAAAACCTTTTTCTGCTTATTTAAACAGAAAATACAACTATGGGTCGTGGAACTGCATTCATCTGAAAAGGGTCAAGTTAATTTTCATATTCTTTTAAACGTTCATTTTAATTAATTCCCTATTCGATTTTTCGGTTTCTTATGGGATGATCATCTGTAGTTAACTATTACGTGTAATTATATTCATACAGATATTCTACATGATTTATACTTGCGTAATATTTGTGTAAAAACGTTATAGTAAGCACAAACGACTTTCTGTATATATATATATATATATATATATATATATATATATATATATATATATATATATAGTGGGGAAAATAAGTGTTGAACACATCCCATTATTCTTTATTTAACACATTTTTTATGCAGCGAATGACGCGAAAATTTAACAAGAAATAGTTACTAATTTAACAATAACAAATAACTTTAGAAATTGGAACCTTTTAATGCATTACAAAAATTATATAATAAAAACGAGAACAGCCGGAAAAAAGTATTGAACACACTAACACAATATTATCTAATATTTAGTTGAAACCCCCTTATTGGCTATTACAGCTTCGAGAAGTTTTCTACACGACGAAACTAATTTGTGACAACGTTCAGGCGAGATTTTGGCCCACTCTTCAACACATACTTTCTTCAAATCCTGAATATTACGTGGATCTCGCTGGTGGACCATGATTTTGAGCTCTCTCCATAGATTTTCTGTAGGATTTAAGTCTGAAGACTGACTGGGTCACTTAAGAACATCTATTTTGTTCTGTACGAACCAATCGGAGATTATTTTAGCAGTATGTTTGGGATCATTATCTTGTTGAAAGATCCATCCCTGTCGCATACCTAACACATTGGAAGCAGGCAAGAGATTATTTTCAAGAATTTCCCGATATTTGGCTGCATTCATCTTTCCATCTATAATATGAAGTGGCGCAGTACCATTTGAAGAGAAGCATCTCCAGAGCATGACATTTCCACCACCAAACTTTACAGTGGGGAGGGTGTTCGTGGGATCGTGCGCTATGCCATCTCTTCTCCATACTCGACGTACAGAGTTAATACCGAAAAGTTCCACTATCGTCTCATCGGAACAGATCCCCTTCTTCAAGTAATCATCTGTTTTCAATAAGTGTTCTCTTGCAAACTCTAGACGAGCATTTACATGACATTTTTTAGTAATGGTGTCTTTCGAGGTGTACGCGATTTAAGACCGTTGCGTCGGAGTACATTACTAATCGTTGGTTTCGTTACTACTATCCCTGCTTCTTCCAAATCTTTCTGAAGTTCGCCTCGTGTGGTTCTCGGTTGCTGCTGAACTTTTCGAACAATCTTTCTCACTGCTCCATCCGACATCTTGCGAGGAACTCCGGTGCGCGGACGGTTAACGGTTGAGTCATAAAGGTGTTCTATGGTGCTTACAGGGATTTTGAATTGAGCAGATATACGTCGATAACCAATTCCATTCTTGTGCTCGGCAATAATCTTATCACGGACAACTTGAGAGAGTTCTTTACGTTTACTCATTCTGAGAACCTTCACGTGTGATGGCTTACTGGTGACTAACGTGTTCCAATACTTTCCAACGATGTAGAGTATGGTCTATAACAATCGAGAAACTTCTAAAACGTATAATAGTGTCGGCAAATTAAAATGCAAATAACAATTTCCAGCATTATTCATAAAAATAATGATAAAATATAATTTAAAACAATGTGTCCAATACTTTTTCCGGCTATTCTCGTTTTTATTATATAATTTTTTGTTATGCATTAAAAGGTTCCAATTTCTAAAGTTATTTGTTATTGTTAAATTAGTAACTATTTCTTGTTAAATTTTCGCGTCATTCGTTGCATAAAAAATGTGTTAAATAAAGAATAATGGGGTGTGTCCAACACTTATTTTCCCCACTGTATATTTGTTTAAAAAAATGTCCTACCACATTCCTCCGTCAGTTTTGGTCTACAGACATGAAACTTAATATATAGGGCATTCAAACTCATGCGAAACTTTATATTTGGGTTTTAGCCGGGAACAATCGGTGTAAAAATGTGAAAATTAAAATAATGGAATTTGCCAGGTGAAAGTCGACGATGGCATTACGAATATGCATGCGTAGCGTAATAGCTATTTGTATTTGTTTTAATTTTTAGCCTTGCAGCACGTACGTATTCATGGTTCAGGCATTAACGTCAAAGGAAAAGGTAAATCGTAAGCTAAACGTTTTTGTTTCGATTCTCGGTTGTGGCACACGAGTCATTTTTTTTAAACTTCAAAATTTTTCGGTCCCATGCAATCATGCACAATTCTTTTTCTTTTCTTTTTTTTCAAGTTGAAAAATTCCAAGTTTTCTTATAAGTCAACGCGGAAAAAATTCAATATTGACATACTGATATCATGATTGTTTTTGTGTTACGAAACAGGTGCTGTAAAAATACGGAAATTTTGACATGTTAAAAGAAATAAATGGTAAGAACAATAAAATATTGGAATATAATCGTCTGTCACCTATTTATGTATAACATGATGATTATTGTTTATGCCTAAAATCACTAGGTGCTCATGCTTACGCAATCATCTGTGTAGAAGATGATAATTCCTGTCGGTCAGTAGATTCGAACCCAGTCACGAAGTCACCTTTGACTCCATTTGCTAAGCTTTTACCTCCGGGATACTAAACCATTGCCACGGAAATCAAAGGAATTAACAATTTATAAATATCAAATTCGGGCGTAGATATTAGACAATCTAAAGTGTTAAAACGATCTGAAGTCATGAACATTGCATAAATGCTAAGTGATTGCCTATTAGTTTTTTTATTTCCAGACAGTGTCCATCCTTAAATATTATAAAAGGGGCTTCTCCCTATCTTGGGTTGAGCATATCGGGAAGCGAAATAACAAACTGCCGCTAGCGTATAAAGTTTTACTTTTTGTGTAAACAAATAGAGCTTAGACGTTTGGACAATGTTTAAACACTGTGATTTCACATACCTACGAGTATCTTCGAAGCAGTCAAATAGCATAACGATTAGAAGCGAGGATTGTCACTTAGGCGGTCGAGATTGAATCATGGCTTGAGAGATAATTGCTAGTCTAGCCGTGCTGAAGAGATGTAATACAGTGAAACACCTATCTATGGATGACTATATATATATATATATATATATATATATATATATATATATATATATAACTATACTGGCAGGGAGACCTGTCGTTTCCCGGGATTGAATGATGGTCAACGAATATTTCAAAGTCCTATATTTTTATTGTCACCGAAATCCGTGAAATCGCCCGGGAGGAGGCTTCACATGCATCCATGCAGTAACTTAGTCGAAAATATGCGTTATTCTACATTGCACTTTATAGAACACTCTGTTTCGTTTATAAAATTATTTTATATAAAATTCTAAAGTTTTTTTCCAGTTTACAAAAAAAAAAAAACATTAAGAAATTATATGCAGAATTTGAACCTACAGACCACGTCATGCAAAAAAAAAAAAAAAAAAGACCGCAAAGTCTTATAAAATTCTTTGCAGTTAATAAAAAAAATTAAGAAATTCGCGTGCGGAGTTTGAACCTAAAGACCATGTCATGAAAAAAAAAAAAAAGAAGAAGAAAGAAAAAACAAATAAAAAAAACACGCTACCAACTTACCCACAGATGAATTTTCGCGGCCTATTATTCTATCATAGTTGCTAAGCAACGACATGGAAAAATGTTTTTACCGATGATAAATAAATTAAAATTCGATTATTGATCATCGGTAATTATCGGGGGTATTCTGAGACAAAACTCAACTAAGATCACTCCCGGACTTATACACTAAAGTTCTCTAAATTTTAAAGAAAATCTGTACATCCGTTTCATAGTCTATAAGGAAGGAACTCACACACACAGACAAAGTTGCATTTATATAATTGTGTGTGTATGTGTGTGTGCGTGTGTGTGTGTGTGTATGCATATATATAAGTTGAAAATTATGGAAATAATATTTTAACATGACGAAAAATATATATTCATCAATGTTTTGTCTTTATTTAAAGACTTTCTCAAGATGATTGATTTAAAGAAATATCACTCTTAAATCAGTCATCACTATAAACTCTAACAAAAACAACGTGATGTTTAATTTAATTATAAAACGGTTTGATAATTTTCCAAAATGACATAAACAAATTATTAATTACTTCCCGATCACCGCTCTAAAATATTAAACTTAAGATATAATGAGTAACATGTTTGTGCTAAACACCGTTTTGTATATTTCCGATTTCTAAACTGGAAAATGGTGGTTAGTTCCTCCTTTACTAATAATTAATTAACGTGTAGGTAAACGTTGTGGAGTGACTTTTTCCATCAGTTCGAATCTTTTCACTCCTGACAGATTCTGGACTTTGTTATCATCACCATTCGACCACTCAGAAGTTGACTATTTCAGATAGCCAATGGAGGTAACGGTCAAACCGTCTTCATTCAAAGAGGCTTCTACGTAGATAATTTTGGACATTGTTTTTCTTAAACATTTCAGTAATCGTATGATCCCCGTTCAAGACGATACTTAATTTTTAAAAGAAATTATGCATTTGTTCCCCTCTGTCTTTGTGCCAGCATCATCTGCAACGTAAGCTATGCGTATGCACCACCAACACATACTGTGCAGGGCAAGTTTACATTAATGTACATCCCATTAACATTTAAGTTAAGTTGTCAAATTAATTCATTAAATCATAGAATTGTAAAAGGATTATTAGTACTTTAAAATCGGTACTTGTACAGTTTAATGAAGACATTAAAAAATGAAAATAGAAAAAAAAAAGTTATATTGTACGTATCCGTTTTGACATGAAGATCTCAAAAAAAAATTCACTTAATTTGATTGAGTATTTTTTTTTTACAGCGGAAAAAAACGTTTTTATGAGAGCGCGTTGAAGGCAGACATCTTGGATTTGTTTTAAATTTTTGTTTGAATTTTAGAAACGACACGGGAGATTACTCCGTGTAAAGCGCCGACACTCCCTCCCAATCTTTAATACTAGCTTTTCTTCCTAAGAATCGAACCTTTGGCTCGGTATCATAACAAATTGTTTTTTCGCTGTAAAATAAAAACTACTTGATGAAATTAAGTGATATTTTTTTTTACGGAGAACTTCATTCCATAAAAGATACGTACAATTTAGACTTTTTTCGATATGTTCATTTTTTAATGTCTTGACTAAACTGTATAAGTACCTTAAAATCATTGCTAAAATTGGATTGGCTTTGCGTGCGTAAGACTGAAAGAAAAATATAGGCAATCACCGTATAAAAGATAAAAATGTAAAAATAAATAAAAGAATATAATTTTAAACTAAGTCTTTCTTTGATCATTCGAATGCATTCATTTTCTTCTTCTTTCTTTCTTTCTTTTTTTTTCTTTTTTTACATAGACATAATCACTTATCAAGGCCCAGAGACCACTCGAGGATAAGGGTTAAAAGCAGTTCTAAGAAAGAAGCTTTGCTTATGGAATCTACGTTTAGGTTTAGACACAGATAAAGAGTGGGGGGAATTATTGATAGTGTTTTCAGCTAGACGAGTGTTTTTGTGAAAGTTTGACGAGAGGGGGAGGCCATACATTTCTTTCTTTTCAAAGTAATATTGATTAAACGTTGCTAGGTTATTGTTGTCAAACTCGGATTACTTTTTCAATGACTATCTATTTTGATTTTAATTTTTCTACCTTTTTTGACTGGAATTCACTTTTTTTTCTTAATATTTAGCCATATTATTTTTTTTTTGTTGTTATTTTTACTTCATCTTTTCTTCTTTATTTTGGTTATTTACCCCCTTCGTTTTTAACACTCCTTGTTTATCTCCCGCATCCCCTGTAATCCTCCCCATTAATTCACCCCATATTTTTTACTAGCGGGGGTACCCGGCGTTGCCCGAGTGTTTGTTTCCGGGACGGGGGGGGGGAGTTTTAAAAAATGTTATGGCAGGTAAGTAGGAAGGATCAAACCCGGAGTCATGAGTAAAAGTAGGAAAATAAAGTGTGAAAAAAAAAAACATCTGCAACGTTAACAGTTCGGCCACCAAGAAAAGTCCATTCCAGTTGTTTAGGAAAAAAAAAACAAAAAAAAAACGACTACGGTAGGTCGGCGCGAACGTGAAAATATAATGTGAATTGTCCAGCACGCTAACTACTACGCCACAGAGCACTGCAGCTTAGTTCAGTGATTTTAAATAACTTCACATGAAAGAACTACGAAGCCAAACCGGTGTTCTCTTCTCAACTGTTCCTTGTGAACGATCCCCAAACGGTGTTAAGTGGTGGCAGGGGGAGGAGGAATTTATTAGAGAGAAAATATTTTACCACTTCCATTGATCTTAACCGATTTTGGCCGTGACTTCTCAGCAGAAAAAGTATAGAAATCTAAGATTATCGAGGAATTTGAGAAATAATAAGCCTATAACACACCTCAGATATTGTTCTGCCGTTTGTGCATATTATATTTGCATGAAATATCTTGATTTTTAATCCTATTAGGGTCAAAATCCGCGGGAAAAAATGAGTTCATTTTATTTATATAGAAGAAGATAGAAGAAGATAGATAGAAGAGAAGAAGAGAAGAGAAGAGAAGATTAGTTGCATTTTTAATCTAAATAGTCTCAGCCTGGTTTTATTTTTCTATACCCATATAGTGTTATAAATTCAGCTTTTCTCTTCTGATGAGAAGCATTTAGCTTCGAGAAGTCATGGCTTAAAGGTGTTCTTTTTCATTTACTTCTCATTTTGATCCTTATTGACCTAATGATTGAATAAAGTTGTGTGTAACTTTTATTCCTCATATTTTTAATTTATGAATTGCTTCTTTTAACCGGGTAGAGGTTTTACGATCTTAATAGGTTTGTATTATAAAAGAAAGTATTAGCTCGTTTATTATTAGATAATTTATATATATATATATATATATATATATATATATATATATATATATATATATATATATATATATATATATATGGGAAGGGGGACTGTGTGTCTGTGTCTGTGTTTGGCTCATCTGTTTTAATTCTATGACGATTGCATTAAGAGGGGAACATTCCACTTCATTTTATGAATATAGTGTATGGTTTTCGGACTACTTTTGGACCGGACCAAATTTACTTTCACAGGCGCAGATTTGCTTAAATAGCGGGGAGAAACAAAATGAAAATAAACTTTCGTCAAAGTCGAAACGAGGCGTTATAACAAAAAAATAATGAAACAACATTTTAAACAAGAAAAAAAACGTTCTCCGTATTTCTATTAATATGGGAAAGAAATTGACCAAAAGAATTACCAAAAACTCTTCATCTTTTCTTATTTCATGAGAAAGTTAAATTATTATTATTATTATTATTATTATTATTATTATTATTATTATTATTATTATTATTATTATTATTATTATTATTATTCACTGGGAGTAGTCATGCAGGTCATTATCAAAGATTTCTCTTTGAGAACAACTTGTGGCGTTCTCTGGAGTCTGAGTGACAACAAGTCTCCCCAGATTTCCAGTACTCTCCACGTTTTTTGATAACTTTTCTAGATGAATTTGCGTTATCATGACAGTCGCTTACAATTGATTTTTCGTTGGCAGCGACCATTGGTCTTCATTGGAATTTGGGTGGCAAAAGACCTCCCCAAAGTCCGTGTCCTCTTTGCACTCATCCAGCAGAGATCTGACTATTGCTTTCTTTCTTCGGTCTTTCCATCCTCCTTGATCCTTCTTGATTATTTGGTGTGGCGTTAGTTTTTTGCTGACACACACACACACGATCAGAAAAAAAGGAAGGAGGTAGAGATGCAGCGGGTGGTTAACTTACAATTATAGAGTTTCAATTTTCATGATTCCATGTGATGTTCCTTTGTGTTTCACATCTGGAGCATTTTCTCTTTGTCCAGTTTGTGTTTGTAGCTCATGTGTGTTAATCTCCACATTCAAGGAGTTTTCTTTAATATTTCAACTGTTTCCATTACTGTTATATGTTTATCTTACCAGCCATACCTCTGATTCCAATCTCTTCTATCCTTTTTTTTTTCAAAGTTTTTCAGTATTGTTCCTAGTGCTGCTACTATTAGTGGTGTTTTTTTAAAAAAAACTTTTTTCAACTTCCATACCCCTTTGAGCTCTCTGGTCAACTCGCTGTGCTTGCTCTGCTTCTCCGTCTCCTTAACCTTCACTCTGTGATCTGATAGATGGCAAAATCTACACTCTTGCATGACTTTTCCTTTTTGGTAACTAGTATGACATCGGGTCTCCTTGCTTGGATGGGGTTATCCGTTTGTATATCCATGTGCCATAGGATTTTGTGATTTCTATTTTCAAGTACTGCTGCCACTTTGTGCTTGTACCATTCTTCTGCGTTTTCAATATTCTTTTATCTATATAATTCTCAATGTACTGCCATCCCCACTTGATCATGTCTATTTTTATATTCCTTTTGGATTAGTTTACTGCATTTGCTTATCATGTGGTTTATTGTTTCGTTTCTTTGTCCACAGAATCTGTATTTGCTGTTTTCTTGTGTCTTGACAAACCTTGCTTTGATGTGGTTGGTTCTAATCGCGTTATCTTGTGTGGCTGTTATTAGGGATTCCATTTCTCTGTTTAGGTTTCCTTTTTGTAGCTATTTCCAAGTGTTTTTGTTAGTCTCATCTTTTGTCATTCTTATGAATCGTCTGTGTAGCTGTTTCTCTTCCCATTTTTCTCTTCTCGTCTCATCCTTTGTTTATTCTGTTTCTGTTTTGTGTGCTTTTTTTTCAGTGTCTTTTGCTTTAGTAATTATTTTTTCGTTGTTCTGCATTTTGTATTTTTCTAAATCTTTTTTATGTCATTTATACAGTCTTCTATACAAACCAGTCCTCTTCCTCCATCTTTCTTTTTCACATAGAATCACTCAGTATCATCCTTTGGGTGTACTGCATTGTCATTGTCTTTTGGTTAAGATGCCTCAGTACTTCTTTGGTCACACCTATAAATGGTCCTGAGTATCTTACTAGTGACACTGTCCAGTCGTTTATACCTTTAATTAGATTTCTACTATATACTTTAATTTCTAGGAGTGTTCTTGTTCTTTTGAAGTATTCTCTTTCATTTCTGTAGCTTTGTGTCTGCTTCCAGAACGCCCAAATATTTGTAGCTATCATGTTCACCTAGTGCTCTCATCTCCATTTGGTTGGGTAGTATCATACCTTCATTTGCTTACAGTTTTCCCCTTTCCATATTCAGCAGTGTGCACTTTTTTTATTTCGAATTCCATTCAGATATCTTCGCTGAAAATTCTGGTTGCATTCATTAGAGTTTCTAATTCCTTCTTGATTTTTGCAAACAGTTTCAGGTTATCCATCTACATTAGGTGGTTGATTATTTCATCTGTATTAATGAACTTGTATCCTACTTGGCATTTTCTTAGTATATTAAATTATTATTATTATTATTATTATTATTATTATTATTATTATTATTATTGTTGTTGTTGTTGTTGTTGTTGTTTTTTTTTTTTTAATATTTGAACAGGTTAAACTTTTGAATGACAAAAACCAGACTGTTTTTTTTTCTTTTTACTCTAACTTTGATATAATTTTCTCGCCTTTGGTAAGAGTTATTTATTGAATATTTTACCTTATTTTTCACTGCTTCAAATGATCGAATGGCACCAATTAAGGATTTATCTGTACTTCGTGCTTTGGCATCTTTTGGCTATTTCCATAATCACTCGGAAAAGTCAGTTTTGCATATTCAAACGCAATATATATATATATATGTATATATATATATATATATATATATATATATATATATATATATATATTAGTAATTTATAAAATATATATGGCGATTAAGCTACGCCAAATATTCAGTGTAGCTTAATCGCCATATATATTTTATAAATTACTAACTAGCTCTACCTACGTATTGAGCACTTTTGAAGTAAATACTTAAAGTTTACGCATAAATCTATACTTTCGTATATTAATTTTATGTGAGTAAATGAAGTAGTTATATATATATATGTGTATATATATATATGCATATATATATATATATATATATATATATATATATATATAGCATATAGGGAAGTGATAAGAAAACTGCCATTAGCATTTAAAAATGGAGCTTAGGCATTTGAACAATGTTTAAACATTGTTAATTCACACACCCATCTTAGCAGCAGCCGAATATATATATATATATATATATATATATATATATATATATATATATAATGTATGAGTTGTGAGACACAACGAAACAGGACTGTATGTCGATGACTACAAATATATATATATATATATATATATATATATATATATATATATATATATATACATATATATATATATATATATATACCAGGTTATAGGAATTCAAGAGTGATAACTTATGAATTTAACGAGGTTATTAAGAGGACTCAATAAATGAATAGCGAGGCATATATTTATTAACACACACACACACACACACACACACACACACACACACACACATGTATATACAAGTTAGAAATGCATTTCATCCAAGGAATGAAAATTGCTGAACAAAATGTTTTTTACTATAGGCTTTAAAAATGTACATTCTGTTTCACTTGTTTAAAAAAGTAATTGAAAATTTCATATCTATATCATTGATTGCTAGATGAAAGATAATGTTTTTAAATTGCAACAAAATATACATTACATAAAATAAATCCAAGATAATTTTTTGATTCAATTAAAATTAAATTTTTATACCTTACTTTGTAAAATTTATAAAAAGTGCACTTGAAAATAAATACATTTCAAATTGAATCTTGTACCTTTATTTTTAAAAAAACATTTTGTTTAACAATTTTCATGCCTCGGATGAAATGCTTTTCTAACTTGTATCTTATCTTTTTAAGATTATATTTTAAAACTCTCCTTCTCTCTATTTTGGTTTGTATTCCTCCTCACACCACAACTCATTTTTGCAACCTCCTCTTTGTATTATTACAGGTCTGAATATTCTCTCTGTTTCAGTTTGTATTTCTCCTCACACTACAACTCATTTTTTTCAACCCCCTCTTTGTAATACAGGTCTGAATAATTAGAAAATCTGAATTTTTTTAAACAAAAACTTTAAAATAACTTTTATATTTTATAAATTTTATATTATTTCATATAGGTTTCATTAACAAATATTCAGTACATAACGATAAAATAGAGATGAAAATTTCAAAAGGGCCGTATAACTGGTTACGGTAAATAGTAGTCCTCGCCAACGAAAGTCTTTGTTATTGTTATTTTATTATTATTATTATTATTATTATTATTATTATTATTATTATTATTATTATTATTATTATTATTTAAAACATTCTGTGTTCTGCTCTTTCGCACGAGGACTAATATATATATATATATATATATATATAGAGAGAGAGAGAGAGAGACTTGTATGTAATATACTGAGTTCGTGTAATCCAGTTAATTGTTTTTAGTAACGATATGAAAACATATTTAATCAGAATGATAATGAATTTTACAACATTAAATAATGATAAATAGATTAGAATCCTTTACTCGAAATGGTGTATAAGGATTTATATATGAATTGCAGTCTTTTATTTATTCTCATATTCAATTAAACATTAAACCTGAAATGGTCTCAAATCTAAGTACTAAAATAACGATAATCCGTAAACATTACTTGCCACTAATAAGAAACTAAAATTAACTGTAACGTTAATGCAAGGTTGTTATGGGCATATTATAAATATTCTTTATAAAAAAGTAATTATGTGAAATAAAGAAATAGTGAAATCTAATTTAAGAACTCAACAAATGGAATATATAAAAACATTTTTTTTAAATGGCTAAGGTTTTTGTGGGAACTTCTTATGCCTAAGGATACGAAAATTAGGTGATGTATTAATATTCAAATGGGCTTTCCGTGGAGGTTACCCCAAGAGTAAATCTCTCACATGTTTTTTCGTTAAGAGAATTTTTCTTTTTCTTCAAACAATGTTCTATTGTCAAGAGTGTTTTTATTCATAAAGTCTGAGGAAATGCTGGTTTTTAAAAATTTACAAACGATATAATGCTTAAAATTGTCGACCGGGCATGGAAACAATGGAAACCAATGTAACGTAAAATGAAATACACTTTTTCTTGCCATCAACACCCTGTTTGAAGTCTTGATTTTGCTTACACGGTATATAAATATATATATTTATATATATATATATATATATATATATATATATATATATATGTGTGTGTGTGTGTGTGTGTGTGTGTGTGTGTGTGTGTGTGTGTGTGTGTGTGTGTGTGTAAAGAATAAATGACAAAAGATTATGTTCCAAAGTTCATGATGGTGATCATCTTACAATTTATTCCTTTAATTCACTTGACATTTACAATTCTTGACAGTATCTGCTTCGTAGCACGAAATCAATTACTCGGTTATTACATCGATGTGCGAATCTATTTTGTCCTTAACTCATCAGAAGAAACAGCAACAATCAACCCATCAAAAGGAGATAAAGTGCGTTTTGACAAGATTAAAAATCCGAAAATTGAAAGAGAAGTTGCAAATACCTTATAATATGTTTCCATTACGCCATTTTGATTTTCTTAATAGTGTAATGTACACACACACACACACACACACACACACACACACACACACACACACACACATATATATATATATATATATATATATATATATATATATATATATATATATAATTATTTCATGTGCCCACAAAACATGTTATGAGGAGATATAATATTTTATGCATCAATTGTCAGTGTTTACTACAACAGTACTCAGTATACGTGAATAGAGCTAGTTAGTAAGTTATTAAAATGTATGACATACACAGAATTATCAGGCCAAACTGCATGGAATTTATGTTACCCGATAATGTGGAAACTACGCATAAAAAGAATTAAACGTAATAGTTAAATTAAATTCAGCATCTGATTAGAAACAGCAAATAATTAATTAACGAGTGCTCATTTTTTTTTTTGTTTGATTCAAGAAACATGCAAATTTGTTAACCTTCAAGAAGCCGTTCACATATCCATGACTGGGTATATTAAGAAGTTTGTTTTAATAATTATTGAATAGAAAAAAGTAGGCTTTAATTATCAACGTCAGTGCTAGAACAAAAGTTCAACTTTATAGGTATATAGACACACACACACACACACACACACACACACACAGACACACACACGCACGCACACACACATGCACACATGCGCGCATAAAAATATAGGAGAGAACTTGATTGCCTACTGAAAAGAAATTGAATGCCTATTGGAAAGAACATGGATGCCTACAAGGCACTACTTTCGAGTGTCAAAGGTCTCTCTCTTTGTACAGGGGTTTGTCAGAACAACCTGGCATGATGATACTTTTCCCTTGAAGTAAACCCTGACCAAATATTCAAAATCACATAGTATAAACGGCTCAAATAAGAGCTTTTTGCTATGGCTAACCTATACTGCCTGTTACGAGGAAGGGCGCACCTTATCCAAGTGATGTTACCTTAAGTAACAGCACAAAGCTGGATACTCCATCGGAATAGATGAATTCTTGTCCTGGAATTCGAGAGAGGAAAGTTATGTTCTTAACTTCTTTAGTAACTGAATGTTTGAGAAGTAAAATAGAACTTTAATGGAACATTCGAATATCTATTTGTTTCATAGAGAAATTAGATGTCAACCCCAGGAAGGGAGGCCCTTGATTTCTGAAAACCTCGACTGAAGAAAAATGAAAAGTAAAACGAAAAAAATAATAAATAAATAAATATATTAACTTTTAACAAGGACATCCTGTTCAGCATCGCTACGGCAATTTTTGATCAGTAAGAGTTGTTTCCCTTAGACCATCAGCTTTTTACATGGAAGCGTTGGAAAATGAGTTTAATTTTTTACGTAAAAGTTTATCTGAATGTTCAATAAAATGTTGTGAACGCACATGTATAACTAAATGTTAAATAAAGCAGAATCCCCCCTTTAGCATATACTTCTTTACAATCGCCCCGCCATGAAATACGCATCTTTATTTGTTTTAAATAGTTTAATTTTAATATTACTTATCTCGTTTTAAAGACGTAAAACAGAAAACACAAAATAAGTTTTGTTTTTCAATGAACAATGCGGTTTTGTTTTATATATATATATATATATATATATATATATATATATATATATATATATATATATATATATATATATATATGGGGGTTTGTTTTCTATATACATGCGGATTTGTTTTCTATATATATGCGGATTTGTTTTCCTTCGAAAAAGTTGCCGAAAAAACAAAAAAAAAACAAATATATAATAAACAAATGTTATCAAACCCATCCAATATATGTTACCGTGACATAGGCTGACATATATTGAGTGAGTTTCTTATAGTATTTTATATTATTTTTTAGTTTGAACTCATTTTCCCAAACTTAAAGTATTCTACAGAGAACTCGCCGATATTTGTCTTTTTCAAATATATCGATAAATATTGTATGATTCTCGAACCGAACAAACATTTTACATTAAATAAAAACACCAAAAACTAATACTATTAAGTAGAAAAGTAACTTATCTTTCCTTTGATAACATTTATTTATTTATTTATTTTTACAACTTCTTCAGATGTTCGTATATATAAAAACAAACTCAACAATGCATTCTGGCGTACAAATAATTCATGACCCGACAGAAGCAAAGCCAACTATCAGACTAACTAAGTACTATAATAGTTTCTACACACTTAAAATGTGCATAGTTTTTTTTTATCGTAAGCAATTAGTATATATATATATATATATATATATATATATATATATATATATATATATATATATATATATATATATACTAGCAAAAGTACCCGTCGTTGACTGGGTTCAAAAACAGCCTACAGAAAATAGACTCTGATTTATGAAAGTATGATATATTATGAAAAGGAAGGGTTGTAAGGAGATAGCTTCGAATTTGGGGGTATCAAAACCAAAGCAAAATATGATGAAAGTAAAAATAAAATAGATAAACCCCATAATTTATTATACCATACCTGTTCACACTGAAACACTTATCACAATATTCTGTGGATGTATATTCAAAATCCTTGCGAAACTTTGTGACATGTTTCCATTCTATGGAGGTCAGGCGCGAACGAACACCCCATAATTTTATTATACCATATTTCTTCAAACTGAAACATAATTATAAAAGTATACTTATGCAGATAGATATGAAAAATCTTTATAAAAGTTTGTGCCTATTTCCATTCTATTGAGGCAAGGCTCGAACGCAGACCCCACAATTTTATTATATCATCCCTATTTAAGCTAAAACATACTTATCAAAGTATTATTATGTACATCTACATCAAAAACACTTGTAAACATTTTGTTTTCATTTTTAATTTTTTTTATTTCCATACTTTGTGGACCAGGCGCGTACGCAGACCCCACAATTTTAATGAATGCCAGATAAAACATACCGATTCCTGTGTCTCATACATCTTCTATCATTATATGTGATCAGTTTTCTATAATAGTCAACCATATAGGAGCCTATTCGTGACCAGACACACACACACACAGACGTTCAGCTTTATATTATACTAGCAATTCAGCCAGGCGTTGCCCGGGTGTTTGGATGTGTTTGTTGAGAAAAAAAAAGTGGTAGTAGGAAGGCGGGCTCGAACCCATACCGCGAAGGTGGAAAAGAATGGGAAAAAACCTGAGGTCTTTGCTGTTACGACCACCGTCAAACCGGAAGTGACTTACATTAAAATTAAGGCTAGACAATCCAAAGGAGAGGATGACTTTCAAAAATATCAGTGAAAAAAGCGACCCCCCCAATAGAAAAGTGCCCAGTTGAAGGTGAAGATATTAATGTTTTTAGCCAATTTTTCGATATTTGTTGTCTGGAAGATCGAACTTAAAAACTATACTGATCTTGAAAAAATCTGCGCTTCTGTTGAAAGTTTTAGGCAGACATGCAAACATACATACATATATTTATATATTGATAACTAAAAATTTTCGACCCAAAAAAGCTTTTTATGTAAAATTTTAAATGTTTAGACCAGAAATTGTCTGAGTCATTTGGTAGAGACAGAGGTCAGTTTTTTTTTTTTAATTTGACCCCTATTATGATCCCTTAACATTTATTATTTTGGGCTGAAATCAAGTTATTAAGTTAGATCCATGTCCAAGGAACCTATATTTAAAATTTCAAGCGTTTAAACCCAAAATTGTCGGACGAGTTTGGTAAAGTTCTCAAAGGTCAAATCGTTGAACTTTTACCCCTTAACAGCCAAATTTCTGGCCGAACACGGATCACAAAGAGTTTTCCAAATCTTAGTACCCTGTATATCAAATTGCGAGTCTGTAAACTGAAAATTGACAGAGTTATTGCGTAGGAAAATGTACACACACAGACACACAGACACGTTCACTTTTATAGATTAAATAAAAATATATGCGTACTAGCAATTCCGCCCGGCTTTGCGCGGGCCCTATGTACTGTTCATAAGGTTATGTGCATATGTATAAATTAAAAAGTGTGAATATGTAAAGTGATGCCCTTTTGTATAATAGGTTTCCTTAACTACCATAGAGAGAAGACAGAGAGACAGTTTCACTTTTATAGATATACTAGCATGGGTGCTCGGCGTTGCCCGGATATGTATGTTGAGCAAAAAAAAAAGGTCAATTTTTTAAAAGTTGACCCCTATTATGACCCCTTAAAATGTATTGTTTTGGGCTCAAATCAAGTTCTTAAGTTAGATCCATGTCCAATGAACCTATATCTAAAATTTCAAGTGTTTACACCGAACATTGTCGGAGGAGTTTGGTAGAGTTCTCAAAGGTCAAATCGTTGAACTTTGACCCCTTTAATCGCCAAATTTCTGGCCGAAAACCGATCACAAAGATTTTCCCAAATCTCAGTACCCTGTATATCAAATTTCGAGTCTGTAGACTAAAAATTGACAGAGTTATTGCGTAGTGAAATGTACACACACACACACAGATACACAGATACACGGACAGACAGGCACTTTCACTTTTATATATATATATATATATATATATATATATATATGTTGTGTCTGCACAATAATTAACAAGAAAACGGAAAGTAAAGGTATACAATCATATATTAGGAAGAAAAGTTATATACATATTTACATGTATTCAGATATACTTCAGTTGGAGATATTCCGGCAGGTGGCGTGTTGCATGTCTTACTGGAGGCAGCATAAGCGTCTTGCCTATTTGACGGTCGTTGCCGGACTCCCCCGGTATTGGTGATTGGTACCTTTCTATATCTCACTCACCCGCCTATGTTTATTAGTAGGCGTCTCAACAACAACAATATATATATATATATATATATATATTACAAAGAGATCGCCATTTATTAAGCCCAGAGGTCACTCGAGGATAAAGGTTAATGTGTGTATGGTGGTTATTGGAACAATAGCGTAGTAATTGTTAGTAGTGGTAATTGTGTATAATTAAATTATTAAAGAGGATGGTTCAACAAGAACTTGTTTATGTTGGAAAGTAGACCAGTAGAACAGAGTCCCATAGGTGGGTGGGTTCCAAGAAAGAAGTTTTGTTCATAGAATCTGCGCTTGGATTTAGACACAGATAGAGAATGGGGGAGATTATTGATAGTGCTTTTGGCTAGATGAATGTTTTTTTTTTGCGAAAAATTGGAAAGGGCGGATCATAGATTGGAGTTTAGACGAGCATATATATATATATATATATATATATATATATATATATATATATATATATATATATATATATATATATATATATATATATATGGGATGATTCACAAATTTTCCCCAATACAATCCGATACAATACAATTTCCGATTCCTTTCTAAATTCCCGATTCTGATACAATTACCAATTCCGATTCCAATTCTTTTTAAATTTTTAAGTAAATACAATAAATAAATGGTTGCTCTTTTTTCGAATTAGTGTGAAACTTTCGCGTAATGCATTCATATATTTTCACAAACATAAATATACTTAGGGGAGCATATACTACACGAGTAAATCTTTCTAAAGATTTTTCTCAAAGATTTTCTTTGTAATTGATTAAAAATAGTGAAGTCGCATTAGTTCATCGTTAATTGGCAGAATGTAATTTGAAAATAATTGACGATTGATATGCAAAATATGAAGATGGTGTGCAAACAGAATAGTTTACAAAGTCACCTTCCCATTTTAAGTACGAGTTTCTCATTAATGCAGTTGCTATTAAGAAACCCATTCTTAACATGTGAAAAAACGGGGGCATACATAGTTTTACTTTAATTATAATGATTCCATCGGTTATGCAGATGTAATAGATTGATTTGTGTTTCTGTATAAATAAAAACAGTTTCAGACAACAACAGCAACAAAAACAACAACAACAACAACAATACTACTACTACTACTACTACTACTACTAATAATAATAATAATAATAATAATAATAATAATAACAAAGAGACGAGACGATAAACCATATAATAAGTGAATGCAGCAAACTGACCCTAAATGAATACAAGAACAGACATGACCAATTGTTAAGAGTAGTACACTGGGAATTATGCAAACAACTGCATATCGAACTCACAGACACGTGGTACAAACATAAGCCGGCAAAAGTACTTAAAAACCAGAATCACAGAATCCTATGGAACATGGACATACAAACAGATAAACCCATTCAAGCAAGAAGACCGGATGTTATAATAATTAACAAAAAAGAAAAGTCCTGTCAAATCGTAGATTTTGCTGTTCCAGCTGACCACAAGGTGAATATCAAAGAAAAGGAGAAACGGAGCAAATACACAGAGCTAGCCAAAGAGCTGAAAGGGATATGGAAGATGAAGAAAATCAAAATATAATACCTATAATAGTAGGAGCACTAGGAACAATCCCGAAAATTTTTAAAAAGAATGGTAGAAATTGGAATCAAAGGAATAACTGGAAAAATACAATAAACAACAATAATGAAAACAGCTGAAATATTAAGAAAACCATGGAATGTGGAAACTAACACACAGGAGCAACAAGCGCGGACCAGACAAACTGCTGCAAAGGCAAAACATGAAACACTACATAGAACCAAAAAACTGAAGCAGCATATATATTAGTTCTCTAACCCAACCCCACCCAAGCCTCCCATTGCCACATTACTGCCCCCTCAAAAAATGAGTGAAACCAAATAACCAAGTAGAGTAAAGGAGGAAGGAAAGACCGAGAAACTGACCAGGCCTCCACCAGATAAGTGCAAAGAGAACTAGGACGTTGGGGAGGCTTATTGTCTCTCAAATTCCAGTGAATACTAATAGCCACTGCCAACAAGAAATCAATAGCTGTTGCAATAATGCAAATTTATCTGCAAATGTTATCGAAAGAGGTGGAGAGTACTAGAAACTTTTCACTCAGCTTCCAGGGAACACCACAGGCTGTTTTCAAGGAGGGATATTTGATGACCTGTGTGAAAGCTCCTTCTGAGCCAATAATAATAATAATAATAATAATAATAATAATAATAATAATAATAATAATAATAATAATGATAATAATAATAGTAATAAGATTATTATTATTATTATTATTATTATTATTATTATTATTATTATTATCATCTATATTAATACGATAGCGTGTGTGTTATTTTTTGTGTCAAGGTCGTTTAATTTTTATGTACTTCCATTTCTTGTAATAAATAATTTTACCAAGAATTCGTAGTTTTAGTTTCGATTATAACTGATGGCACTCAAGTCATTTAATTTTTTTTATAAATAATTGTCCTAAGAATTCTTCATAATTTTGGTTTCGGTTTCGATTATAGCTGATGGCACTTAAGCCATCTATTTTTTTTTAGAAATAATTTCACCAAGAATTCTTCATAAGTTTTGGTTTGTTTCGATTATAACTAATGGCACTCCAATAATCTATTTTTTAAATTAATTTTATCAAGAATTCTTCATAAGTCTTTGTTTCGGTTTCAATTTTGAAATCACAACTTTATAATATACTAGCCTGAGTACCCAGCGTTGCCCGGGTGTTTGAGGTGTGTGTTGAAAAAAAAGTTGTAGTAGGTAGGCAGGCTCAAACCCGAGACGCAAAGGCAGAAAAAAAATTACGTCGGTTAAAATTAAGGCTAAACAATCGAAAAGAGGGAATGACTTTCGAAAATATCGACCAAAAAAGCAACCCCTAAAAACGAAACCGATCTCATGAAAATCCGTCGCCTCTGTCAAAAGGTTTTGCAAGACATACATACATATATACATACATACATACATACATGCATACATGCATACATACACACATATATTTAAACAGACAGGTGAGATTTATATTATAGCTTAGCCTGGGTGCCCGGCGTTGCCCGGGTGTTTGGAGGTGGGTTTTGAGCAAAAAAATAAAAATAAAAATTAGTTGTAGTAGGCAGGCAGGCAGGCTCGAACCCGTGACGCGAAGGCAGAAAAGAAAGTGGAGAGGTGTGTAAGGGTGTTGGTTGAGCAAAAAAAAAAAAAAAAAAAAAAGAAAAAGAAAAGAAAAAAGGAAAATTGCGAGCGCAAAAAAAAAAATAGGAATAGTAAGAGGCTCGAACCCATAACGCGCCAGAGAAAAAAGAGATGAAAAGATCAAACCGACTTACCGATGTATCTACCGTGGTTGTGAAGTCATAGGTGGTCGAAATAACGACTTTTAACCGACGTAGTGAACACGAGAGTTGAATGACTTGCAAAAAATGTCAGCGAAAAAATCGACGCTCGCTCTACAAAAGTGCCCAATTGAGGGCGAAGGAATTACTGTTTTGGGCCAATTTTTCGATATTTGTCGTCCGAAGTGTCGAGCTTCAAAATGCTATCTTGTGAAAATTCGTCGCCTTTGTCGAAAGTTTTAGGCACATACATACACACATACATACATACATACATACATACATACATACATACATACATGATGATTGCAACGTCTTCTCAGGCGAGTGCCACTTCCTCTGACACTGAAAGTCCATGAACCCAAAAATTACTTATTTAGGCCTGCCGGCGAATTCATACGCTCAAGCAGACATGACACTGAAGACGGTCATTAGTATACATACATGTATATATATATATATATATATATATATATATATATATATATATATATACGCACGCATACATACATACATGCACATACATACACATACACACATACATATCACACACATATATACATACATACACAATACATAATACGCACAGATGCACATACATAAACATACATACACACGTGCAAACATACACAACACAGCCATTGGCATACATACATATAAATATATACACGCATACATACATATATACACTTACACACATACATAACTATAAGCATACGCACATATATACCTATATACATACACAATGCATAATACACATACATACATATACATACACACACATAATATACATCCGCATATACACACATATACAAATACATATACACATATATATACACATATACATACATATACGTACACATATGCACATATATATACATACACTTACGTACATATACATACATATACATATATATGCATTCATACACATACAACCATACATGCACATATACACATACACATATACATGCACATATACACATACATATACATGCATACGTACAGATACATATATATATATATATGCATACATACACATACACGCACGCATGCATACATACACATACACACATATGTGCATATATACACATAAACACATATATGCATACATACACATACATACATGCAAACATATGTATGTATATACATACACAAACATATATACACACATACACATATACATACATATACACATAGATATACATACATATACACACATGTACAGATATAAACATACATACACATATACATACATATATACATATATACATATAATGATGGCAGATCAATTATTACATGCTTCCAGCATTTCTACACGCGTCACAGCTTTTTCATCGCCACAGGACTATTTTTTTAATAGACAAATGCCTGACGGAGTATCTATACAAAGATGATGTTACAGAGTTTTAGCTTTTTACGACAGCTAAATCTCTCTCTCTCTCTCTCTCTCTCTCTCTCTCTCTCTCTCTCTCTCTCTCTGTTCAAAATGTTGACAGCCAGCAATAAGCAAGAGCAAGATAGCCAGCAACAAGCCAAACTGCAGACCAGCTTAATGCGGGTACTGGTCTCCCGCTTCTAGAGGGGTTGCCTTCAGCACGGCTTACAGAAGATCTCTCCACCTCACACACACATGGAAATAAACACTTGCATACATACAGATGTATGCCAACATACATATGCATGTGCACACACATGCAAACATACACACGTAGAAGCACACATATACGCATATACATACACATACATATACATACGTACACATACATATGCATGTAAAATACACATGAAGGAACATTCCAAAAGTCATAAATATTCAATGATCAGAACGACGATGATGGTGATGGGCACGATTAAATGAGTTTGACATTAAAAAAAAAATCAATCCAATACAGACAATACCAACTAGTTCACACACTGATCCGTGCTGAAACAACAACGCTACCATTCAAAAAGCCATTCGCACCATGGGAGTGGAGGATGTTTTGTAACTATTCTGCACTTTAACCTTACAATTGAATAAAAAAAAACATATCATAAAACTTTAATTAAACTTAGAAATACGATTGAAAAAATATATATAAATACATACATACATACATACACACATTTAAACAGAAAGCTTAGATTTATATTATAGATGAAAATCGATAAAACATTAACTCTATAATAATATATACGAAATCTGCAAGAAATAAAATATCATATTTAAGCGTATTTTACGACTTGTCTACGCCGGCCGTTCCTGCTAATAATAATAAATATTCTTGTAAGATACCCCCCCCCCGCCCAGCGTTCTCTATGTTTACAAAAATTGTTTTACAATTAGTATAAAAACATAGAAAGAAGAGGAGGATCTCGTGTCAGAACGAAAACGATGGGCCACTTTGACTGCCTATCGCCAAGGGAATTCCTAAGTTTAGTCATAAGTAAGTAAACATAAGTAAGTAAACATGAAAAATTCTCAAGATCAAATTATTTTTCCGGTATAGAAGTGTGAAAATTCACAAATATATTTTTACTTAATTTCAGTCTTGGAAAATGTCTCAAGTTTTTCTTTACACATTTTGTCGATCCCCCCCCCCGTCCTTTCTCTCTCGGTAAGATTTGCAAGGGCGGGGACAGAAACCAACCATATATGAAAAGTAATCTGATTCCTGCACAAAATGAATGAATTTAAATATTAAATACAATTTCATATTTTACTTTAAATTTAATTATTATTGATATTTGACATTATTCTGTCTCCCACATGAGGAGAGTTTGCTTGTCTTTTTATAGACGTAACAGTCCATTCATTTGAGGAAGTCTCGAAATAAAAACGAAACGTTGATGAACACATAATACGGTTTGTTCCTTTTTATTTCTCTCTATATCTATATATATATATATATATATAAATATAATTCTTGGTTCGTTCGTTATTAATAGTCTAAATAACCACTGGACTGATTGCTTCGACATTTTGGTATAATATGTGTACTGTGCCCATGCGTGTTTTTATATATCTCTTTTTAATTATAACATTATACTTATTTTTTCTTTAATAAATAGTTGGTTTTCTTTGTTCCGACGTTGCCATTTTTTTTTATTTGGGGACATATTTATTTATCACCGCATGCCGTCACGTGACATCACTTGAAGGAATTTTTGGTCTCACCACGATAGGCCGTGGTCTCACTTAATGTAAACAAATTCTTATCATGTTGTATAACATAATTTTTAAAAATATCAGATTCTAATCGGTAAATTTTAAATAGATTTAATCACGTGATTATTTATAATGTAACCATGTGGGCAGCTTTGCCATTTAGTTGTACAAATATCCTCAAACCAGGTAATCACTAAAAGGGACACTTAAAAGTCGACACCGGTATCTTACCAGAAGCTTTTTTTTTTATTTTACATGTTTTACAAACTTTAAATGGGTAAAATATAATTACATAATTATTGAAAATGTGATCGATCATGTTATTAAAATTTAATTTAAATTAACCACGTTGTTTAACAAATAATGCAAGCTGAAGTTTTAAAATGATTAAAGTAAAAACATTGAACGATAAAAATAAAACTTTGGGGACATGTATTTTTTGGTACTGTGCTAAAATAATAATGTTATTATTTTGAAAGCCATTCTTAACATGGAGAGGTGTTTTGTAACTATTCTGTGCTTCTACCTTACAATTAAAAACAATAAAAAATATTGTGAAATTCTAATTTAACCTGAAAAAAATATTTAAAAATAGCGTGGTACCAAAAACGTATAAGCACCAAATTTTGTATATATATATTATTCCTTAATTGGAATTCATTTTTTGAGATGAGCATTATATATATTAATTTATTTTTATTTTGGATTACTAGTCTCATCTTTATTAGTTGTTGTTTTTCATCTTTTATTGGATTGTTTATTCATAACGTTTCGGCCAACTAATTCCTCTGGCCTTCGTCAGGTGGTAACCGCGACGGATAGGAACTTCGAATCTCAGAATGCAGTTAGGAGATTCGAAGTTCCACCAAATTTTGATTTAATTTTACAGGATATATTGTTCTCGGATGCATACGATGGCAGATGGCACTGCGCTATTTTTATATAGTTGTTTTATTTTTATTTTTTCTCACAGTTTAAATTCAAGTTTCGCGATACCATATTTTTAAATTATAAGATGGAAGTACAGAATAATTACAAAACTCTCTCACCTCCTCACAAACAATGTTTTTTTTTTTTAAATAATAACGTTATCATTTCAGCACGGCACCAAAAATACATAAGTACGCAAAATTTCACATTTACTTTTAAATTATAAAATAAAATATATCTAATCATTTTAAAACTTCCTCTTGCATTATTTTTTTTAATTTGTTAAACAAAGTGGTCAATTTTAATTAAATTTAATCACATGATTACATTTTCAATTTTAAAGCTCGTAAAAAAAGCTTCTGCTAAGATACCGGTGTCGACCATTAAGTGTCCCTTTTAGTGATTACCTGGTTCGATAATATTTGTACAACTAAACGGCAAATCTGACACCATGTGATTGAAATTTAATTTAAATTAACCACATGTGGCTGCTTTCCTACGGGCAAAATGAATACCGAAACTCAAAATGCATAAACATTTTGACCCCTCCCTTTACTTAATAAATTTTTTTACAAAATCAGGAAATTAACCAATTTTAATGAAATTTCAGTATTTATCAAATAATTATCGTGGAATTATTTTTTATTTAAATTAGTGAAAAACGGATATTAGCAGCAAATCGACTATTGTGGACCATCTTTTTACTATTCAAGAAAGTAAAGATCCAATTAGATTCCTATTTCAGTCACCTAATTTATTTAGTGTGAAAGAAGTTTAGGAATTTATATCCAAACCTAAATATTATTTTTACTTAAAAAAAAATAACATTAATAGACTAAGTTAGGTAAAATTTGCATAGAATGCTCTGCTTTATGGTTGTTGTAAAAATGGAACGGAAATTTAAATTTCGTTCCCTTTAAAATTCGGTACATTTTTACATTACGTCCAACTTATCGTTCACGTGTCAACTTTTATAGGTTTTCGGGTATGCTGACAAAGTTAGGGATGCCTATTCCGAAAGCCGTTATTAACATGAGTAGATTGGAGTGTTTATTCGTTGTAAATGTGCCCGACAACCTATAAATGTCGACATTTCCAATGTGAACGGTAAGTTGGACTTATGTAAAAAGTAATAAAAAGATATATCAAACTGACTTTTTTCGCTTAAAAATGGAATTATTTCCCTTTCGTTAATAACATTTAAAAAAAAAATATTTTGTGTTTTATATATATATATATATATATATATATATATATATATATATATATATATATATATATATATATATATATATATATAAAGTACAATTGTTGAATGTTATTCTTTTGATTACATTCGTTGAGGGCACAATTAAAAAAAATATTAAAACGGTGCGAAATTTATGTTTCCGTTCCATTTTTACAACAACCGTAACAAAGCGCATTCTCAGCAAGTTTTATCGTAAGTTATAAACATCTAGATGTACTTACATTATATTAAAAACCGAGCGACCCATAAAAATCTGGTAGCTGAGTGTAAAATATTGAAGAAAAAAAAAGGACAAAATAGAATCTCTCCCAAATATACTGGCAATAATTTGGTTTCGTCCTTCCCTTGATTGTTTCCAATAAGGGGGATTGATTTACTAGGATTTGTATTAGAAGTTGAGCACTTTTTAAAATTATTTAATTATTGAATTTGAATTTTGGTTAAATTTGTTAGTTTGCAATCGATGATAGTCCACTCAAAAAATTGAACAAAAGACGAAATTAAAAAGAATGGCATTCATGCAGAATTTGACCCCCCCCCGGATTCCAATTATAGTTAGGGTTCGATCGGCAATCACCGGATTCAACCGAGTGTTGTTCAACTGTTGAAACACTAAATCAATTTTTTTTTTTTTGCATAATTAATCAATTAATGATGGGAGTATTTATTCTGTTTATTTTCCTAACATCTGTTGACAAAAAATAATTTGTACATTCTCTTGATAAAAAAAATAAAACTTTTCTCTACTTTCACCGACTATTTATAGTGTTCATATAAAGCATTCATCTGTTCTTTTTATAATAAAAATTCCGTTTTCAAAAAGAAACGTTTACTGCCAACTTTCTCTTTAAAAAAAAGTGCAAGTTTTCCAGAAAAAAAACAAACACACAAAAAAAACTTTCACCTAACAATTTATGGTAAAAAATTAATCTTTTCTTGTGGAAAAAATAACTTTTATTGATAAAAAGAATTGAAAAAAATAATAAAAGTTAATAAACAATACAAAATGAAATTTTTCTTGAGGAACGTGTTCCATTTTAACAAACTGAGCCACAGCAACGCGTGGCCGGGTACAGTTTTATATATATATATATATATATATATATATATATATATATATATATATATATATATATCAATACACGTGATTCGAACAAATAAAAACAAATAAAAACATATATATATATATATATATATATACTAGGAGGAAATTTGAAATAACAGAGATGGTAGACGTCTTTGATATTTCGAGAATATAATCTCTTTTTCAGAAGGAAAGAGACCAAAAAGAAATGTTAAATAGTAAATTGAAAATATTCTTTATTTTACTGCCTTGGATCTCTGATTGATCTAGAAAATAAATGAATACATGAAGATATAAAAAACAAGCTCTACAAGATACTCTTTCCTTTGTCCATTTTATCCATACATAACATGACTTTAACGCCCGTTTCCCTGCATTGCTAGAGCTGTCTAATACTCTTCCTCAATTCTTTACCAGCAATGCTTCATGCAAACTATCCTTCCCTCTTATATATATATATATATATATATATATATATATATATATATATATATATATATAACGCATCACTCAAAACTCATGATTATGCAACTAATAAAACATCCAGATGTTTTTATAAAGTACTAACCTTCCAATTGCACATATTAAAATTTGGGCTGAAATCGTATTAATATTTTATCAATGGTAATTATTTAAGTGAAACTTATGTCGCAAATTTTCGAAACAATGAACAAATCTTAATCACAGGTTTTGATAAAACACCGCTTTCTGATGAAGAAAATGCTGTTAAAGCAAAGCAATGGCTTGATTACTGTTTTTCGGGATCTTCTCCGTCGGATCGAACGGTTAAGAGGTGTTATGCTGACTGAAAACGCAGCCGTATAGAAGCCAATAATCCTGAATGCCCGAATCATCCAAATTCGAGATTTTACTAGGAAAGCATTTTAAAAATTCACAAACTCGTTTTGGCAGATCATAAACGAATTTCTATAAAATAGCAGGAGATTTGATGATTTCAAAAGCCAGTGTATTCACTATTTTGAAAGACGACAAAGCTGCGTTCAAAGTAGGTGCCGCGTTTGCTAAGAGTCAATCAAAAAGAACAATACGTCAACATTGTGTGCAATTGTTTCAACACAATAAAACGTTGTTTTTTCCTCAATATATAAAAAAAAAAAAAAAGTTTGTCCGTCGTAATGACGAAGACCATCTTATTATCCTGACAGGCGTTGGGAACTTTTTTTTAAAAGTGAAGTTGGTTAGCGTCCCAACCAACAGGATCCAGTGGCAGGACAGGGATGATATAGCTGAAAGCAAGTAAGATTCAAGAGCTGCCTACATGTCGGCGTCCTCCTACATACAGTGCGTGGTATTCTCAAATGGTCACCCATCTGGTACTGGTCAGATTCAACATTGCTTAACTTCGGTGATCTAACGAAAGCCGTATATCGTTAATATATAAAATGGATGAAACATGGATCGATCACTTCACTCCAGAATCAAATCGGTACTCAGATAAATGGATAGCATCAGGTGAAGGCCGCTCAAAGCGATCAAAGACGTAAATATCAGCAGGCAAAGTTTTAGCCTCCGGATTTTGCGAAATGCAAGGTATGTTGTACAACAATTACTTTGAGAAAAGGAGAACTACCAATAGTAGATTTTATATAACATTATTTCATTATTTTATTTCATTATTGGTGTGTTTGAAAGAAGAAATTGTAAAAAAAACGAAAAAAAACAGGACAGCCAAAAGTAAAAAAAAAAGAAAAAACGTGCTCTTTTATCAAGACAGTGCACCCTGTCACAAGTTGATCAGAACTGTGAAAAAAATTACATGAATTGCACTTCTATTTGCTTCTGCAGCCACCCTGTTCTAAAGATTTAGACCCCAGCGACTATTGCCTCTCTGAAAACATTTAAATAACGCCCAATAGAAAGATTTGGCTGGAGTGAAAAAGTGATATCGGAAACTGATACGGATTTATGGCTTCAATTCAGATGTTCAAATGTTAGTTGTCAACCGCAGTCGGTCGCGCGCGACCGTCTTCATCTTCGCGGTTCTCGTCACCATTGCGAGACTTCTTCTGGAACCACCGTTGTGCCACACGTTTGTTAATGGTTTCTGGGCCAAACGCATCATTGATATCACGAGCTGTCTCAATTTATGGCTAAATAGAAATGTTCTAAAAAAAAAAGTATTGAATTTGTAGAGAAACGCTGAAGTCAGTCTATTGTCTTAAAAGCAAACTATGCTGATGAAAAACTTTCAAACTTCGCCTAAAAGCTGTCTTTTTTTTCAATAAGAAGAAGGAAAAGAGATATACAAAATACTAAGGATGGAGTTTGTACTCTGAAAAATATTTAAATTATAAATTTCAAATAAGTAAAATATTTATTTATTCTCATAATATTGCGTTGTAATTCGGCTTTCAAGCGCACCTGATGCGTACTTTATTTTATTCAAATTAAATCACGCTTCTATAAAAGAACTCACACATCTGACGTTCATCTCGCGTAGCAAACGCACCGTTCCGGCATTTCAAAATACAACCGCTGAGAGATAACGCACAGATCTTCACTAACTGACTTTTCTATCTATAACTTTACAACAAAGCAAGAAAGAAGAAGAAGAAAAAAAGAACAAAAAAGAAAAAAAAAGAAACAAAATATTGAGGATGGAGTTTGACACCGAAATATATTTGAATTATAAATTTCAAACAAGTAAAATATTTGTTTATTTTCGTAATATTGCGTTGTAATTTGGCTTTCAAGCGCACCTGAATCGTATTTTATTTTATTCAAATAAAATCAACGCTTATATGACGGAACTCACACATCTGACAAATAAAATCAATTTTTGTAAGTGGTCTTTCTAAGAACATGGCTATCTTCTCTAATAATAATAATAATAATAATAATAATAATAATAATAATAATAATAATAATAACAACAACAATAAAAAACTATACAACTAAAATAAAATCACAAGAATACATATATTTTAATGCACGTCGTTATCTTAGTAAATAAGTCAGCTATTTTCATAGTCTGTTAATAATTGAAAAAAAAAACCCAATTATTTTCTGATTGTCCGAAATTTTAAATGAAATTGGAAGTCTTTAAACTATCGAGAAAACGTCAATTTACTTGTTAAAAAATTCAACTACAGCTAAGTTTTAATCGTTATTGGCCACGATCTTGCTTAAAATAGTATTAACTAATAATATATTATTTCAAATAAATTGTTGTAACATTTTTTTTATCTAAAACTTTTTGATTTATAACAAATAATCTTTTGGAGCATTAAAAATAATTTCAAACAAAATGCAAAGAAGAGAGAGTCCTATTTTCCCTGGAATAGAGAGAAGTAATTTTATTATTACTAGAATTGAATCCAAATTATTATTTTTTTCATCACATGTATCTATACATAGTTTAAAATTATAATAAAAAATAGCTACTTCTACAAAATTTGAACCGGAATGCCAGTGTTAAACCAAACTGTAAATAAAGCCTAAGTTAAGTTTAGGTTTAATTCCAAAAAGAATTATCGGAATTAATCCGAAGGTGTAAGATAGAAAGTGTTACAACAATTTATTTGGACGAAGCATACGTGAAAAGATTTATGTTTAATTTTGTTTGATTGTTTGGTTCTTTCGTTTTACGGCGTATCAACCCTTTTCGTGTTCATATTGCATTCAGTTATTTTGTAGGTTTTTGTTCTTCAAGTTCTTTGTATCTTTAATCGCTAGTTTGTAGTGTTTGGTTTGGTTGTTTTATAGTGGATTTTATCGTTTACCAGCTTTTTCGGGAAACCTGCCCGAGAGCTGTTCTGAGTAGACCCTGCCCTTTTAAAACGCTGGATGATCTTAGCCACTGTGCTGCAGCTCAGTTTCAAGTGTTAGCAATCTTCTTGTAGCCGTGGTCATCTTTATGTAGCGCAACAATACGTTTTTCAAGATCCTCATGTGGTGCCATGTTGGAACTTTCAGTGACTGGAAAGAGAGAGTGTGAGAGCTGAACTACAAATTTGGCTACACCTGCACCCTATGAACACATGGCATAGTTACACTAATGAGTCACGTGACACTTTGGAGGGGTAAAAAAAGCACTACTCAATTTATAGGTGTAGTTTGTTAGGATTGTACTCACTTTTTAGGGGTGTGGTTTCTTAAGGGTCTACTCACTTTTGTTGCCAATGGTTTAGCCGTTAATGGCTATATTTTGAGTTATTTTGAAAGGAAAACAAATTAACTCTATCATATATGCTGCAGACACACTACTTTTCATTGTGTCAAAAAACATCATTTTAAGTGTTGTCCTATTTAGAGATATATTTAACTATTTGAAGAAATGTGAGGGGTGTACTCACTTTTGTGATACACTGTACATATATATGCACATGTATACACGCACATGTACAAACACACACGCACACACACACACGCATATATATATATATATATATGTATATATATATATATATATATATATATATATCAAGCTGTTTTTAACTTTTAAATTCAGATAAACGGTTCTCAGCTCCAACAAAAATTTATTTATCGAAATAGGCACCATCAAAATCGACACACTTTTGCCAAAGGAAAAAAAGGTGGATTTATGCCAATAACCTAAAAATCTTGCTTTCTGGTGAAGATGAAGTCTCTGTAAGGCGTTTTTGATATCACTTAGGTTTTTGAAGCATTTCTCTCGCAGAAAGTTGTCGAGATGCTTGAAAAAGTATTAGTCGGTAGGTAAGAAGTCTGGAGAGTATGGCCGACGAGATAGAATTTTGTAGTCCAATTCGTTCAACTTACGCAGGGTTGGTTTAGCAACGTGCGTTCGGGCATTGTTGTGAAGAGCAATTAAGTCTTTTTCTGTTGACTAATGTTGGGTGCTGTTGTCGAAGTTTTAGATGCATTTCATCCATTTGTTGACAGTACTTCTCTTCCGTAATGGTTTCACGCCTGAATTAAAAAAAAATCTGTAATGGATGAGACCATTCACAGACCAATAAACAGTCAGCATGACCTTCTTTGATGCAACTCTGGCTTCGGTAAGTGTTGTGGAGCTTCGTCGGCAGTTAACCACTGAGTTGAGCGTCGCCGATCGTCGTAAAGAACCAAATTTTCATCGCAGGTCAAAACCCCGTCATAAAACGGGTCGTTACGTAAAAGAAGTGAAGATGACACTTCATAACGGCGTTTCTTTTGATGTCGTTCAATTCGCGAGGCACGTTTTTTTTTCAATCTCTCTCAAGTGGTTGGAAATCGTCGTATACGTTACGTTTAACAGAATCAAGTTCTCGAACAGTTATGCGTGGATTGGCTTCAACTTTATTGAAAAAATTTGATCGTTGTCAACATCCGATAGCCGACCACTACGCTCATCACAAAACTCTCGTCGCAACCACGAAATTTCTTAAACCACCATTGTGTTGTGGGTTTAGTAGTGATTCCTGGGCCAAACACTTCGTTAAAATCGTAGGCGGTGTCAACAGCTTTTCGGCCTAGCTTGAATTGAAAAATGAAATAAGAAAAATGTGCGAATTTGCTTCTTTTTTTCCAACTTGTATTCAACGTTCTGAAAAGAAGACATACTTGTTTTAAAACGATCGTCATTTAAACGATTAGATAGAACGAAGAAACCACGCTATAAAATGATATATGAAGGTATTATCACTTAAACTTATTTCAAAATACATTACTTGAAATTTAAATTTAAAATTCCGCAAGAACTTTCTTCTCAATCTAATTTTTTATATATATATATATATATATATATATATATATATATATATATATATAAATAAATATATATATATATATATATATATATATATATATATATATATATAATTATTTTTTACTATAATAATTAAAAGCCTACAGACACTAGTGTTTCATCCTCTCGGGAATCTTCAGTGCAGTGTGTCACGATTACTACCAGTCGAACGATTCGAACCCCGTATCACGAGACATCTCTGGCTCGATTAGCGGAGACCTAATCCATTCGGCTACCTTTAACCGCTTGAAATAACGTTGAATTTTAAACATCTTAATTTTAAGTGTTCATTTACGCCGGACAGACAGTGATCTAATCGTTATACGATGATCTACGCATAAGAGCTAAATTGACCGACTTTTAATTCAACTGAAAGTGCTCAACGATAAGAAACGAATTTCTTAAAGGGGCTGTCATAATTATTTTTTACTATAATAATTAAATACCTATAGACACTAGTGTTTCATCCTTTCTATATGTATATTTATATATATATATATATATATAAATATATATATATATATATATATATTTATTTACTATAATAATTATGAAATAATAATTAAATACATACATACACTTATGTTTCATCCTTTCGGGAATCGTCAGTGTAGGTTGTCACGATTAATACTAGTCGATAGATTCGAACCCGGCGACACAATCCATCTCTGGCTTCATTAGCAAAGACCGTATCCATTCAGTTACCGTTAACTGCGTGAAATAACAGTGAAATTTAAACATTCTATTTTTAAATGTTTTTTTACATCAGTCAGAGTGATCTAATCATTATATGATGATCTGGGATAAGAGCTAAATTGACCGAATTTATTTCACCTAAAAGTGCTCAACGATGAGAAACGAGTTTCTTAAAGGGGCTGACATAATTATTTACTATAATAATTATTACGTGTGTGTGTGTGTTTATGTCTTAGTGAGTATATTTGTACTGTTTATATATCCAAGCGTATATGTTTGTGCGTGTATGTGCACATGTATTATAAGCACGAACATGCGTGTGTGTATGTTTTAGCCTTTGTGCCGGTGCGCGTGTGTGGTGTACGACTAAGCACGTGCGCCTGTGAACACAAGTGGCAGATGGAGGGGCAACATTTCCGAAAGTGTGTGTGTGCGTGTACACATATGAATGCGAATAGTGCTTGAGCGTGTACGTATACATTACGAACTGCGTATCATTCTCTCCTCTCCGACTTCACCGCCCAAATAAACTTTGTGTAACTTCAAATGCCCAACTTTCGTTTGTCTTGTTTTCAGAATAAACGCTAACAACTAAAGAAGAAAACGAAGAAATGGATTCTACTTTTCCCTTACTTGTTTTTTGTACATTGCTTAATCCGATCATCTTTCTTTTGTCGTTTTTTGTTTGAAATAGGAATCAAGGGGGTGGTTCAAAGTCCATGAGAGCTGCAACTACATATATATATATATATATATATATATATATATATATATATATATATATATATATATATGTATGTATGTGTGTGTGTGTGTGTGTGTGTGTGTGTGTGTGTGTGTGTGTGTGTGTGTGTGTGGTGATTGTGTGTGTGTGTGTGTGCGTGTGTAAGGAAGGCGATGGATGAATAGAGGAAGATTCTTTGGTTAAGCTAAAAAAAAACTTGATGGGTGAGATGAATTTTTATATAATATCGCTAAAGCAGACAGCGACAGGCAAACTGGCATGCAGGATGATTGACAGGAGATTACCGAAAACGGATAGATAGGACGGGTTTTTGAAGGTATAGTAGATAGGTAGGAATAGAGAAGAAACAAAGAATATCTGAGATGATATAGATAGATAGATAGATAGATAGATAGATAGATAGATATAAAGAGATAGATAGATAGATTGATAGATAGATAGATAGATAGATAGGTAGATAGATAGATATGAAAAGATAGATAGATATGAAGAGAAAAATAGATAGATATAATTGTTACATGAAGGGGCTGCCCCCTTATCGTGTAAGTAAGAAGACCTACCAGATAAGTGAAAATGATATTAGGATAAGGTTAGAATCGAACCCTGTAGGCAAGTGTTAAAGATAATGAAGAATGGAATGTTAGAAATTAAGTCTATTAGAAATAGTTAAATATTGTTAATTCTGTTAGAAATAGTTAAATATTGTGAATTCTGTTAGAAATAGTTAAATATTGTTAATTCTATTAGAAATAGTTAAATATTGTTAATTCTGTTAGAAATAGTTAAATATTGTTAATTCTGTTAGAAATAGTTAAATATTGTTAATTCTATTAGAAATAGTTAAATATTATTAATTCTATTAGAAATAGTTAAATATTATTAATTCTGTTAGAAATAGTTAAATATTGTTAATTCTATTAGAAATAGTTAAATATTGTTAATTCTGTTAGAAATAGTTAAATATTGTTAATTCTATTAGAAATAGTTAAATATTGTTAATTCTATTAGAAATAGTTAAATATTATTAATTCTATTAGAAATAGTTAAATATTGTTAATTCTATTAGAAATAGTTAAATATTGTTAATTCTATTAGAAATAGTTCAATATTATTAATCGTATTAGAAATAGTTAAATATTATTAATCCTATTAGAAATAGTTAAATATTGTTAATTTTATTAGAAATAGTTAAATATTGTTAATTCTGTTAGAAATTTTTAAATATTGTTAATTCTGTTAGAAATAGTTAAATATTGTTAATTCTATTAGAAATAGTTAAATATTGTTAATTCTATTAGAAATAGTTAAATATTGTTAATTCTATTAGAAATAGTTAAATATTGTTAATTCTATTAGAAATAATTAAATATTGTTAATTCTATTAGAAATAGTTAAATATTATTAATCCTATTAGAAATAGTTAAATATTGTTAATTCTATTAGAAATAGTTAAATATTGTTAATTCTATTAGAAATAGTTAAATATTGTTAATTCTATTAGAAATAGTTAAATATTGTTAATTCTATTAGAAATAGTTAAATATTGTTAATTCTGTTAGAAATAGTTTAATATTGTTAATTCTATTAAAAATAGTTAAATATTGTTAATTCTATTAGAAATAGTTAAATATTGTTAATTCTATTAGAAATAGTTAGATATTGTTTATATCGGAAAAAGAGAAGATTGTCCATTCTTTTATAAATCTAAATATATTTAATATGTCAATTAAATGAATGCACAATGTGAGTTAAAATATATTGTTTAAAAAAAGGTTAGAATTAGAATTGAGGATTCTTTTGTTTTCCAAAAATGTGTTTCGACAAACATATGTAAAGCCACGTGAAAATTAGTCACGTTTGAATACCACACTTCTGACGTCATAAACAAAGGATATTTCTTAATATAGGATTCTGTTCGTTCGGAGTTAGAACAGTTGGAAGACCGAGTTGAGATCTCAAGAGTTGATGAGAGATAGTCAGTTGGAGAGAAGAGCCCCTTAGAAGCGAAGGGTAGAACAGTAGACCATGTAGACCCAAGTTAAAATTCCTAACGTTACCGATCAGCCGATTGTAGAATAAAGAAACCAACTATGTTGCAAGTGTTGTCTCGTGTCGTCATTCATCACAAGCAGAAAAGGTAAATGTGTGTTTATCATTATCTTATAACGAACTCTTGTGTAACCCCTTCTAAGTATTATGTGTCCCCACCATATTCATAAGTATGTCTCCTCTTCTCTATATGTGTATAAGAACTGTTGTATCGTATATCTCCCAGTCCGTATTAATATGAAACCTCCAAGAATTGTCACAGTCGTCATCATGATGTAATATGTGTAAATGTCATCAGAATTGTTACCACCATCGTTATTTGTGCATTATATGAGTCCTCGTTATATGTCCCCGTTAATATGTTTCCCAATATGAGTCCCCCTGCTATGTAACATAAATACATAGATACATGGATAAAGATAGATAGATAGATAGATAGATAGATGGGGAAATATGAAGAGATAGATAGATAGATAGACTGATAGATATGAAGAGATAAATAGATAGATATAATAGATATATAGATAGATATATAGCTAAATAGATAGATAGATAGATAGACAGAAAACTAGAGAGGCAGATAGATAGATATGAACAGATAAATAGATAGATATAACTAGATAGATAGATAGATAGAGAAATATAAAGAGACAGACAGATAGATAGATATGAAGAGACAAAGAGATTGATAGATGAATAGATAGATAGATAGATAGATAGATAGATAGATAGAGAGAGAGAGAGAGAGAGAGAGAGAGAGAGAGAGAGACAGTAGTGCATTTATTTGCTGGCATTAATTTTTTTCAATATCCATGCAATAAACTTATGAGAATATAAAATACCTTTGAAAACTGTGGCGAAGTTTGGCTTACAGACAAACGGATGAAACATCTCAATTTGATTTCAATTTTTCATTTAAATTTTGTTAATTATATTCAAATTTATGTAATTAGAGTCTATTATTCGTAAATATTTCTAATCTATGGTGAATATTTATTTTATTAGCCAATCAGAACGAACGATATATGCTACTCTGGCCAATACGAAAAAACGATTTATTTTTCCTTGGTGCTATGACGTCACATCCGTCGCAGCAGTTAATTAAAAAGTAAGACGAAGTAAAAAAAAAAAAAAAAAATGTGGGAACTAGCTTTTCCCCACATTTAAAATTTATCTTGTGTCCAACTCTGTCCTCGTAGGGAGGCAAGTAAATAGAGTCATTAGGCATTTTCTTTTTTCTCATAGTTGCTATATCCTCCCTCCCTATCTCTCTCCCGTTCTGCCTTCACCTTTCTCTCCCTTCCTCTCTATCTTCTCCCTCCGCTCCATCCCCCCTCTCTCTCTCTTATATTCCTTTTTACTTTCCTTTCTTTCCCTTTTAATCATTTACGTCATTCGCCTCCTCCAACTTCTTAATATAAATCACTATGTTTTCTTCATCCGTATCTTTCTACGACATCCAGCGTGCACGTCTTTTGTGACATCGCTCTGTGCATGGACATGTTCCTAACTTTGTTAGATGTTATTTTAGATGACGATATCGTCTTTGGGTATCACCAAGAACCACACCAACATTTAATATAAATCCAATATAAAAGTTGTGTTATAGCGAAGGAATGTAATGGTCACCAGTTAACAAGTACTTGATAAACGTAAAGAGAATTTTAAGTTTTTTTACAAAAGATACAAACATAAAAGTTCTTTCAGTAATGGAAATGTTCTTTTATATGCAAACACGTGTTTGGCGAAGAAAGATGGATTATTAGTAAGAAGGCTTAGGAATGTATAGATTAATATGTTCATAGTGTGAATACGCGTACATAAGTAATATACGTATGTGAGTATTTGGCAGCGTGGCATTGTGCATGTGTGCGTGTTGATTTACTTTGTTCTAGTTAGTGCGTGTACGTGCACAATGCCCAGCAAACTGAACACGTCTCTTACAAACTGAGGTAAGTCTCCATACATCATTTCTAGAGTTGGGTGGTTTCGCCATGAGAGGTTAAGTACTCTTCTCAAAAGACGGGTGTAACATCCATCCAAACGATGCTGTTGTTTTGCTGAAAGAGTCCAAGTTTCAGATCCATAGAGTAAGATTGGATCAATAAGTATGCGGAAAACTTGGCTTTTGAATTTGCGAGCAGAATTGGATTTGCAGATCTTAATGATTTTGTTATAAGCAATCCATGCCATGCCCTTTCTAATGTAAAAGTCTTTCTCAGAGTTCCTGATGTGTGATCCTAGATACTTGTAGTCTTTAACACATTTGATTTTTTTTTTTGTGAGGGTTTTAGTTTCGTGGTTGCTGCGAATGTTAATTGGCATATACTCAGTCTTCGTAGCGTTCAGGTGAAGCCCTGTACTGTTTGCTGCTGATTCAAGAAAAGATAGGAATGTCTGAGGTTGGCGCAATTTCATCAGCAAAATCCGCATCGGTGATGTAAAGTGCAGGATTACATGAGCTTCTTGATTGATACATTTGTCCATTGTCATTGATTGTATCAATTGCTCACGTGCCACAGTGAACTTGTTTCAGCATGTATACTGTGGAGGCACCCATCATCTCACAATCGATCACGAAAGTTTACATTTCCAGATAGGATACAACGAGATACATTTATCTCCAAGGAAAATCTTTTGAGTGTTATGACAGATAGGGAATACTGGAATGGTGTAGTGAGTTTAATCTCGGCTGAGGCCGCAAGATGATGATGATGAGTGCGTGTGTAGGCATGTGCGAGTTGATGAACTGGTACGTGGATCATTTAGTCCTTTGCCTGGCACGCAGGGGATGTTGAGTAGGCGTTCTGGACTCTTGTTCAAAATGCGGCTGGTGAAGTCAAGATTAAACTGATTTGATGACCAGATCTTATAGGAATTTCCGAGTTTCACACTGGCTTACTAATTTTACATTGGCATATTATTTTCTTGGGCTTGAAACGATTTTTATTGGTTGGAAAATATTTTGAGTTCACACATTCATGTAAAAACTTCTTTGCTTTGGGGTGTGGGGGAGGAAAGCGAATTCCAACGGTGCTGAGTAAGAAAGAGTGTAACAATTATAGCTATTTGCTTTTTAGCGTTCGTAGAAATCATTTCTCAGTCATACTACAAGAAAGGAAGAAATGAAATATGATAACATGACCTACAGAGTTTTTAATCTTTAGTAGACGATCTGTGAACCGTTGAAGCTTATATCCTCTCTATATCTATTTATTTCTCTTCCACGGCGAATGTTAACCGGGAACTGAAATTAGATTAAATACAAAGCATGTTCGGAGAATGAATTTACTTAACAGCTTGTAGGGGAATTTAGGCAAAGAACACCGGTTTAAATAGACACCGGTGGAGTGATTTCCCTTGACACACAGAGACACCAGGAGAACGAGTTTGAGCATCGAGAAGCGAAGCCGCGTTTACCTCAGTGGCCATAATGCCCAGGGGGAAGACATAGAGATGTTCCGGTCTTAACAAGAAAATGTAAGGTTTTACCCGGGTGAGAACATTGTCCCACTATGAGACAAAGTAGGACTTTAACGACTTCTAAGTCAGAACCAAATTATTGTTGTTCTGTATTGTGATGTTATATGACCTTCATGTTTGTTAATCTGTAATAAAAGGTGTATTTATGTACTCGTGAATTATCTGCGTTTGTTCAGTATTTATGTTTGTAAGCATTTCTAGTTTCAGTGATTAATCTATGTAACCCTTAACGTCAACAACAAACTTTGCATCGTGGATTTCCAATCAGAAATCGAAGCTTAGTGCTTCTATTTAGGAAAAAGAATGTTAAGCCCAATTAACGAATGAATTGTAGTTGTATAATACAAAGCAACGTAAAAAACAAAATTCTATTTAGCATATATAAAACTCAGTCCATATTGACATTTAGTGGTTAAGTGTCTACGTAGAGGTAGCGTATTTGTGTCTGAATAATATCGATAGTCTTCAGTTTCCCAGACCTCAAGCCACATACGCCCGATTTTCTCTGCCTATTTGGAGGTCAACAAAGGGCCCAAACTTATGTAACTTACAGCAATGGTATGCTTAATATATAATTCAAAAACACGATTGACCGTTACAATTCTGGATTTTTTGAGGTATGGATTGATTAATCGAATGTTTGTTGATTAATTCATTATCGAATTTTTGTATCGATTAATCGAATGTTTGTTGATTAATCGAACAATTTTTCTCATCTTGAATTCTATCTGCGCAACATTTCGGCCGATGTAACCTCCGACTTTCATCAGGTGTAAAATCGTCATGTTTTGGTAGGAATAAAAAGAGGGTAGCTATGCACTCTGATGTTTCGAATTTTAAAAATGTTAGAAGTAAGTTTACACGAATTTAAACTATAATTTAATTATCAGTGAATCTTCGGGGTATAATTTCTAACTTATAGTAATGTTTTTTTATTAAATCCATTATCCAATTGTAATTTCTAATATTTACGAAACTAAGAGGGTACTGTTTTCAGTATGGTTAACCGCGTGTTATCCGTTTTTAACAAATGTAATTAAAAATAAATGTTGATATGTTATCATTATGCCTGACAGAAATAAATGATTGATCGCGTTGAGTAAGCCTTGTACATCGTGGATCCTTAATAATAATAATAATAATAATAATAATAATAATAATAATAATAATAATAATAAAGTAGCAACATATAAAAATAAATGCCCAAATACAATTGGCACATTTACCACAGTTGAAAAATAGAGAAAAAAACACATAAAGGCACCATGACATGGACTGCAATCGCAGCCCTCCCTTTAATCTCAGTGGCAATAAATACCTAGTTTAGGTTGAGTAAAAATATTAAAAACACAAACTCACACTCTTTACCTTTTCATCTGACTAAAAAACGACATTATCTTTGCACCAAACGACATTATTTTTGCACCAACGCAATACAATCAAATAAAAGTCTTCAAGCATGCGTGTGAATGTTTATACGTGTTGCTCTTTAACTCGTTTTCCGCTTCTTTTCACCGTTTCGTCTAATATTTGCTATAGACATAAGTTTGTATTCATGAAGAAAAAGGACATAAAGAGACGTTCGCTGAATGTTTTCTTCAAGTTTTTTTTAGAGATAATTGACTCAGAATGTTCTCTTAGCTGATTATTTAGTTCTTAACTTTCTAACTTGGATGAAATGAGTGACACACACTGACAGAGCTATCGAGATAACATTCCACTTAGATTATTGAGTTGTCTACATTGTTGGCAGTGCCTCATTTCCACGAAAAGACTGATATGAAAATCTTTGGGGTTTTTTCGCTCAAAAATATGAGGGCATTCGTGATGGTTCAACCCTATTTTTTCTACGGCGTTTGTCCTGTGGCCCGCTTTCTCAACTTTGCGTCACCCATCTTTCATTCAACCCTGGGAATGATTCTGTTTTACAGATCTTTGGTGCTGTGCACTAAGAGTGACCGTTGTCAAAATTCACACTAGCTAACTTAATCGCTACTGACGTAAGAACCCTAATGCGCAGATGAATGCCGAATTTTTACAATACAAAAGGTACGACGATTCTGGCCAGATATATCATCGGGTAAACATTGCAAAACTAGGAGGAATGGTTTTGACGTCAGTTGTTAAGTACCCAAGAAAAATTGTTATGAATAAATACAAAAGAAAATGGGATGAAATATGCGTATAGAGAGAACAGACAAGCGACCGAGAAGAATACGAAAGGTAGAACGGGGGTACAGTTGGGACAAGTGAAAGAATTTATGCAAACATACCCACAAACCTTTGCAAAGACTCAAGCATCTTTATCTATGGAAACAACGACGGACTGATAATTCTATCTGACTAGAGTGTTTACCGATACTTTATAAATAAACACCATTTAACAGTGAAAACATAATGACTGTACGTGTTTTCCTTTTTGTTTTGTGCAAACTACCATCAATTGAAAATAAGAAAAGATAACTGTTGACAATTCGATGAAAGCATTCGATAAATTAGGGAAACTGATCAAAGCCACATAAATCGGCCTGGTTTTAACGGCATGTAGGAAATTAAGAGGCTATATTACACGCTTCTATTTGGTGACGTTGTATGGTACAAACTTCTTAATAGTTACGTGTTATATTACATATTTGTTTATGTGATAATTGGTATGCATGGGGTGTGAATGTAATAACAGACTGGGTTTCTCTAAAGATTTTGAAAAATTTACTGTAAAAATATTGGGATGAAAACATATGGCATCGTTTCAAATTAAAAAAAAAGAAGGAAAGAAAAATGAAAGTTCCAAAACGTAGTTTAATGTGTTTTGTCGGACTTTATAATTTACACCTAAGTAACATTACATTTGACATATCAATGTTTGCTTCTGTCTAGCCATTTTGCCATTTTCTTCAAGTATGTTATTTACAATGCCAAAATGCAAAACATTATTCCGGTTAAGAAAATCGTTACAATGGCAACAATTCTGCCGTTTAAAATGTGTCTTATCCTCTCACCTTATTTTAGCTATTATTGAGCAGTTTTACATTTCTTCTCTTCCTTATTTTTTCCCTATACTAATAATCACTTTGCCTGTCTCTGTACGCGTGTGTCTCACCTATTAATGGTTTACAGCTTATTTTTTAATCATAAAATCCAAATTATATCTAGAAATTAATTAAATAATAAAACAATGATAACAATCTCTCTCTCTCTCTCTCTCTCTATATATATATATTTTTTTTGTATGTCTCGAAAAGGCCTTTTTCGCCGACGCTCCGGGGGGGGGAGTAATATCGCTTAGAGCTGTTTATATAGCCCCTAGATAATAATATCTACGAGTTGGGAATGCGGGTCGCGTCTAGATTTATTTACAGCGACTTTTACAAAATTATTGCTATTTTGGCTTCTCACGTGTTGATTCGTCTTTTTCGTATAAAAAGCGAGACCAATTAAATAACAATGTTTTCGGCTTTCGCGCCGAAACGTCCAGAAAGCAATCAGCTTTTGATCAATGTGGAGTTTCTTCTTATATCAGACAATTGCTATTCGAGTTGGAAAATCCCCTTTTAATGGGGAGCTGCTCCCCCTACCATCATCTTGGGGAAGCAAAAACTAAAAATACTGTCACGTCATCGTAACGCTCCCGCAGTGATCTCATTTAGCATCTACTTTTCAATCAAACTTTCACTTGCTTTATAAGCCTTAACTTAACACCCTAATCAATTACTCTCACTCGTGGCTAAGTGGTTAAGTGGTCAAGGCTTCCGGGTTCAATCCCGCCTCCCGATCCAAACTATTTTTTTTTCTTTTACATCGTTAAACACCCGGGTAACGTTTTTTTCCTTTTAATTTACACAGGGTTATTACTGCGCTTATTCTTTAGTTTACCCCCCCCCTCTATACAAACAGCGTTGTTATCTTACGATTGCAGGTTCGATCCGACAGGGTTATTTATTTATTTTTTTGGTTTTGGTTTTTTACGATTTTTTTAACATCGTTTTTTTTTAATAATATTTAAACAGGCTTATTACTTACCCCCCCCCATACACACACCTACAAACACCCGGGCAACTCCGGGTACCCCCGCTAGTATATATATATAAGTGAAAATGTGCGTGTATTTGTGTGTGTGTGCATTTTTTCTGTATGTCCGGCAAAGGCTTTTTTTCCGGCTGCTTTTTGGCTTGCACGCTCATTCTTATAACTATTTATATGCTACCGAGATCATAATATCTAACACTTACGAAACAACGTCATAAATTTATTTGATTTCTGCCACTTTTATCTTACAACAAAGTTCGCGCTGTAAATTCGTTTTTTTTTTTTTTTGGCTTCTGCTCCTGCTGCTGCTATGACGTGATATTTGGCATAGAAAACCACCTTCGTTTTTAAATGCTTATTTTCGACTCTTTTTAACGTCATTGACTTCGTGGCGTAATACGATGTCGTCAGACTATTAACTTCAAGGCTTAGGGTTCGAGCCTATCTACCTCCCTCCCAAAACTTTTGTGCTGTTTTTGTTTTTGATCGTTTTTTTTTAATATTTAAACAGTGTTATTACTTTTAGTTTCCATCTACCTCCCGCCAACTGAAACAGGGTTATTTATGTCATTTTTTGCGTTCACTGTTTTTTTTCTTTTTCTTTTTCAGATATTTTAAAGAAATTTTAACATCGTTCGTTTTGCATCACGTTTGCTTTTTTCCCCCCATCACGTTCGCGTTTTCGTTTTTTAGTTTTTGTTTTTCCGATTTTAAGAAATTTTAACATCGTTCGTTTGCATCACGTTCGTTTTTTTTTATAATATTTAAACAGAGTTATTACTTCGCTTATTTTTTTTTTATTTACCCCCCCCCCCCTACACACCCACCTCTAAACACCCGGGCAACGCCGAGTGCCCCAGCTAGTAAAATAATAGAACTCAAGCGTTATCTATCTATATATGTAAAGAGAAAATGTGTGTATGTTTGTGTGTGTTTGTATGTCTCGTAAAAACTTTCGACAGAGACGATGGAACCTGACCAAACCGATATGGGTTTTAACCCCGACCCTTCGGAGAACAAATACCGAAAAATTGGCCAAAAAACACTAATTCCTTCACTCGCAACTAGGCGGTTTTCTACAGGGAGGGGCCTTTTTTTGCGTCGCATTTTTGCAAGTCATCGTATCTTCGTATCGGTTTAATTGATTTTACTTAATTTAAACATCGTGAACTTTTTTGAACGATGGAGCGTCAGATTTTCTTTCACTTTCGTTTCCGCCTTCGCGTCACGGGTTCAAGCCTGCCTGCCACCATTTTTTTTAGCACCTCTCTATACATGGGCTGCCGACTGGATTTTCCCCCTGCTCCCCCTCGCTACTACCACTTTTTTTAACACCTCCCCCTTGGCGTCACGGGTTCAAGCCTGCCTGCCTGCCTACTAACACCTTTTTTTCTTTTTTCATACACCCACAAACACCCGGGCAACGTCATGCACCCACGCTAGTTAATAATATAACTCAAGCGTTATGTTTTTTTTCTGTATAACTTTACAAAAAATAGTCCACCGAAAAGTATACTTGAATGGCATTAATTCATCCCGGGCAACGCCGGGTGGGTACAGCTACGTATTAGTAAAACTGACATACTTTATTTAATAAGTCATGCAGTATCTAAGAGACACGTTTGAAAATGCAGTGTTGTTTTAGCAGCTAAGGATGATTAATAATTAATTATTGTCTAAAAAGGACGCTTGTATTTGCCTGACAACAACTCACGTATACATTTAGTCGAAAAGCACACACGTGCAAACACACAAATACACACTCACACAAACACTAAATTATAACATTTGTCTAAGGATTGTCAAAAAAAAAAAATAGTTGTATTTATTCAGCGTTTCCTGAGCGAATATATATTGATGAATGGACCGCTTAAACTAATTTAAAATATCATGTTTAATTTTTTTTATTTTATAGGATTTGAGAAAAATCGTTTTCGTATTCCTTTGGTTTATTTTCGGTTTCAAATAAACATTCGATTAATAAGTAAAAAAAAAATTAATTAAATGCGTATAAGTCAAAGTTTGGGTCAAGATCAAAGTGTAGTATCTGTTCTTCAGATGCTACACTTCAATTTCTTGTTCTCTGTTAGTGGAGGAGAAATCCTTCACGACCAAGATAATTTTTATTTTTTGCTCCTTTTCTCCACTTTAAAAAACGACCCTGGTGTCTAACTCTGTCCTGTGGGGAGGCATTGTAAATAGGAACACAGACATACACGAGATTTTGTCTAATAGTTTTATGAATAGAGCGATAATGAAACGTTTGATGCGAATCTCGTTAAAAAAATGCAGTTGGGAGAATAGGGAGGGAACATTCAATTTACTGTGATGAGAAACTAATTATTTTTGTATTTTCTTCCAATTAAATGGAAAAATTATTTTAGCTTTTCCTTTTTTTTTTAACTTTTATCTCAATATGCACTAATAAAATGATTCATTTTTTTGTATAAAATGAAAATTAATTTGATTTTCATTGTGCGTTCCTATACCAAACCTGTTTATTTAAGCTTGAATTAAGAGTGTTTGAAATACGTTCAGTCTTCGTGGAGTAATATCAATTGCGATGCTTGTCTGGCAAGTTGTTCTTTTGTTGAGATTTTGTTCTTTCCTAATTCGCTTAGATGATCGCAGAATGCAACCTTCCTTGAAATTAGCCTTGTGTAACACTTGTAATTGCTAATAGGCTAGTATTCCACGAGGTGTGTCAGAGTTTTGGGGGAATTTTTGACACCCTTAACACAAAACTGCGAATAAAATATACAAAACTTGTAATTTCTTTCGTTTTTTTAATTGGGTTGTTTAATTTCTTTATGGAATATACTTCCAAAATAAACTATTACAGATTTTTTTAAAAAATAATATTTCTATTATTTTGAGTTTTAAAAAAAAAGTGTTTACAACGTGCATGCGCGCGCTCATGCAGTCATTTTTTATACGTAATGAAATGAATTGAATTTTACGAGTTAATTTTTTTTCAATTTTTTCAATTTAAAAATCTATCAAAATTGTTCTATTGGTTCAATTTTTAAGATATTTTCAGGTTTAATGTAAAATTTTATGCACTTTCCAATAAACCGAATATAATATTCTAGACAAACGTTTTTTTTTAATTCACTCTCCACCCCCATTGAAAATGTCTATTAAAAAGAAAATAACTAATTTTCTCATCAAAGGTTTATATATCACAAATTGAAGATAAAAGATCAATAAATAAAATAATCTAATTTAAAACAAAAACAAAAGAATAATTATGTGCAAATTTACCTGTAAAGTCAAAAGTTTAGAATCTTAAAAAAAAAAACACGTTGATTTTTTTAAATGAAACCACACATTTTGAAAATATCGTCCCGTAAAAATTGGACACCTACATCATTTTTTTCTATTTCATTCAATGTTGCTTTTTTCATTTTTTTTTTTTTTAGATTTTTGGAAAAAACAATTATTGCATAAAGAAGAAATAAAATATTTTAAATCAAAAACTCATGTAATTCTCTAAGAGAATTGAAAAAAATGGAAAATTTGTCGGCGGTTTTTTTTTAAAGTAAACTTTAATGAGAGAAATGTTATTATTTTTCAAATACGGTGACCCATATATGACTAATTTGATTGTTGACAGCAAACACATGTCAGAATTTCAAAGGGGAGATAAGACACATATCAGCACTTCAAATGCTTGTTTCTTTATATAGTTACTACCGGGAAATATATTTAGTCTAATGTGTTGTTTTTACGTTTTTGAAATCATTAATTATGGCGCTTTTCAGCCTCCGAATTTCTCAACTGGAAGAAAGAGAGACAACTTTGTTTGTGAACCTCTCATATGACAATTTAAAATCGCAGTATTTTTGAATCCTTGCTTAAAAATTATTTTATTTAAAAAGTACATGGAATAGGAAATATAAATATGGATAAATTCTTGACAATGAAGAATGGAAGCACCCATTGATCATTATTGTTTATAGGTAAGTGATTTTTTACATTTATATATATATATATATTTTTATATTCGAAGTAAGTTAAAATTCGTTGATTTTCTGAAATCGTTTTTTTTTTTAAAGAATACCGATTTTTAAAAAATTGCATATATTTCTATTAAACTTTTTATTATTATAAAATTTGGTCTTTGCTCTTTTTATTGAAAAAAAAGGGTCTAAATTACATTTTTCAAGTAGTTATAAGCTTCGAAAAACAGTGAGTCTAATTATTCAAATTTTTATCACTCATTTGACACTGCTAGTACCCACCTTCAACCATCACCTCAAACCAAATCAGTTTGTTTAAGCAATTTCCTTGGTTTGTGCGTTTTCAAAAGGATCTCCAACGCTGTAGAAACCGTCGCACTCGGTGACCGTTGCAAAAATGCACTGGCGAAAACAAGTTCGGAGATCAGACATCGTTCGGTGATCAGGTGCATTGTTGTTTGTTATCGTGTCATCCGGTGCAGAATTGAAATGACACCTGTCAAAAAAATGTCAAGATATATGAAGTGCGCTCCCCTGTATGTCTACCAAACGCGAAGGCTAATAGGAAACATACCGTAAAAGGATTTCTACAGACGTTGCTTCGAAAAGTGTCACGGAGCCAGGCTTTTTTGACTCGCGTTCGAAATTACTATTAATTAATCGTATCTACCCGGCGATACAGCGAAATAATTTATTTGTTTGCACATTATTACGTTAAGGTAGACAACTCTTATCGTATTATTCAATTTAAAATGAGTTACGATTTACTATATTATTTAAAATTTTTTTAGGTTATTATTTAAAAATATTGTATAGCAGCAGACATCTGGTGCCAGACTAAGTAATCCTCAAAATAAATTATAACAAAATATCTTAATATATTACCAAGGTCAGAGAACAACAATAACAAATGAAAATTGTGTAGTCAGAATGAAAGTTGGAATTGTCAGTTTAAATGATATTTGGGTCTGAATTAAAAAAAATATCCGTTAACATAACTCTATATGTTGGATAAATTAATATTATTGGCCAATAATCATAATAATGATCATTTATAGTGAGAAATACAGCGGGTCTGCTTCCCAGCTAACTTCAACGGCCATTTTCAAGTCCAATGTGAACAAATTCCTTTTGAACCACCCTCTTAAATAATCAAATTCTTCCTAATCATCAACATCATTACCAATTATTACAATGTTGTCTCACTATTCATCTGGTACTCATATATATATATATATATATATATATATATATATATATATATATATATATATATATATATATATATATATATATATATATATATCCTTGCGTGGCCTTTGGGCTTTGCAGAGTGATTACTAATAAAAAACATACATGCGGAATATAGCTAATCAAAATGAATTAACAGAAAAACTTATGGCTATGTGGATCAGTGAAAATCATTAGTATACACAAAAAATTACTCGTGCAGAATTTTTATAAAAAAATAAAATTAATTTACTAATCGCAATTAACGATCTTCGAACGACAATTCTGCGTGGCGTATTCATATAAAAAGTATACATAATCTTTTATGACAAACTGGTTTGACGCGAAAATCGTTCGGAGTTCGTGGACTATGCAAAATAAATTCATTTGATTTTAATTAAAATTTTACTCGATGATTTTCCGTAATTGTTGGTGTGAGCTTATATTTTTCATTGATAACTACGTGCAGCCATAAGTTTTTCTTGTTATTTTATTTTCAACTGTCATAGTTCGCATGCCTCACTATTTTATATTGAAAAATTTAGAAAGAATCGTCCACGGAAAACTCCTCCATTGAAAACTCGCCCATGGAAAACTCGTCCACGGAAAACTCGTCCGCGGAAAACTTGTCTAATTTTGCTAGATAGGAAAACTGGTCCATTATTGATTAATTATCTAACGAAAACATGTTTTGTGACCGTTCTTGAAAGAGATATCGATTAAAAATACTACCCCCATAATATTTTTAAAAAACTAAAAAAAAAAAAACGAGTATGCTTACTTGATTACTGTTGTTTTAAACAAGATAAAATCGATTTTTTTAGTCTTTGTTTTCTACCTAGCTGGCTAAGGTTTTAGTGGTTTAACTTATTTTAAAGCGTTTATTCAGTTCAAAAACGAGACTACACACCCCATAACATTAAAAAAAATATTTATCCTTATTTATTGTTGTTTGAAAAAAATTTAAATATAATTTTACAGTTTTAAATATAATTTTAAAGTTTTAAATATAATTTAAAATTTTTAAATATGATTTTAAATATAATTTTAAAGTTTTAAATATAATTTTAAAGTTTTAAATATAATTTTAAAGTTTTAAATATAATTTTACATATAATTTTAAAGTTTAAAATTTAGGGAGGGGGAGTTTTTTTAAAAAAAACTATATCGCCCTCAAAAACAAAACAACAAACATGAAATTAAAAAGATTCTTAAATAACGGGAGTATAACTTTTTTTTGTTACAATGAGTGGATGCATTTGATATGAAAAAATAATCAAATTAAAAAAACAAAAACAAAAAAAAAAGCTACCGGAAAATTCTAAAGAAGAATCGAACCTTCCCCCCTTGTTTTTAAATATTTTTTTAAATACTACAAAAAATGTCGTTATAAATAAGAAAATGTAATGCCTAAAACACAGAAATATAAATAAAAAACGAAATATTTTTTTGCGGGAGAGAGGATGCGTTTTGAAAATCTCTTGCATAATCATTTTTATTTTTTTTAATTTTTTATTTCGAAGTTGTTAAATCATTGAAAAAAAAAATCAACAAAGAAATTTATTTATCAATTTTATGGAAAACTCTACTCCTTTATTCAAGAATCTTTTTTTTTAATTTCATTCTTTTTTTGTTTGTTTATTGTTTTGTTTTTGAGGGAAATATAGTTTTAAAAAAAGATCACTCCCTCCCAAAATTATATTGAAAAAATATTAAAATATATTTTCTTTTGGAGGGGGGGGGGGCTCTTTTTAAATCTATTATCTCCCTCGGTATTTTTTTTTTAATTTTCTATTTTTGAGCGATTATCGAGACTCCCAAGATGTGATCCTCTAATGTCGGACATTTTTTCTTTTTCTCACATAACTTTCAACACTATTTGGTTTTAGCTGAATAAACGCTTTAAAATAAGTTCAACAACTGAAAACTTAACGAGCTAGGTAGAAAACAAACACGTAGAAAATCGATCTTTATTATTTTTAAAACAACAGTAAGCAAGCAACAATGTTGTTTAAAATATTATTGGTGTGCAGTCTTTTTTTTTAAAAAACAATGTCTCCTTCACGAACGGTCATAAAATGTGTTTTTAATCGATATGTATTTAATAATTGCGTAGTTTTCCGACCTAGCAAAAATTAACGCATTTTCTGGACGAATTTTCCCTTATGCGTTTTCCATGGTCGAGTTTTCCGGACACCAGATAAACACCTAATGCACTGACACCTAATATACCAATAAAAATGCAATTAAATACAAAACGTACAGTTTGCCATAGAAGATTATGTATATTTTTTTATATGAATACGCCACGCAGTCTTGTCGTTCGGAGATTGTTAATTGCGACTAGTAAATTAATTTTATTTTGTATAAAAATTCTGCATGAGTAATTTTTGGTGTATACTGATGGTTTTCACTGATCCATATAGCCATAAGTTTTTCTGGTCTTTTGGAGATTTGCTTCGAATTTAATTATTCGTGTATTTACTAGCAGTCCCTACCGGACGTTGCCCGGGAGTTGTTTCATTTTAATTTTTCTTTCGCTTTATTTAATTTTTTTTTTTTTATCAATACTGTATATTTTTTTACCAAATTATTTTTTAATTGAATTTTGTAAGTTAAATTCAAGTATTGCAATATCGTGTGATTTTATAAATTAGTCGTTTTGGTTGGTTTTGTGTACAGCATATCAACCCCTTTCGGTTTATGTAATGTCGATTCCAGTAATTTTAGTAGAATTTTTTATACTTCGGAGTTCTTTATAGACCCAAATATTTATTTATGGTGTTTGGTTTGGTTTTGTTGTTTTGTTTTACGGCATAGCAACCATTTTCGGTTTATTTAATGTCGACTCCAGTCATTTTGCTAAAAGCCTTTATACTTCGAGTTCTTTACATTTTAAATATTTATACACATTGTTTGGTTTCGTTGTTTTGTAGAGAAAAATTGTTGCTATTGTTTTGCCTTTGCAGAACATGATTGAGTTTTGTAAATGCAAAGGAATAAAACAATTATGGTGGATTTAAGTCAGGTATTCGATAACTTCAGACATTATCTTATAGAATCAGAGGAACATTGTTTTCGTGTTTTGGCTTTGCAGAAGATGATTGAGTTTGTGAAATAAAACAAACAATATAGCATCAATTGTTGGTGCATTTCATTCAGAAAGCCGGTATCTTCTGACAGCCTGATCTAATAACACCATAAACTTAATATTTGGGCCACATTCTTTTTTATATATGTAACTATCACAAATCCTTGTTACGGTTGCATTGTTTTTTATTTCTATTTATAAAATATTTGGATATGAATAGCTCCCAAAACTTTTAATTTTTGCACAAAATTTACAAGCCAATTAAAATGGCCTTCTATTCGGCAGTTTAAATGCCTCCAAATTTAAAGCAGTCACCATAATACCGCATTTACTCGCTGAGACCCCACACATAAAATATTCTCAATGGTGTCAATGAATTTTCTTTTCAGAAAATATATACAATTTCATAAAATGATTAAAAGTGGCACAAAAATAACATATTCAAGAAAAAAAAGAAGACAAAAATAAATAAAGCTTGCGACGACTAAATACGACCTTTCTAACCCATTTCTCAATAGTAGATTGCCTACTGTTTTTTTTAATCCAAGATGTTATTTTATTCATATTCTAGGATGAGTTCATAAATTTCGCAATGATAATTGTATAAGTGAATGGAACAGATTGGCTTAGTGGATTTCATAGTCCGCATTTGTATGCATTAGACCACTGGAACACCTCTTCCATACACACACACACACACACACACACACACACACATATACTATTTTTATAAAGCTTTATATACGTATTATAAGTCGCTACACATACATAACCATGTTTCAGTCAGCTAGCTACGGAAACATGCTCATGAATGTGTATCTATGTATTAATGCTTATTAACACACACACACACACACACACACAAACACACACATATATATATGTATATCTATATATATATACTTTTTATTAAGCTTTATATACGTATTACAAGTCGCTACACATACATAATCATTTTTCAGTCAGCTAGTTACGGAAACATGCTCATGAATGTGTATCTATGTATTAATGCTTATTAACACACATATATATATATACTTTTTATTAAGCTTTATATACGTATTATGAGTCGCTACACATACATAAACATGTTTCAGTCAGCTAGTCATGGAAACATGCTCATGAATGTGTATCTATGTATTAATGCTTATTAACACACACACACACACACACACACACACACACACACACACACACACACACACGCATATATACTTTTTATTAAGCTTTATATACGTATTATAAGTCGCTACACATACATAATCATGTTTCAGTCAGCTATTTACGGAAACATGCTCATGAATGTGTATATATGTATTAATGCTTATTAACACACACACACATACACATATACTCTTTATTAAGCTTTATATACGTATTATAAGTCGCTACACATACATAAACATGTTTCAGTCAGCTAGTTACGGAAACATGCTCATGAATGTATATCTATGTATTAATGCTTATATAAAGTTGAAAAAAAAAAACTTATATCTTGCCCTACTTCGGTACTGAACAGTTTTGTATGAACCGCGTTAAAAAGTGATTGGTTGCTTCACCTCCGGAAAAGAGAAAGATAGAGAGATTATTTGGACTGATATTTCCACTCTTTTTTTATTTGTTATTTATTAATCCCTTCTTCAGCTGCTTATCCCCACCCTCTCTCTCTCTCTCTCGCGCGCGCACACACACACACAATATATATATATATATATATATATATATATATATATATATATATATATATATATGTATATATGTATATTTGTATGTGTGTTGTGTAACGCGTATAGCTTTTATATTAATCTTACTTTTACTCTACACACTCTCTCTTTTTCTCCACTTTGCCTTTTTATTCCCCATATCATCTCTTTGTAGTTCTATATTATTAATTACTCCCTTCTCTATCCCCCTTTTCTCCCCTTCTGTCTCCCTCTGGTTCACACGTACACAGGCTTTCTCTCTCCACCCTTTCTCTCTCTTTCCCTCTACAAAAACATAAATAAATAAATAAATAAAAATGCGCTTAAACTTCTTTCGGTTTTAGTACAGTTTCCAATATCCAATCACATCTTCCATAATTTTCCCTTTCCCACTGATTAGAAGGGCGGGAATTTCCGTGGTGATATTGAAGTACTGCCGAACAGATAACCAAACGGCTGAGGTCTAAAGTTCAATCCTAGATGTGGTCACAAATCCTAGATGCGGTCCCCAGATACATTCGATTGTTAATAGACGTCAGTCATGCCGGCAGTAGCGACATATGTTCTGTATTTGCCCGTGGGACGAACAAGCCGCGATGAACAATTCTATTTTTTTTTTTTCTTTTCTTTTCTTTCTTTATAGAGTTGATAAACATCACCAACTTTTGGATTTAATGAAATTTACACGTCCGACCGCATTATTTGAAAACAGAATGATTCACGCCGCGCATCGTGCGTCCCTAACATGATTCGTCCACACGCATGCATTCACGAGCACATATACATGTTTCCGCACATGCGTTAAAATTATCTCGCAATTCTATTCACACAGAGCAAATACTTCATCACGAAGAAATACCACAAACAATTTATGAATGTTGATGGATATGAGTATATTTGGTTTTTTGTTTAAGAGGGAAACCCCCAAAGAACTTTGAATATAAATATTGTTCAATAATAACCTATACTGTATGACGGTTGCCAAGTGGTTTACGAAACAGACTGAAACATGGGTGTGCCATATTCATTCTATAAAACACTTTCATCAAATCCACACTTGACATTGTGTCTAGCCCCCCAGAAACGAGGTAAATATAATCATTTACACTGTATGCATAGTGCCATCGCTTGCCTGTCTAGAGTTTAAAATATAAACAGTTTATATGTCATATTTTTAGCGGACATTATGCGTGAATCCAATTGCGCACGAACCATTTTACACACTTTTATTTGAGCGTCATAGGTTGATCACCCGGTTCTATGTACAACGTCACTACCCCTGATTCCACCCTTGCCATTTTTCTGTCAGCATGTCTGTCATATTTTTACGAGGAATCCAATAGTGATAATCATTTTATAACTAGTGCATTATTTTATTATTATTATTTTAAATTTTTTTCCCTTACCTTTAATCACCTCATAGAAAGCAAATTACCGCGGTGACGTAACGGATTACTGTAACTTTGAGATCAGATTCATACGAAGCATCCTAAGTGAGGAATTATGCAGCAAGATGTTTGCTCACATCACATTTAAATTTAGTACAGTCGGGGAAACAGAGAGAAAAGAGTTGATTTCTGAAAGTAAGGATTCAAGGAAAGAATCTATTGGAGTAGATATTCTTTCCGCTATCCAGGAACCTCTTCAATGAAGGGGTATGATTTTGCTGGTTTTGTAGACAGTGTGTAGGATCTGTGAAACGAAGCAGGCGTGTTGCTGGAGCATTGATATCCTTTCTTTACTGAGAATTTCTAACTCTAAAGCAAAAAAAAGAAAAAAAACTAAAGTAAATGTTAAAAGCCAAAATGATTTAAGAGGAATTTAATATCGTGTTGTTCTCGTAACCCACTTCCCCTGGACATTCATGACTAGGGGTATGACAACAGCATATTCTTATTCATTGTTTTGACTCTCGAGTATATATCCGACACAGTTAGACACAATTAACCAACCGAGAACCACATCACTCTACATAAAAACATATACGAGATCAATGGATATATACTTGAGAATTAAAACAAGCAAAAGAATATGCTGTTGTCATAGCCCTATTCATGGCCAAAACGTAGTGAAAAAGTCAGACATTGACTGAATTTAATTTATATCAAATATGGTTTCATTGCAGAAAAGAATGTGAATTTTATTAGTGATTCAATGGGTGTCATTTTTATTGAGAGGTGGTCACTTTGTAAACATATACAAATTCATATTTTGGTGCTAGTGTACGAAAGAGATCCCACATGTTTTGCCTCTTTCTGGCGTCGGAAAATTTAGGTCACGTGATATAAGATAACCGATGTAATATCAAATAATGTAGCATTGAGTGCTCATCTGAGCTTTGACCTACGGTCCCTCTTCGCCAAACTTTCACGAAAAACACTCATCTAGCCCAAACCACTATCAATAATTTCCCACACTCTTTATCTGTGCCTAAACCTAAATGCAGATTTTATGAACAAAGCTTCTTTCTTAGAACCACACGCCTGTGGAACTTTCTTCCGAGTGCCTGCTTTCCAGCTGACTACAATCTGATTGTCTTCAAATCCAATGTAAACAAGTTCTTGATGAACCGTCCCCCTAAGTAATCCAATTTGTTTACCATGCTATAGTCACATTGACTAATGTATACCCAATAACTCTTATCCTCGAATGCCCCCCGGGCCTTGATAAGTGGTGATTCCTATGTAAAAAAAGAAACAGCAACACACATTGTTGGAGATGCTTTTCTCACATGAAGTGGAGAAACATTTCAATAAAACATGGACGTTTTTTGTAAGGAGTAGAGCTGTCATTACACACTTTCATATAACTGATGTTATTTTTTTCATTTTTTTTTTTTTTACAAAGGAATCACCACTTATCAAGGCTCAGAGGCCACTTGAGGATAAAGGTTAAGGAGTGTACATTTGTCAAAAGGACAATATCATAGTAATCGTTAGAATTGTAAATTTGGTAAATTGGATTACTTAAGGGGAACAGCTCATCAAGAACTTGTTTACATTGGACTTGAAGACAAGCAGATTGTAGTCAGCTGGAAAGCAGGTAAATGAAAGAGAGCTCCACAGGTGTGCAGTTCTAAGAAATAAGCTTTGTTCATGGAATCTACATTTAGGTTTAGGCACAGATAAAGAGTGGGGGGAAATTATTGATAGTGTTTACAGCCAAATGAGTGTTTCTCGTGAATCTTTGGCGAGGGAGGGGTAGATTAGAGTTCAGTCGAGCACTTGCCATAAAAATAACAATAAAACAGAGATAGGCCCACAACATCTCTTCTGTGAGAAAGAGGTTGCAGGGAAGAGAAAAGGGCATCCCCCACTAGGTTATGAAGTCTATTCTGAACTCTATGAAAGCAGGATAAGGTTTTACTAGCAGCTACTGCCCAGATGTGACAGCAATACTCCATCCTTGGCCATACCTGGCTCTTATATAGGTAGAGAATTGCATCAGCAAGTAGATATCTACTGGATCGATAGAAGGATCCCATCATTTTTCCAGCGACCTTGGCAATGGATTTGATGTACGTATTCCATTTCAGAACAGGAGTAAAGGTCAAGCCCAGAAGTTTGTCAAAACACTGAGCCATTAATTTCAATTGATGCCAGATAGGGATCAGAACGTTGATGATGTAAAGATAGAAACATTGGGTAACAGAATATACGGTGAATTAACAAAACAAACCAAACGTCATTTTTATTTAAGATATTTTTTTCACTTTTCGTTGGAAAAAATCTTTGAATTGTTTTTAAAATTCGCGGAACTGCTTTTTTTTGTTTTTTTTTTCTTTTAGTTTATTCCTAATCTACATTTAAGATCAATAAAATCACAAAGTTACAAAAAAAAAAGTAATCAATTAAATAAACAAAATAAAGAATGGATGTTTTGTTTCTTAAATAAATGGAATGCTTGAAAGACCGCACGGATATAAAAAAAGAGGTTTTGCCATTTGCTGTTACACCGGTCATCTAATAGATTACACGATGTCAGAAACATGGGCTCACTTTTTTACTCTAGCACTCTTCAATATATATCTGTAAAGTGTAGTTGTATATTATCTGCTATTGATATTAAAAGACTACTTTTTATATTGGTATTTATTTGATTCCCAACGAAAGCAAAATGTGACACAAGGTCGTCCTTCATGTGGGGGAAAACCAGCTCCCCAAAAGAAGGGCAAAAAGTGCCACTCTGGCAGTAGCCCAAAATAACAATTGTCTCAGTATAGAGGGTTTTACCTCCATTGACCAAGGACAAATTAACTGAAGTGTAGCATCGGAACACAAACTACACCTTGAGTTATATATTTTTTTCTCCAAGATTACTTATGGGGGTGGCTGGGGACGAAAAAGAAAAGATCGAGGTGTGGTCACCTTGGTGGTTTCCTATAGGGGCTGGAGAGGGCCATTTACTCAGCTAGCTAAGAACCAAGTCTAAACACTTGTTTTAAGGTTCTGAAGTCTGGCAGGATTTGGAACCATGTTCGCCATGCTTAGGCAGGGAACATGAACTCCAACTTGGCACCCCTATGCACACACAGACTCACTATCTTTATCCATTTTTGGCCAAAGGCATCGGAGTATAATCTTTTTCTATCACATCTGATCTTTAACTTCATTCAGCTGGGGCTAGAAGAAGGGGGCCAGATCCTGATCAGCAAAAGATTCAACTCTACACTTCTCTTACACTCTTGAACTCCATATCACCATTCTGGCCACAGCAAGGATTGCAAGAAATGCCATTCATCTCACGGCGGCTCTGCACTGTCGATGACGTAGGCCATGTCGAGCAGGCTCGTTGGCATATGCCCAGTACCGTCTGAGTCCACTGCAATCGAAGAACACATGTTCCAGTGTTTTCTTGGCAGGGGTTGCACAACAGGGACACCCTAATGACCTCACTAGCCCGGCACTTTTCAGTATGGCATTGAGGGGCAACACGTTTCGAGCCAATTGCCAGGTTAAGGAAAACTCACAGTTGTTGAGATGACTCGAATCTGGTGCCCAGCTCCACCAGGAGCAGAGCTCCTCTTTTGACAGCCCCAGACGCTCGACAAACGGGTTGTTGGCGGCCACCTTCACTAGTTCCTTATATAATTCCTTTCTAGTCAGCTGTGAAAAGTTGCTGAACCTAGGGATGTTTCTTAGCGCGGCCCTACACACTCTCAAGAACTGCGTATCGCTTCAGGGTTTTAGATGCGCCTCGACTTTGTGGTCAAGGTTGAGGTCAGAAAAAGTAGCCTCAACTGTAGAGTTTCATGCAGAGTCTTCTGTTAAGGTTCAGCTCAGAAAGTCCAGCCTCTTGGAGTCTCGGTGACACCTCAAGGTGGGCATTCCCAAACCTCCCTCACACGGATGTTGAACACAGACCTGTCTGCGAACCCAATGTTTCGCTTTGTCCTAAAGAAGTGAGGATAACTTGCTCTGTAGGGATTTAGATAGTTCTCAGGCATGGAAAGTACAGCCAGTTGGTAAAGGATGAGCAGAAAGATATAGGTGGTGTACGCCTCTATCCTGCCCTTCAAGGATGATTTCCTTCGATCAAACCCACGAGTCAATCACGCCTTCAAATTTTGATTTTACCTCTGACCAATCCTCTTCCAGCTGGGGGTTCAGTCCGAACCAAACATTGAGGATCTAAACCGGGCCATAGGCCCAGCTGAAGAGAGCGGGGAGGAGGTTGGCGCCCCTCCAGGCTTCCAGCCGCAGACCAGACAACTTGCTGCGGTTGATTTTTTTCTTCCATAGTTTTTTTGTACCGTGTGAGCACCTCTGTCACCACCTCAATGTCAAGGAAGCTTGACACAAAGATGGTGATGTCATCAGATACTACACTTTGATCCTTGTCCAATACTCAGTCATGGATATGTAAGCAACTAAATGGAGATGAACTATTTTGCATATTCCTTTGAAAAACGATTAATTACTTGTTAATTTTTTATGGTTTCTTATTAGATAATTGATTTCATTTCACAATAATGCTGAATTTTATTTATGCGTAGTTTCTACATTCTGCATAATTGTATAGCATTCAAGATGAAAACGTTCTAGCACATGGAAATATTTCTCTCTTTCTCTCTCTCTCTCTCTCTCTCTCTCTCTCTCTCTCTTTCTATATGCAGTGTATCACAAAAGCAAGTACAACCCTCACATTTCTTCAAATACTTAAGTATATCTCTTCATAGGACAACACTGAAAAAATGATTTTTTGACACAATTAAACGTAGTCTGTCTGCAGCATATATGACATAGTTAATCATTTTCCCCTCAAAATAACTCAAAATATAGCCATTAAAATCTAAATCCCTGACAACACAAGTGAGTACACCCCTTATGAAAAGTTGTCAATACTAACATACAACATATCAACTCTCAATATATTGTGGTGCCACCATCATTATCCAAAACTGCCTTTACTCTCCTTGGCATGGAGTTTACCAGAGCTTCACATGTAGCCATTGGAATGCTTTTCTTTTCTTCAATTATGATGTCGTGGAGTTGGTGGATATTTGAGACCTTGCGCACCTCCACCTTCTGCTTGAGGATGCCCCAAAGATGTTCTACTGAGTTTAAGACTGAAGACAGGCTTGGCCAGTCCATCACCTTTAGCCTCAGACTCTTCAGTAAAACAGTGGTTGTCTTGGATGCATGTTTTGTCATTGTCATGCTGGAACACTGCTCTGCGACCCAGTTTCTGGAGGGAGGGGATCATGCTCTGCTGAAGTATTTGACAGTATATGTTGGAGTTCTTGTTTTTTTCAATGAAATGTAACTCTCCAATACTTCCAGCACTCATGCAGCCCCAGTCCATGACATTCCCACCACCATGCTTGACTGTAGGCATGATACTTATCTTTGTACTCCTCACTTGGTTGCCACCACACATGCTTAAGGCCATCAGAACCAAAAAAATTAAATTTCGTCTCATCAGAAAATAGGATATGGTTTCAGTAATCTATGAGCCTTTGTTGACAGGTCTTCAGCAAACTGTTTTCAGGCTTTCTTGTGTATTGCCTTCAGAAGAGGCTTCCTCCTGGGGTGACAGCCATGTACACCGAATTGAGGAGTACAAAGATAAATGTGTCATACATACAGTCAAGCATAGTGGTGGAAATATGTGTCGTTTTGAAGAAATGTGAGGGGTGTACTCACTTTTGTGATACACTGTATGTATATATATATATATATATATATATATATATATATACATATATATATATATAACTACTTCATTTACTCACATAAAATTAATATACGAAAATATAGATTTATGCGTAAACTTTAAGTATTTACTTCAAAAGTGCTCAATACGTAGGTAGAGCTAGTTAGTAATTTATAAAATATATATGGCGATTAAGCTACACTGAATATTCGGCGTTTCATCCACTCTAGGATTCGTCAGGCTTATGCGCGAATTCTGTGGTTGTTTCTCGTTTTTATATGGTCCTCTTCTGTTGAGGATTTTAGTTAGCCAATCAGCTTTCTAGTATCCACCGCGCCCCTTCCTATCAGCCAATGGGCATGCATTTTATCGAACAAAGGATCTGTTTTAGAATTAAGTTAGTGGTTTAAGGTAGCCATTTTCCTTTCTTTTTTTTAAATATATATAAATACACGTATATGTACATACATATATGTACATATATATACATATATATACATATATATATATGTGTGTGATCGTTTATGTATATTCATGTTTATTTAAATTTATTTATTTGTTTATTTTCTATTGTTTTTGTTAGTCTTAAATATGTGTATTTATATATATATTAAAAAAATTAAAATTAAAATAAAAAAAAAGAAAGGAAAATGGTTGCCTTAAACCACTAACCTAATTCTAAAACAGATCCTTTGTTCGATAAAATGCATGCCCATTGGCTGATAGGAAGGGGCGCGATGGATCCTAGAAAGCTGATTGGCTAACTAAAATCCTCAACAGAAGAGGCCCATATAAAAACGAGAAACAACCACAGAATTCGTGCATAAGCCTGACGAATCCTGGAGTGGATGAAACGCCGAATATTCAGTGTAGTTTAATCGCCATATATATTGTATAAATTACTATATATATATATATATATATATATATATATATATATATATGTAAGTGACCTTGTTGGTGTCTGTGCAAAAAGTCTCTACCAAACTCCTCTCTGAATATTTAGTCTAACGAGTTGAAATTTGATATATAGAATATTTGGATCCGTAGCACATTTTCAGTTTGATGTTTAGGCGGTAAAAATTGCTGCTAAGGGATTAAAATTGAAAACATAAAAACATTGACTATAGTCTGACATAAGTCGACTATACCCGTTTTTTTTCTGCGCATACACTAATCGAAAGTTATTTTTTGTAGTTTCTATGTACGCATGGATTTTGGTCATACGTTAACGAATAAGGCCGGAGAGCAATATATTTTTGTTTCGATTCTAGCCGACGGCACACAAATATTTTTTTTTACTTATGAAATCACTACTATATATTAGGTACAATATAATAATCAATATAGAATTGGCCTAATAATAATAAATACGAAATATAAATAAAAATAATATTTTACGATCGGGCAATTCTGCCTGGTCTGCTAGTGTATATAGTAAAATCGATATTTTTTAACATTTTTTATTTATATGCACAAGCCAAGTGAAGATATAAATAAAAAGACGATGTTTACGTAAATTTCTTATTAAAAATATCGAGGAATTAAATTTATTTCATAGTGAATTACACCATTTTACCCGTTGCTCAAAATGTCCGGTGAGTACGATGTCCGTTGTCCGCCTACCTCATTTAATTGCGTTTAGCCCTGTGTAAGGGTTTGTATATATTTCCCCGCATGTTTGTAAATATCAATCTCCTCCAATTAATTAAAGGACGTTAATTATTTAAACACAAAAAAGAAAGAACAAAATGTCTCTTGGGATTTCCGGCCAATGAACGCTGGAAGTTTCGGTTCCGAATAATGAAGATCCGACCGATTGCGCGCATGCCGCATGCCTTTATCGCTCAACTGAAATGATCGAAATGTTTGTTGACGGAAGAGTGAGTTATCTCCCTTGGGGAGTGAAGTGCGGGGTTAGTTTTATGTTATGAGCTGACCACAGCAAAAAAAAAAAAAAAAAAAAAAAAAAAAGAAAGAAAGAAAGAAAAAAACATGCATTTGGGTAATTCAACTGGCGGCACCGCAGAACAAGCACTTCCTGTTATCAAGAAAGTTAATTAAATTACACGCGTTCGTTTATTCGTTATTCGTGCCTATTTTCTTCCTCTTTTTCTTTACTTCAAGTTATCTCTCAATTCTCTCCCTGTCCCTCTCTATCTCGATCTGTCATTCAAGGCCCACCTCTAGCTCCACCCCCCATCTGCAAACGGCATTCTATCTTTTTCCCTCTCTCTCTTTCTCGTTACCTTTGTCTCTAAAACCTTCGATATTAATCTATGTCTCTGTCTCTCGCTCTCCATTTCTTTCTAGACTTCTGCCACTAAATATCTTTTCTTTATATATATATATATATATATATATATATATATATATATATATATATATATATATATATATATGTATATACACACACATATATATATATAATGTGTGTGTGTGTGTGTGTGTGTGTGCGTGTGTGTGTTTCCTGCTATCTCCTCCCTCGGTATATATATGGCGTGGTCACTGGAATTGATACGGCCATTTTGGAAGACAATAACGTCTTTGGGTATCGTCAAGCAACATGCCACTATGTATGTATTTATGTATATATGTATGCATGCATGCATGTATGTATGTATGTATGTATGTATGTATGTATGTATGTATGTATGTGTCGTATGTATGTATGTATGTATGTATGTGTCAGGTCATGTCTTGTGCTAATGGTACCATGTAACCCAGTACTACCTGCCTCATGGTCGGGTCACCGGCGACTAAACTGGTTCCCCCACCAGACTTGTTTGGTGAGGAGGGCGGCTAGTCTCCCTGAAGGATTAAAAACAAGGGCGAATGCACCCTTTTTCTGGGTCAACGGCCAACTAGCACCGTGTATATTTGTGTGTGTGTATATGTGTATTGGGGTAGAGAGAGCTCCCGTAAGCCGTGGTGAAGGCAACCTTTCTAGGAGAAGCAAATCTCTGATTTAAAAAACCATAAAACGGGAGACCAGTACTCACATTAAGCTGGTTTGCAGTTTAACTTGTTGCTGGGTATCTTGCTCTTGCTTGTTGCTGGATCGCAACATTTTGAACCGAGAGAGAGACCTAGCTGTCGTACAAAGCTAAGACTCTGTAACATCATCTGTGTATAGATACTCCCTCAGGCATTTGTTTATAAAAATGGTCCGGTGGCGAGAGAAGTCATTTTTGGGCTCATGGAGTTTAAGTGTCTGAGGGAGTGGCACCGTCTGACAAGACGTGGCAATCATCATGTATGTATGTATGTATGGGTCGGTTTACCTTGGTTTTGTTAGTGCGCGCATACATGTGTGCAACCTGAGGAAGGCTTGCATGTTAGTTTTTGACGTGTTTCTTTCCCCCCCCCCCCATCTCCCAATCTCGAGCCAAAGTAACAGTGTGTATTGAGCATACATTACTGGGCCCTTCAGGGGCACCGGATTCAGAAATGTCTGATTATTTCCTCAGAGATTTCTCGATTCATATCGGGTTGTTAGATTTAGGGTATGAGACGATTTTCTTTAGTTAGAAAATATTGAGTTAATACGTTCATGTGAAAACTCTACATGTTTTTGGAAGTGAAGGAGAGGGCATATCCGAATGAGGTGGAAAAAGAGAGTTGGTATTAAATCCATTCGCTTTTTGGTGTTAATTCGAATCGTATCTCGATCACACTACAAATGCATACATACTCGTGTATATATATATATATATATATATATATATATATATATATATATATATATATATATATATATGTCTATATGCGTGTATGTGTATATATATATGCGTGTATGTATATATATATATGCGTATGTGTATATATATATATATATATGCGTGTGTGTATATATATATGCGTGTATATATATATATATATATATATATATATATATATATATATATATATATATATATATATATATATATTACTGTTGTGACAATCAATCGGAATCAGAATCTGAAATCGAAAAGATCGGAACATTTTGAGATATCGGAATCGGAAAAAAAAAATGTGTGCATATTTTCTGATGTCAATAACGATTCTGTTAATTGTTTATTATGTGAGTTATTTTTGTTTAAGACTTAATTTCTCTTTGCTCGTACTAACTATTAAATCATATGTACTGATTTTAAGCTACAAACAACATACTTTATAGGTAAACCACACAAGGTTATTTTTAGACTTGCAAAAAATACAGACCTTAAATAACCTGGGTTTTTAGTGTAATTTAAAGAAGAAAATAACTCTATAGCTAAATATTTCGTGATTTTAGAAGAATCGAAATAAGTAATTAAATCATCAATTTAAAATAGAATCGATAATTTATCGGAATCGGGAAAAAGTAGGAATCATCCCATCACTATATATATATATATATATATATATATATATATATATAAAGTTACGATGTAATGTTATAATGTTAGGCTAAGTCATAAAATAAGACATAAAGTTATGATAAGAAATAACGTTCAAATAAGACAAAATGTTAAGATATGTCATAAAGTGAAGATATGTTATAAAGTTTAGATATGACAAATGTTAAGATAAGCCATTCCTCATATTTTTAAGATGATTATATCGAAAAATTACGAAAATTGATAAGGTAGAACATTTTTTGAATTGAAGTCAGGATAATGCAAAGTTAATATATAACATAAAGTTAAGATATGACATTGAGTTAAGGTATGACAGTAAGTAAAGAAATATCATTAAGTAAGGATATGGCATTAAATTTATATAAGACATGATGTAAAGATATGACATAAAGATAAGATAAGACAAAGTTAAGATATATCATTAAAGTTGAGATAAGACAGAGTTAAGATATAACATAAAGTTAAGATAAAATATTACATTGAGATAAAACAAGTTTAACATATGTCATAAAGTTAAGAAATGACATTAAGTTTAAATATGGCATTAAGCTAATATAAGATATGATGTTAAGCTATAACATAAAGTTAAGATAAGTCAAAAAGTGGAGATTAGATATAACGTTAAAATATGACATAAAGTTTAGATAAAACAATGTTAAGACAACACATAGCGTAAAGATAAGACAAATTAAAGATCTGGCATAAAGTTAAGATGTGACACTAAGTTAAGATATTAGATAAAGTTAAGGTAAGACATAACGTTAAGATAAGACAAATTCAAGACATGTCATAAAGTTAAGATATGAAATAATGTTATGGCATGGCATTAAGCTCATATAATACAGAACATTAAGATATGATATAAATTGATTTAAAGATATGACATAAAGTTAACATATGAAATAAATTAAAATAAGATATAAAGTTTAGACATAAGCTAAGGCATAAAGTTAAGATATGACAGAAGAAATTAGCAAGTTTTAACAAACACAAAAAACGTATCCTCTTTTGCAAATCCATTCGCGAAATATTTAGTAATTTTGCCTCCTAAATCATAAAGTAATTTTTAAATATGTTTTTTAAACAAATGTTTTATTTTAATGTGGAATAACTCCAAATCATTATTTAAATAGATGTTACAATTTTAAAATTAAAGAAAACATAATTACACCAAAAAATTTCATTGGTTATGGCTTTTCAAATATGATGTGTAAATAAAGTAATGTTTCTAAATTTCCCTGTTAAAATACGTTTTAATTTAAAGAAAACTAGCATATAAAGTTATGAACAGCACATAGGGTCTGAGCAAAGCCGAGCTGAACTGCTAGTTTTCTTTAAATTAAAACATATTTTAACAGTGAAATTTAGAAACACACACACACACAGACACAGACACACACACACACACAATTTCACTTTTATAAATATATAGATTTTTTGGTGCTGCTACAGAATTGGGACGAGATTTTCGGAAATCGTAAAACTGAATTTCACATGAAAACAGTAGCATCTACGCATTCCTCATATTTTTAAGATGATTATATCGAAAAATTACGAAAATTGATAGCGTAGAAAATTTTTCATTAAAGAAAATGAAACAGAATTTGATGAAAATAATCGTAAAACACAGGAGAATAAAAAAGGGAGGTCATTTTCCTTTTGAATTAAATAAAGACGGCGGAAAATTTTCACCTGCTAACACGATTAAAGTTGTTTTTTTTTAAAATCCCGTAATATGCAGGTAATTTCGACTGCATAATTTGGAAGCTACAATTGTAACTTATTAGAACTGACAAAAAAATTAGTTGAAAACATTATTTTTTATCTGAAAACGCCATTTATCAACTACAAAATCTCGTCCCAATAATGTAGAAGCACCGATTTTTTTTTTTCGAAAGAAGGACACCGAGAAAGCATCAGTGTAAACTAAAATGGTACACAGCTGTTGCAATGATGCTCGAAAAATATAGAGAAAATTTGTGGATACTTATTGTCACTCAGATTTTTGAATTTTTTTTACCAGTGAATAATAATTGCTAATATTCCGTGTGATAAATCTTTGTAATAAAAAGATAATCGATGCAATATTCGACTTGTTACTTCCTTAGTTAATCCGTACTTTATGCTTTGAAAAAAAAAGGCTAAATACAAGTTTTGAATGCTAAACTGGTCCAAAAGAGGCCAATTTTGCAAAATCTGGCCAATTTGAAAATCTCGGACAAGAATATGTGTGACCCTTTGGTGTAGCCTCGTTTTCGAATATCATTATAATAATATATGATCATTATTGTAATTGTGTGAGAAAGGAGCTCGTAGTAATTTTGACGTGTAACAGTTTTTCATGAAAATAAAGGAATCTACAAAACGTTATGTTAAAATGGAACATTCGAAAGAAACAGGGCTAAAAATGGAAGAACATGTCTGCCAAGAGATTCTGGATTAGAATCAAATTAAAGATTATTTCTTAGAATGTGATTTTATTATTTGTATTGAACTATGTAGCACAATATTATATTCTGAGTATTTATTAGTATTTATTAATTCATCTTATTTGGGTCAGTTCTATATTAAAGATGCAATTGACATTATTTTCATAGAAATTTTAATAAACACATATTTGCTACGTGTTATTGATTTTTCTGCCTCCCAAATAATTTTTGCGCTATCCAGAAAAATATCAATTTTATCAAAATATATTTGGGAAGGTCAATATATTTCCCATTGCTTAGAATTTCCAGGGGTCCTACTAGTAAATTAATATTTCTTATTTACTTGCCTCCCCCACGAAAGCAGAGTTAGACACAAGGCCGGTTTTTAATGTGGGGCAAATCCAGCTCCTCCAAAAAGGACACTCTGGACAAGAACGAAAATAAAAATCGTGTCAGTCTAAGAGGATTTCTCCTCCACTGATCAAGGACAGAAAGGGCAAAATGTAGCATTGGAACAGATACTACACTGTGATATTCAACTGTTTTATTTTAATAATTTAACAAAATGGAATATATTTACTAAAGTTTTATAGAAAATTCAAGAACCCAAGCAGATATAATCTTATAACTGAAGTTCGGGAGCAGTTCAAAGAGTGCTTCGTCCAATTGGCCAAACACCCAGTTCAAGAGTTTTGCAACTATTCGGCAGATTCTCACTGCCTCGACATTGCTGAAGAAGCTAATTGCCAAGGCCGGCTTTTGGAATGTAAAATCTTGATTTTGTCAAAACACGTCAGCTAATACAAATCACCAGGAGTTGGTGGTCTGCCCTTTGCATTGTTCTTTAAGTTGTAGCACGTGTTTATATCGATTCTGACGGATGTGTCCAATCACTGGTTTGATCCCAATTCTATGATCATGTGACCGGATGTGTAATCATAGAACGAAAAAATCGGTAAAAACATGTTGAGAATAAACAAGATGATTACGTACTCATCATTTTGTTAAACGCAAAGTTCAAGATTTTTTTGGCTGCTGTGAATGAGGGGTCAGGCCTACAAGGACACGCTAAGTAGAGAGTTGAGTTCAATTTCTGATTGTTAATACAATGAAGGAAGTAGGATACATGGAGGGAATTCCAAAGTTTAGCAGTTCGGAACAGATATATAAAGGGTGTTTTTTTTTTGTTTTTTTTTTATATTTTTTTTTTTTTTAGATGCGGTGAACTTTAAGTTGCAGTAAACCATAAGAAAGTCATCAAAGTGTAAGAAGTGTGTGTGTGTGTGTGTGTGTGTGTGTGTGTGTGAGGGGGTCATCTTCTTCCTCACTCTTAACTAGATTCATTTTACTCATTCATCCAAGCATTATTCGTTTTATTTTTTGACTTCAGCAATCACCACAATACCACATTTACTCTATAGTGCCATCCTATTTAACATATCAACGATAGTTCAAAATTACACTTAAATTCTGGCCCAAATTATTTTATTGATAGGTTGCCGAAAACATACTTAACATAAGCGAAAACACGCGTGGCGCTCATGTAAGTAAATGATCGCTACTAATCTCCAAATACTAGAAATATAACAGACAGTTCCAAGCAATTCAGCATGATCTGCATCGACGAGAGGCACTTTTCGGTGATGATTTTGTTTGACGATTTCTCAGACATTAGTTCATGATGAAAATTTAGTTATAAAACAAGCCCTAAAAACAGCTCTATTCATCATAAACTTGTAAATAAACAGTTTCTCGTGACACTGCCAAGAGCACTCAAACTTAAGCATTATTTAATTTCGTAGTAGATTCGTTGTTATGAAATTTAAAATTACAAATATTGCAGCTTGATCTTGACACATTACAATTACCAAAGTTGCGTCCCTTACAAAAGTCTTTTATTATCTCCCTTACATGGTATGATTTTTATTATCTCCCTTTCTAAAGAGAACCAGAGTTATTTCCCTTACACCGCGAAGTCATGATTAGTTTTTGTTATAAGAGTGTGCCGAAAAAGGGATAATTTTATATGCATGTAAAAATCATATATGCGTAAAAAAAAAAGGTAATAATAATAATAATAATAATAATAATAATAATAATAGTAATAATGATAATGATAATGATAATAATAGTAATTAATGCTTTCATTTGGTTACACAGCATAAACTAATTTAACGTAACTTAACCATATTTTCAATAAATATTTAAAATGTGATGAATACGCAATGCGACTTGTACTATGAATGTAGAATTTTGAAATCATGTACTAATGCAAATTTTCTCCTCCTTCCTCTCTCACAAGCGCACATGACTATCTATCTATCTATCTATCTATCTATCTATCTATCTATCTATCTATAATCTGTGACTGTTTCTTACAAATATACATATATATTTTAATTTTTATAGTAATCGGGAAAAGTGGCAATTTTATAGTTAATATTTACAGATTTATAAAAGAAATCTAAGTCGGAAATTGTATCAGAATAGGGAAAAATATTGGAATCGTTCCATCACTAATATATATATATATATATATATATATATATATCTATATATATCTATATATATATCTATATATATATATATATATATATATATATATATATATATATATATATATATATATATATAATTTTATTCGGTATTGTTTCTGCAATACTTTTCTGAATGAATTCAATTATTTACACGAAAGTGCAATTTTATCTAAATGCGAGTTGGGAATAATTTTCCCTTTGACCAATTTGGTACCTCCAAATGGGGAGAGGCATATATATTGTTTTTAAAATGTAATTATCCACTGACACATTTTCTGTCGTCTACTACTCATCAGAATGACTGAATCTAGCGAGATTCGAAACCGGGACCTGAATATATATATATATATATATATATATATATATATATATATATATATATATATATATATATATATATATATATATATATATGTTGTTCGCAATATTCTTCACAGGCGCTTTCTATCGATGCATCCGATTATCATCGTTTTTTTTATTTAGATATATAGATGATATTCTTATTTTTCTCCCCATAAACGCACAAATAGAACAACTTAGAATAAATTAAATTCAGTAGAACCGTCCAAAAAATTTACACACGAATCCCAACAAGACCACTCCCTAGCTTTTCTAGATATACTCCTCATCAAATCAGAAACCGATCTGAGTTTCAAAGTACATAGAAAGACCACACACAAAACGATTATATTCACTACTACTCGCACCACAATGATAAAATAAAGACTGGCATGATTATTGCTTTTTTTTTTTTTTTACTTGCGTGCCTTTAGAATATGCAGCCCCCAATATCTTAATGATGAATTTCCATACATTACGAATGTTTTAAAAAAACTACAGTCCCCATCCTATTTAATTTCTTACGTATAAGAAAAAAGCTTCGAAAACACACTATAATATAAACAGACAGAAAAATAAAACAAATACCTCACTATTAAACAGACATCTTTTCATTCCAACCCACACTAAAAATACAAAAATCTACAACACTCTTAATAGACTTGGTTTTCACTTGATACAAACAACTTCCACAACAATAAAACAGACATTAAAAACTACCAAGCACTCTCCCAAAACCCTCACATCCGACGCCGATCCCATGTAACAAGTATACATAGGTGAGACACAGCGTAAATTGAAACTAAGACTTTACGAACACAGAAGAGATATAAGGAATGGTAACGCCCTAAATGCACTCTTTTGCCATTGTGCAGAACACTATCATTCATTTAATTTAGATCATGCGAAAATTATAAAATACGTGATAGATAGAGCTAAAAGAAGACTTTTAGAGTCAGCACTAATATTAAACACTAATACTATTACGCAAAGAAAGGGCTTCTACCATTTAGCCCCTAGTATAGGGAAAATAATAATCAAAGAACAAAATATCAAAACAGATCCTGGTTAACCGTTTTTCCTTAATCCTTAAATAATTCAACAAAATGAATAAGTTTAGAGAGAAAAAAAATGTACATATTTATTTAACGCATTTTTCAAAAGTGTATATATAGGCATTGAACAACCCAACCTTCCCATACACACACATACTTTCCTTCCCGATATGGGTAGGATTCTAACACTGTTTCCTTTTCATTTTCGTATGGTCTATGATCGTTTTCTTTTTTTTTTTGCATTTTTCCTTTTAATATCCTGAAGATGTCCTCTGCAATAGGGACGAAACGTTGATCATTTCATAAATTCATTCGGTTTTTCTTTTTTGAAAACAACACACACACACACACACACACACACACATATATATATATATATATATATATATATGATTGCAACATCTTGTCAGACGAGTGCCACTCCCTCAGACACTTAAAGTCCATGAGCCCTAACATGACTTTTCATTTTTTTTAAATTTATTATTTATTTATTTATTTATTTATTTATTATTTGTTTAGTGGTACCGGCGAATTCACATACTAAAGCAGACATGACACTGAAGACGGTCATTGCCATACATATATATACATACACGCATACACACACATACACACACATATATCCATAAACATACACACATATACACATATATACATACATACCCAATAATAATATATATACATACTCACATACATACATGCACAAATACATACGCATATATACACACATATAGAAATACAAACACACATATACATAAATATACACATACAAATACGTACACATATATGCACATATAAATACACATACATTTAAATGCATATACATATGCATACATATCTATGCATTTGTACACAAACATACACATATGCATATATACACATACATATACATACATACACAAACAAACATATATATATACATATATGCATACAAACACACACAAACTTATATACATGTATACATACATATACACACATATATATATATATACATGCATATACATACACAAGTACATGCATAAACATACGTACACATATGCGTACATACACACACGGATACATATAATGATGGCAGATCAATTATTACATGCTTCCAGAATTTCAAGCCTACATGCGTCACAACTTTTCCATTGCTATAGGACTATTTTATAGACAAAGGCCTGAGGGAGTATCTATAGAAAGATAATGTTACAGAAATTTAGCTTTGTACGACAGCTGAATCTCTCTCGAGGTTCAAAATTTTGAGATCCAGTAACAATCAAAATAGCCAGCAACAAGTTATACTACAGACCAGCTTAATTCGGGTACTGGTCTCCCGCTTTATGTTTTTTTTTAAATAAGAGATTTGCTTCTCCTAGAGGGGTTGCCTTCACCACGGCTTACGGGAGTCCTCTCCACCCCAGATACACATGGAAATAAACACATGCATGCACACATACATGCATACACACAGAATGCGCGCAAACATACAAATGCATGTACACGCACATGCAAACATACACACATAGATGCACACATTATAAGCATGTACTTACATATGATTACACACACGTACACATGCACATACATGTAAAATACACATGAAGGAGCGTTCCAAAAGTCATATATCCTCAATGATCAGGATGAAGGTGATGGGTACAATTCAATGAGTTAGACAAAAAAAAATCCAAAACAAACTAAATATAAGTAGAACCAAACGAAACATCCAAATGAATAGAACAGCGTTTCAAACGGCTGGAGTTTTTTTTTTTTTTTTTTTTTTAATGTTTCTACACAAAAACTCACGTCCCGAAGGCAGACAGTGATGACGAACTTCACACATTATTTACAACTAAATATACATAGAATCAGACGAAAAATCCAAATTAACAGAACCGCGTTTCACACGGCTGGAGTTTTTTTTGTTTTTTTTTAATAAAATGTTTGTACACAAAAATTCACGTCCCGAAGGCAGACAATGATTACGACTTTCACACATTATTTACAACTAAATATACATAGAATCAGACGGAAAATCCAAATTAACAGAACCGCGTTTCAAACGGCTGGATTTTTTTAAAAATAAAATGTTTGTGCACAAAAACTCACGTCCCGAAGGCAGACAATGATGACGAACTATATATATATATATATATATATATATATATATATATATATATATATATATATATATATATACAAGTAGTATATAAGTAGAATCTGTAAAGGTCAACTTTTTCAACTTTAACCTTTTGACAGCGAAAATTTTGCCCCAAACTGATTAAAATGGCCGTTATGTATAAATTTCAAATGTTTAGACCCAAAATCTAGATCGGTTAAAAATACGAAATTAGACACTGCAAAGGTTTTTTTTTTTTTAAACTTTGATCCCAATTTTTACATCTAAACGTTTTACTTTTCTGGGCTCAAATGGAATTAAAAAGTTGTATCCATGTCCAAGTATCCTACATCTAAAATTTCAAGTGTTTAGACACACAATTGGCGGAGGAGTTTGGTAAAGTTTTCAAAGGTCAACTCGTTGAACTTTGACCCCTTGACAGCCAAATTTCTGGCAGAAAACGAGTTAAAAGATTTTTTTCAAATCTCAATACTTCTTATGTCAAATCTCGAGTTTCTAGATCGAAAATTGACAGAGTTATTTGGTAGGGAAGTGTACACAGACACACACACGCGTGCAGACAGACATTTTCACTTTTATATATAGATTACGTGTAATTATATTGATGCTGATATTCGGCATGATTCACACGAGTGTAATATTTGCGTAAAATGATTATAGCAAACACAAACCTTTCTATATATATTTATGTATATATAGACATATTTGTTTTAAAAAAATGCCTTCCAAACTCTTCTGTCAGTTTTTGGCCGACACACATGAAACTTAATATATAGGATAATCGAACCCATGCGAAACTTTATATTTGGGTTTTAACCAGGAAAAATCGGCACAAAAGTGTGAAAATTAAAAAAATGAAATTTGCCAGGTGAAGTTCGAATGATGATATTACGAATATGCATGCGTAACGTAATAGCTATTAGTTCATGTTTTCATTTTTAGACTTGCAGCAAATATGTTTTTCTAGCTCAGCCATTAACGTCAAAGGAAACAGTAAATTGTAAGTTAAACGTTTTGGTTTCGATTTTCAGTGGTGGCGTTCAAGTTATTCTTTTTAAACTTTTTAAATCATTGCTTTGTATTGGGTCCAATATAATATAATAATAAATATAAAATCTGCATTAATCGAAATATTATATTTAAGCGTATTTTGCGACCGGCAATGACGGACGGCCTGCTAGTAGATAGTATAGATATAGTAGCTGAAATACTATATATATATATATATATATATATATATATATATATATATATATATTTAAATACAGTAATTTAATTAAATTTGTTTATATCTAAAAAAAACTAATATGTATTCAAAATCAAAAATAAAAAAAAATATTTTTTATTTAACTACCATTATTAAACATTGGACAATGAATCAAATTTTTTTCTTCCTTTTTTTATAAAGTTAGAAGTCATTTAAAAGAAATTGATCGACCGTTCCTTAACTTTTGGATCCTATTGTATATATTCAGTATTACTTCTTATATATATATATATATATATATATATATATATATATATATATATATATATATATATAACAAGGTGTTTCAAAAGTCTTGGGAACATTACAAATTCGTATATCTCATGAACTATTCCAGGTAGAAAAATGAAACTGGTGTCATTTTAAAGCTTGCTTAATCAAGTTTTTGGTCATACTAATGATTTTCGTCTTATCTTTCCATGTGCAGTAATGGCGTTCTCTAAACAAGACAAGGCGTTTTGCGTCCTCCAATTTGCAAAGACTGAATCGTGGACATGTGTTCAGCGTGCATTTCGCAGGAAATTTAAAAAAGAAGTCCCTGAAAGGAAACCCATTGTCAGATGGCATGCTAAATTTGTGAAAGATGGGTGTTTGTGCCCAAGTAAGCGAACAGGTCGCCCTTCAACTTCAGAAGCTGCAGTTGAGCAAGTCCGGACAGCCTTTCAGCGGAGCCCCCGTAAATCAGTGAGAAGAGCCAGCAGGGAACTTCAGCTTGCTCCAGCAACTGTCTGGCGTGTCTTAAGGAAACGACTGCAAATGGTACCTTACATGCTCAAGTTGGTCCAAAAGTTGAAGGACACTGATAAGCCACTTCGCCGTGACTTTTGCATTGCAATGCAAGAGAAGTTGGAAGATAACGGCGTTGATGACCGGCTTGTTTTTGGCGATGAGGCGACCTTCCATCTGAATGGCAAAGTTAACAAGCATAGCACTCGCATATGGGGTACTGAGAATCCTCATGAAATTCTTGAGCACGAGCGAGATTCACCAAAAGTGAACGTGTTTTGTGCAATTTCCAAGAAAGGTGTCTATGGACCGTTCTTCTTTGAAGAGGCAACTATCACTGGTGAATCCTATCTCAACATGATGGAAGACTGGTTAATGGCTCAGTTGGAAGAAGCAGAATCTGATGACTTCATTTTTCAACAAGATGGTGCACCACCACACTGGAGACTTAGAGTAAGGCAGTTTCTTAACACAAGGCTGCCTGGTAGATGGATTGGGAGATCTGGGCGAGGTGATGACGTTCTCATGCCCTGGCCTCCTAGGTCTCCAGATCTTACCCCGTGTGACGTTTTCCTTTGAGGCTTTGTCAAGCAACAAGTCTATGTGCCACCTATTCCAAGAGATATTGACGAACTAAAGGCTCGAATAACGGCAGTTGTGGGAACCATTGACGTCAAGATGCTGGAACGCGTTTGACAGGAAATGGACTATCGACTAGATGTCTGCCGTGTGACGAATGGTGCTCATATTGAGCAAGTTTGAAGATTCCCCACAAAACTTGAAACTTTAACCTTTCCAACGGTACCAATTTCATTTTTTAACTCCTAATAGTTTTTGAGTTATTAAAAATCTTTATGTTCCCAAGACTTTTGAAACACCCTGTATATATATATGCGTATATATATATATATATATATATATATATATATATATGCATGCGGCAAAAAGAAAGTCCGCACTTTTAAGTTTTTCAAAAATTGCCAATTTAAGCAAAATTTAATGTAACTGTTTAAACAAACTATACCTCATTTGATCTGCCTTTTATTGCTCTATACTTTTATCTGTTCATATTTGACTTTTAATTGAAATATTTTAGTGTTCAAGTAAATTTTTAAAAAAATAACTTCAAATTGAAGAGGCAAAAAAAAGTCCGCACAATGGAAAATTGTTATTTAAATGCAATTTTAGGACATTAATGCAACACAAATACAACAGGAACACAATGATCTAGTAAATATTTAGTAGCATAGCCCTTCTGCAATTTGACAGCCGCAATCTTTTGGGAAGTCTTTGAATTAGACTGCAGCACTACTCTGGGGAAAGGGCATTCCACTTTTCTTTAATTTTTGTCCAAAGTTCTTCTAAATTTGAAATTTTATCATTGTGTAGCTGTTGCTTGATGTAAGGCCATACGTTTTCGATAAGATTGAGGCCTGGAGATTGTGCAGGCGAATCCAAACACAGAATATCATGCTCTTCCTGGAACCTCTTGACATTGTCAGCTGTGTGAATGGGAGCATTATCCTGCATGAAGATTGGATTATCATCCAAATTCCGACCAAAATAGGGTAGAAAATGCTCAGTCAACATATTAATGTACTTGGTCGAATTAATACGACCTTGCAAGCGAACTATACGCCCTTGACCATTGGAACTAATACTGCCCCACATCAAAACTGAACCTCCACCACCTTGCAGCGTTGAAACTGAGCACCTAGGATTAAATTCTTTGTCTTTCCTCCAATAGAAGTAATACCTGCCATCACTGCCTAGCCTATTGAACTTGCTTTCATCGCTAAAAAGCACTTTTGATCAATATGAAGAGTCATGATCTTCATTGCATCTGACGAAGTCCAGACATCGCTTTCTGTTCTTTATAGAAATCATTGACTTTCATCTTGCAACATTTCCTCGCAAATTAAATTCCTTAATCTGTTCTTGACAGTGGAAAGAGAGCACTTTTTAACAAGATTGCACTGTTGTTAGATTTGGGGAGCTGTTTCAAATCTGTTTCTTAGGCTGCGGATTTTGATAGCATTGTATTCCCTGTTAGAAGTAACTCTGGACCAACCAGATTTAGGGGCATCACGAACACTGTCTGTGTTTTGGTGCTTTTGAACAATCTTTCGTACCGTTTTTATATCACATTTCAATCTGCGGCCGATTTCTCGATTGGATAAACCAGAAAGGTGGAGATTAATGAGCTCCTGACAATCATTAAGAGAAAGTTGTGGCATATGGACTAAATGTTACATTGTATAACCTGGAACAACAACAGTTACGATTAGAGATGCTTTGTTGACTAAAAGGAGGATAATTTAAATTGATTTAGGGGCGATAATTTAAGCTGGTTTTAAGCGAATTTGTTGCTGCGGATTTTCTTTTTGCCTCCTCAATTTGAAGTTATTTTTTTAAATTGACGTGAACACTAGAATATTTCAATTAAAAGTCAAATATGAACACAGAAAAATTAATCACCGCAGCAAGAGATGTTGCAACCAATGAAAAAGATGATGAGACAATAAAAGAACAACTACACGGACGATTCATCAGGATGACAAATGATGAGACTCATAAAAACACTTAGGTATAGATAAGAAAAAGACAGCGAAACAGAGAAAATGAATCTCTAATAACAGTCACACCAGAAAACGTGATTAGAACCATTTATATTAAAGCAAAAATCAACAAGATACAAGAAATAAGCAAATGCAAACCCTGGGGACAAAGGGACGAAACAATAAACCAAATAATAAGTGAACGCAGACAACTAGCACACAAGAATATAAGAATAGACATGGCCAGTTACAAAAAAGAGTACACTGGGAACGATGCAAACAACTGCATATTGAACACCCAGGCAAATGGTACAAGTGCAAACCAGTAGCAGTATTTGAAAACAGAAATCATAAAATTCTACGTTACATAGATGTACAAACAGATAAACCCATCCAAGGCAGGAGACCAGATGTAATAGTAGTTAACAAGAAGGAAATGCCTTGCCAGATTGTAGATTTAGTAATAATAATAACGTAGGAGAAGACTGAATGTAAGTAACGTACAATAATTGTGAAGACAGCTGAGACCTTAAAAAAACTCTGGAATGCGGAACCCAACCAACATAAACTGTGAACACTAACCAATCACATGAAAGTTACAATAGAAATAAAGTAAAAAAAAAAATAGGGAGGACATAACTACATGGAGTCAAGGGAAATTAAAAGATGAGGAAAGACTTGCATAAAGTTGTCGAGATGCTTGATAATGTGGTAGTCAGTAGGTGAGAGGTCTTGAGAGTATGGTGGATGAGGCAGAGTTTCATAGCCCAATTAGTTCAACTTCTGCAGGGTCGGTATAACAACTTGCGGTTGGGCATTGTCGTGGAGGAGAATTGGGCCTTTTCTGTTGACTAATCCTGGATGTTGCTGTCAAAGTTTTGGATGCATTTCATCCATTTGTACATCCAGTACTTTGCCGTAATGGTTTCGTCTGCACTAAAAAAAATCTGTAATGGATGAGACCCGTCACAGACCACCTAAACAGTTAGCATGACCTTCTTTTTGTGCAACTCTGGTTTTGAGAAATATTGTTGAGCTTCGCAGGCATCCAACTAGTGAGCTGAGTGTCGCCGGTTGTCGTAAAGAACCCACTTTTCATCACTAGTAACAACCTGGTCGGGAAACGGGTCGTTCTTATTGCATAAAAGAAGAGAAGATGACAATTCATAATGGTGTTTCTTTTGATTGTTGTTCAATTTGGGAGGCGCCAATTTATCAAGATTTTTTGTTTTTCCATTCTCTCTCAAGTGGTTAGAAATCGTTGTACATGTTATGTCTAATTCAGAAGAAAGTTCTTGAACAGTTGTGCGTGGATTGACTTCGTCTAAGGCTCTTAATTGATCGTTGTCAGCATCCGATGACCGACCACTACGCCCATCACCTTCAAGACTCTCGTTACCGTCACAAAATTTCTTAAACCACCATTGTGCTGTGTGTTAAGTAGTGGTTCCTTTGTTGATATTGCGAGCTGTTTCAGCAGCTTTTTGGCCTAGCTTGAATTGAAATAAGAAAATTATGCGAATTTACTTTTTTCCATTTTGTATAAAACGTTCTGAAAGAAGACACAATTGTTTTAAAACGATTACAATTTAAACAATTAGATAAAGTGACAAACGTTCTTGAAAATGATATATATAGTAAAGGTATTAATACGAAAATTTATTTGAAAATATATAGTAAATGTATTAATACGAAAATTTATTTGAAAATATATAGTAAAGGTATTAATACGAAAATTTATTTGAAAATATATAGTAAAGGTATTAATACGAAAATTTATTTGAAAATACATCATTTAAAATCCAAATTAGAAATTCCACAAGAGCTTTCTTGTCAACCTAATATAAAAAAGAACGGTACGCCTATTGTATAAATATGTATTAAATTGAAATAATGATTTTAGACTTTACCTTTAGTGCAAGAAATAGTGCAAACTATCAGACGAAGTTATATATGCATACAAGAAGTTTAATGATACAGATATTAATAAAAAGAATAAGTAAATTGAGGATAAGAAGTTTTTTAAAAGGAAATTACCACTTATCAAGGCCTGAAGACCACTCGAGGATAATGGTTACTGAACGTGAGGTGGTTGTGTCGCAATAGGTAATGGCATAGATTGGGTAGAATTTGGGTTATTTAAGGGAACGACTTAACAAGAATTTGTTTACATTGGACTTGAAGGCTACCATATTGTAGTTGGCCGAGAAGCAGACCAATGGAATAGTGTTCCACAGGCAGGCAGTTCTATGAATGAAATTTGTTTATGGAATCTGCGTTTAGATTTAGGTGCAGATAGAGAGTAGAAGAAATTATTGATAGTAGTTGTAGCTAGTTAAGTGTTTTTTTTTTGTAGAAGTTTGGCAAGGAGGAACCATAGATTGGAGCTTAGACGAGCATCTGTCATAGAAACAATAACATTAACAATAATAATAATAATAATAATAATAATAAGAAGAAGAAGAAGAAGAAGAAGAAGAAGAAGAAGGTAAGAATAAAATAAGAAGATGTTAGGTAAGCTTTAAAGACTTCTACAATTAGCTGCAGATTATTGTGTTATGAGATTGAAGACCAGGCAATAGTGTGAAGGTGGGATTACCTTTCTACAACAGCGTGTGATTGTATTATTTGGATTCATCGGACTACTGTTCTCATTTTGAGTGTGATTTTCACAACATTTCGGTTGATGTAACCTCCAAGCTTCTTCATGTGTATATTATCAGACTCAGGAATGTTTCTGTCGAAATCGAGAATACATTTTTTTTTTACAAAGGAATTACCACTTATCAGGGCCCAGAGGCCATTCAAGGATAACGGTTAAAGAGTGTCTAGTAGTCAAAAGGACAATATCATAGTAATCAGTAGAAGTGTAAATTTGATATATTGGATTATTTAAAAGGGGAACGGCTTATCAAGAACGTCATTGGATGTGAAGACGGCTGGAGAGCACGTGATCGGAAGAGAGTTCCAAAAGCGTGCAGTTCTAAGAAAGAAGCTTTGTTCATGGAATTTACGTTTAGGTTTAGGCACAGATAAAGAGTGGGGGAAATTATTGGTAATGTTTACAACCAAGTGAGTGTTTCTCGTGAATGTTTGGCGAGGGGGGACCATAGATTGGAGCTCAGACGAGCACTTGCCACGAAAATAACGATAAAACAGAGACAGGCTTGCAATATTTCTTCTGTGAGAAAGACGTTGCAGGGAAGAGAAAAGGCTACAAAGTCTATTCTGAACTCTGTATCAAGGCAAGATAAGCTCTTCCTAGAAGCTCCTGCCCAGATGTGATAGCAATACTCCATCCTTGGACGTACCTGGCTTTTATATAGGTAGAGAATTGCATCAGCAGGTAGATATCTTCTGGATAGAAGGGTCCCATAATTTTTCCAGCGATGTTAGCAACGGATGTGATATATGTATTCCATTTTAGATCAGGAGTAAATGTCAAAACATGGAGCCTCCCCAAGACGAGAGCCATTCATTTCAATTGATGCCAGATGAGGATCAGAGCATTGATGATGTAAAGATAGAAGCTTGGTTTTAGATGCATTAAAAGTAATCAGCCACTTTTTTCCCCATTGTACCACATGCTCAAGGTCAGAGGAGAGAGAATTAAAAAGAAATTGGTCATTGACGGCCTTTGATGTGCTACCATTGATGGTAGTGCCATCAGCATAAATGTCTATGAAAGATCCAGGGATGTGACTTGGAAGATAATTAATATAGATCAGGAAAAGAGTTGGACCCAGGATGGACCCCTGAGGGACTTCAGAATTAATATTATGAGCTTCTGATTTCTGCCCATCAACCACTACTCTTATGAACCTATCAAAGAGAAATGATTTATTAATTGAAAAGACATATCCAGCTATATCATAGTTGGGGATCTTGTGAAGTAGACCTTTATACCATACCCTAACAAAGGCCTTTGATATTTCAAGAGCAATTGCCTTAGAAAGGAAGTTCCCGTCGAGAGTTTCGCTAATCCTATGAGAAATTAGCATAAGCACATCCACTGTAGATCTAGCAGAACGGAAACCAAATTGCATGTCACTAAGAAGGTTTTTGCTGAGGTGGTTGACTATTTCTCTATTTAACACAGATTCAAGTAACTTACTCATGATGCACAGAGGATTTATTAGTCGGCACTAAGAGGGAGATGACCGATCACTTGAATTCTTAAATACTGGGCATACCGATGAGATTTTCCAGGTGTTGGGAAGCAATTCTCTTAAAGAAAATGCTTAAACAGCTTTGTAAGTATGGGAGCTAGTTTTGGTTGAGGCTTTCTGAGCACTATAATAGGAATACCGCCAGGGCCAGTTGCTTTACTGGAAGCAAGTTTTTTATTAGCTTGGCAACATCACGCTCAGATATTTTCATGTCGCATAGCATGTTTTCTGATACAGGCGAAAATACTGGGTGTTGGCGGCCTTGGTCGTAGAGGGTAGAATTAGCTGGAAAGTTTTTGACAAAGAGTTTGGCTTTGTCTGATGCTGACGAGGTTATCTTAGGTCCATTGATGATGGTTGGGATAGAGCACACGCTTCTGTTCAGGATTCTGTTTGCTAGTTGCCAAAACTGATGGGAACTAAGCTGCTGCTCAGCCAGTTTGGACTTGACATACAACTCTCTTGCATTCAACTCTCTTGCATTCTTCATTACTCTTTTATAGAGGTTGCTGGCAGCTCTGAAAGCAGTTTTAGTCTCAGTATATCTGTCACGTTGGAAGCAATGGAAAAAGTTATTTCTGTGCACAATGGCAGCATCACATTCCGGAGAGAACCACGGCTGGCTGTTAGATTTTTGCTGGAAGTTTTTGGAGGGAATGAAACAATCTAACCCTACAATTAACTATTCCATCAGGTCTGATACTAAAGAGAACACATCCTTTTTAAACATGGAGCACAGAGGTAGATCAGATATAAATGAACGGAAGCTATCCCAGTCAGCCATAGAGTATCGATTTACTGTAGGACAGAGAGGCACGTGAGAGGACTTATTAACATTTTGTCTTTATTTTAACTGATACAGCAGAGTGGTCGGAAGATCCCAGTGGAGACAGAATAGAAGATGAACATAGTTCATGGCAAGTTGTGAGTAAAAGATCTAGGAGACTTGCATACTGACCTTCAGTATCGGGCACATAGGTGGGTTCGCGAAAAATTTGACTGAGGTCATAAGCAATGGAGAAATCATGACGGAACCTCACCTCATGATCTGTTTTTTTGAGTGGGTTAACCATTCCACATTGTGAACATTGAAGTCTCCACAAACGTGAATGTTAGCCGAAGGATGAGTAGATAGGATGTGGTCAATTTTCTCAGATATGCTCTTAAAGATAGTTACCCCGTGGGGCCGATAGAGGGCAAATATAAACGCAGTTGTGTGAGCAAGTGCAACCCTGAATCACATGTAAGGTAAATTAGGATCTTCTCTAGAGATGTCTCTACCACATGGAAAGCCATCTTTAATATAGGCACATATTCCATATCCAAAGCGATCGTGGGGGTCTGATTTAGATGTTAAGTTAGAGTATCCTTTAATGCCAAACTCTTCTAGGAAAATAATTGGTCCAATATCAATTTCGCTTAGGAATAATAAGTCTGATTTAGTCCCCTGTATTTGGGTTTCAACCTCTGGAAGGCTGGAACGTAGACCCGTGATGTTGGAGAAGGAGACATGGTAATAGGGGTCTACATTGGAAGTTGAGAATCTGGGTTTAATCGTGTTTTTTTTTTTTTAACTTTTCATGATGTTTTTTTGGAATTTGTGGAATAGGTCGACAGACATGTGTAGAGCAGGGCAGATATGGAAAGTAAGTGAGAAAAAGAAACGAAGAAATATTTCTTTTGTGGCACATGATTAGGTAAAGTCATAACAATTACCCACTAATATGGCATTGAGAAGCCCCACCAGAAGCTACTGTATGGTCCAGAAACCATTCACCAAATGACAATACAGCAGCCCCAGTACTTTACACCTGCTGATAGGACAAACTCCTTAGTGCTTAAACAAGGGTTCGGGTCCCTGACTATCAGGCGGATAACGTCAGCCCGGTTAAAACGTTTACTTCCAGCACCCTTACTAGTGACAGGGCCACAAGGATAGACATAGAAACAGAAAATTTCCGACATCTCTGTTCACGCAAGATACTGCAAACTTACAATACAGCTTTTTCTTTTCCCTTTGTCAGAAAAATCATCCAATAAAAATGAGGACTGAGTGACAAATAAGGAGAAGCGAGAGTAATGGGAGCTGCTGATAACGCATCCACAATGCATTGTCTACTCTTCATTAAAAGAAAATAACAAAATAAAAATATTAAGTAATGTACTTAATATAAGTCCAAATTACGATAATAAATAAGTGAAAGTATGGTGATTACGATACCCTCTAACTGAAAAAAAAAAGAATTTAAAAATACATTTATGCTATACTAGCATTTCAGCCCGGCGTTGCCCGGGTGTTTCGATGTGTGTGTTGAACAAAAAAAAATGTGGTAGTAGGAAGGCAGGCTCGAACGCGTACCGTGAAGGAGGAAAAGAACGGGGTAAAAACTTAAGGTCTATGCTGTTACGACCACCGCCAAACCGGAAGCGACATTTTTAAAAATTAAGGCTAGACAATCTAAAGAAGAGGATAACTTTAAAAAATATCGGCGAAAAAGGTGACCCCCCCCTGTAGAAAAGTGCCTAGTTGAAGGGGAAGATATTAATGTTTTTAGCCAATTTTTCGATATTTGTCGTATGAAAGGTCGAACTTTAAAACGCTACTGATCTTGGTAACATCCGTCGCCTCTATTGAAAGTTTAAGGCAGACATGCAAACAGACATACATACATACATTTATATATTGATAAGTAAAAATTTTCGCCCCAAACGGATGAAAAAGCTTGCCCTATCTCTGAATACCGTTTATATAAAATTTCAAATATTTAGACCAGAAATTGTCTGAGTAATTTGGAAGATACTGCAGAGGTGATTTTTTTTTAACTTTGACCCCTTTTTTGACCCCTTAACATTTATTGTTTTGGGCAGAAATCAAGTTATTAAGTTAGATCTATGTCCAAGGAATCTATATCTAAAATTTCAAGTGTTTAGACCCAAAATTGTCGGAGGAGTTTGGTAGAGTTCTCAAAGGTCAACTCATTGAACTTTGACCCTTTAATCGCCAAATTTCTGGCCAAAAACGGATCACATCGATTTTCCCAGATCTCAGTACCCTGTATATCAAATTTCGAGTCTGTAGACTAAAAATTGAGAGAGTTATTGCGTAAGGAAATGTACACACACAGACACACAGACAGATAGACAGACCCTTTCACTTTTATAGATATACTAGCATTTCAGTCCGGCGTTGCCCGGGTGTTTTGAGGTGTATACTGAGCAAAATAAAAAAAGGTCAATTTTTTTTAACTTTGACCCCTATTATGACCCTTAAAATGTATTCTTTTGAGTTCTAATCAAGTTATTAAGTTAGATCCATGTCCAAGTAACCTATATCTAAAATGTCAAGTGTTTAGACCCAAAATTGTCGGAGGGGTCTGGTAGAGTTCTCAAAGGTCAAATCGTTGAACTTTGACCCATTACTCGCGAAATTCCTGGCTCAAAACAGATCACATCGATTTTTCAAAACCTCAGTACCCTTTATATCAAATTTTGAGTCTGTAGACTAAAAATTGAGAGAGTTATTGCGTAGGGAAATGTACACACACAGACACAGACAGACAGACAGACATGCAGACACTTTCACTTTTATAGATATATGGATAGATTTCAAATCAATTTGCTAGATTTTAATGACTATATGCATGGACGACAGAATCTGTTACTAAATAAAACAAGTAAAATAATAAATATATCAATTAAAGAGCTGCAATCACTATAAAATTAATTAACACGTGCCTGGAATAAAGCGATAAACATAATTAAACGACTTATCTTTTAACGCCTTCCGTCTCAATGAAAATTATAAAATACATTTTTACAATTCTTGGTCTTCGGACCAAAATCAAAATGTAGTATCTGATCTGATGCTACACTTCAATTTTTTGTTCTCGGTTAGCGCAGGAAAAATACTTCACGACTGAGACAATTTTTATTTTTGTTTCCGCCCCCCACACATTAAAACCGACGTTGGCGTCTAACTCCTCCCTAAAAACACCCGTCTAGCTGAAACCACTGTGAAAAATTTCCCCCAGTCTTTATTTGTGCCCAAACCAAAACGTAGATTCCATGAACAAAGCTTCTTTCTTAGAAGTACACGCCTGTGGAACTTTGTTCCGTCTGCCTGTTTCCCACCTGACTACAACCTGGATGTCTTCAAGTCTAACATAAACAAATTTCTGATGAGCCGCCCTCTTTAGTAAGACACTTTATCAAATCTCAACATTAACGTACTGTACACACAATAACCCTTATCTCCGAGTGGCTTTCGGGCCTTGATAAGTTGTGACCACATTGTAAAAAAAAAAATAGGCAAAGTAAATAGGAATAATACGAATAACCAACCTTCATCTCAAAATTCCAGAAGCATATGTGTAATTGTGTTTAAATCTGGATATTGATTCGACGTGGTTATTAATTCATACTGTCAGCACGTATATTTCTGTCGCCAATTTACGCAGTTAATGTTATTGAAGGGTTGCCTTTATTCGTAAGAATAATCCTTAATTACATGTAAATACGAGCAGTTACTATTAAATTAAATGACTGTTTTTCTACGGTTGTTATTATTGATCGACCACCATTGTCTTGTTGTTCACCAAATATATTCTGCAAATATATTCGCGTATTCTGTTGACGCTAATATGCAATCAATCATATTACCCGGAAAGTAAGAATGGAAGCACAAGGGAAAATTATTAAGTACATAAAATCCAATTTGACATATTCCGAAAGCATTAAATCTCAATTTTTTTTTATTAAACGTTCAGTGCTAGTACCGTTGGTCATACGGCACACATCATGATTACCGCATATTTTCCAACTTTTCTTTCATTACAATGCAAACCTAACGACAAGTCTGTTTATCATTATTCATCAATTGTTGGGCTAACTGTAACTTGTAAGGCGCCACGTGTAGTTGTCTTTTCTCAAACATGTCAAACAGTTGTAGAGGTTGAAGTTCCCCAGTAGCTGTTCTGATCGATTTACGAGAGCTCTGCTCGAATGTAGTTCGAACACACTCAACACATAGTAGTTCGAACACACTCAACACATAGTAGTTCGAACACACGCAACACATAGTAGTTCAAACACACGCAACACATAGTAGTTTGAACACACGCAACACATAGTAGTTCACACACACGCAACACATAGTAGTTTGAACACACGCAACACATAGTAGCTCACACACACGCAACACATAGTAGTTTGAACACACGCAACACATAGTAGTTTGAACACACGCAACACATAGTAGTTCAAACACACGCAACACATAGTAGTTCAAACACACGCAACACATAGTAGTTCACACACACGCAACACATAGTAGTTCAAACACACTCAACACATAGTAGTTCGAACACACTTAACACATAGTAGTTCGAACACACTCAACCGTATAATTTGAAGTTGAGGGGCATCCAATGCTCTTAACTGAGCACAAAAAGCCATTATCCATGTATTTGTTATGCAATTGCAATATGGACTTCCTTCCTCGTGCCTGTGTTCAGCATTTCATGCGAAATGCACGTTATACAAGTGTCCATGTTTCAGATTTTTGCACATTCAAGGACTCAAAACCCCTTTTCTTATTGTTGTGAACGCTATTATTAGATCTAAAAATATGTAAAAATCATTAGAATTAAAGCAAAAACAGATAAAAACTTAATGAATTTAGCTTTAAAATTATACTAGCGTCAATTTACTACTATTCGTAATTCAACAGATGTAAGGACTTGAAAGGTGTCCAAGACTTCTAGAACACTATGCACTGTTGTCTAATGTTAACGGAAGCATACCTTCATACTAATGACTTTTAATCTGAAACTTTACAATGATTGTTTTTTTTTTATTGATAAGTGTTAAAGTGTTTCTGGTGAGGGTAGATATTTAAATGGTGCACACAACACTAATATGTGACACAAGGTCATAAAGTGGGCTATAGGCAAGCTCCCCTAAAGGAGAGGCACGCTTGCAGTTACGGAACTTGCCTGAGTATCGCCGTCGGCCTCAGACAGCAAGCAATAAACATGCCCCACCAGAAAGCCGGGTGGCAAGGCCTGGGAGGGTGGACCTACTGAGTGATATCCAGACGGTGTACCTCAGTCCGACAGGTATTGGGCCCGTTCCCAGCCCTGCACCTGTCGGGCTGAGTGTCAAGAACGGATCCTTGACGAGTGCTCTAGCAAGTCTCCAAGCCGCCTAAACAGCAAGGAGACTCATCCCCATCATTTCTGGTGAGGGTATGACCCCAATGATTCCGGCGATCTTACTTTAACGTACGGTTAGGACAATCAACAAATCAGAAGCCTCCAACTTTATTATAAAAAATATCGAATTTTGGATTCAATTCAGTTCGCTGTCAACCTCTGTCTTGAAATGACTGAATCGTGACTGTATTGATTTTTCGGCGCCACCTTTGTTATTGAGAATTACTCAAAACTCGAGATCGTGACTGCATTGATTCTTCGCCGATTTCATTAATTACCGCCATCTTTGTTCAACATAATGTCTCAACACTTAAAACTAAGGACCACACATTTTTATACAACATTTTATTAAAAATATTTTATAATTAATGAGGAGGGTCTTTGAAAACAATGTAGCATGAAGCCAAATGATAACGGGGTAGAATAGGGGTCGGGGTCATCCACTTTGTCTATTCCCTAATCTAGTTTATCACTCACTATAATACCTCATTCTCTGTGTGGACCTAAGCTATTGAAATATCCGCACATGAATGGATGTTTTTCAAACTTTTATTTACAAAAACATAATAAACATTTTTTATTTACAAACCAAAAAATACAATTTTTTTATTAACAAAGAATCAAACATATATGTACAAACATAAAAGAAAACCAAAATTAAAGATGAAAACAAAAGGAAAAAAATGTCGAATGACGGGGGATGGAATATCACTAAACCTTAAAAATACCCCGAAATAAAGAAAAATAACAATAAGAAAAAAGAAATAAACTAAAAATATGCTTACTATATAATGTTAGTGAGATCCTTCCAACCCATTCTAGTTGATGCAGCACTCGCTGGTTTCCGGCTGTTGCCGAAAACAAGGAAGATATTTCCTAAGAGAGAGAGAGAGAGAGAGAGAGAGAGAGAGAGAAAGAGAGAGAGAGAGTAGTCTACGAGCAAAAGAAAGGTGGGAGGTGTTCTTGGGTGTGCGGTGACCTCAAGAATAAGTACCATCAGGGTGGGCCGAGGAGAAAATAATTATATCAGGAAAGGGCATTCTGGAGGTATTCTAACACCTAAAATAAATGACTCATTTACATAACTAAATAAGGAATGTTTCTTTTTGTCTTTCGCTTTCAGGACCTAAGGTCGGCGAGTGCCATGCTCAGGCAGAGAACACATACTCAACCCTGTTTCGAACAAATACTCATAAACTAGCGGTGTGAATCCATCTAGGTTTGAATACCAGAAGAGGCAACTTCCTTCTATTACAACTGATTTTGATTTAAAGTGGGTGTTTAAAATACGAAATCAGGTCGTAATGAGAAGGCCCAAAATCTGTGCATAGAAAAATCGCCATTATCATGTATGTGCTGTGCCAGACCTTCCCTGAATTCATATGCAACAACTTGGTTTTGCTGTTCTTTGTGTTGGAGGTAAATTTTTCAACCTTGCAGGTCTACCGAATAGCTGCGACGGGCCAAAAGGACTCCATACACACCAAACAATCCTTGAGAGACGATATTCGTGAATTTTGTTAAGAAGATCGATTCTCTCTTCTTCCTGCACATTCTCCTCATCTCCCTATACTCCTCCTCCTCTTCCTCCTAATACTACTACTAAACAACACAACAGCAATAGAGCCACCCTTCCTAATGTTACATGATAAGGGCTGTCCCCTTTTCATGTAAGTATAAAAATAGAGAGATTAGTTAAAATGAAAATAAAATGAGAGAAAGCAGAAATCGAACCCTGGATATAAGTTTTAAAGAACAATAGGTTTAAATGGAATGTCCAGTAAATTTTAAAGAGCAATAGGTTTAAATGGAATGTCCAGTAAATTGTTAATTCGGATGAAATAAATAATAAATAAACTATTCAATTGTTAGAAAGAATGTGGATAATAAAATATGGGTTAAATAAAGTAGATATGTAGGTTGAATTCCTTTGTAAAAACATCAAAGAAAAAATAGGTTATTGGGAAATCATATGTCGGGAACGTGTAAAGTCGCGCATATTGAAACACGTGAATTTTGCTCACGTGGTCAGACATGCATGGATGTCTCAATATAGGAAGTGAGAGTTAGTTAGAGTTAGTCAGTGAGAAACTCAGAGAGAGTCTGGAGTTTGGAATTCGAACGTCTAGGAAGCGAGACGATCACTTTGAAACTAAAATGTGAAGCTTTGAATTCTTAATGACGAAAACCACGGCCGGTCGTGACGAAATAAACCCATCATGTGTTTTATAAAACGTCGTCTTGTCTTACGATTCTACAAAAAGGTAAATTGAATTGTATTATATGTCTATATATCTGTGTTATAAAATGTCATTACATACACGTCTCGACATCTCATATCCACAATGTGAATCTACATCTCATGTCTACACAATGTCTGAACAGTGAACACTATCTCATCATTCTAAGAGCTCCTTCTTCAACACATCTAAGTAATGAACTTTAATATATATGAAACATCATAACATGAACATAAAACGAACAATATCTCTCAAGACATCCCTCTCTAGAACTTTCTCAACAGCATCACCTGTAATAAGACTCTTTCTAAGCATCACTTATAATAAGACTCTTTTAAAGAAAATCGTCTATATAACACTAAGGTCAAATAACCGTTGTAGGAAGAATGACAAGGTGATAGTGTTAGAGCTACCCGACTAACAGTGTTTTGTAGAAAACCCAGAAGGAATCGGCATCAATTGTTTTTCTCGTTCTCTGGTCGTTTATCTTCTCTCTAAGCAAAGACGTGTCAGGTGTGTAGCTACAAATCAATAGATCGGAATGTGCCAATGTCGATTCTGAAGCATCACTTTCTATATTCTGCACATAATACTTTCTATACCGATGTGGAACTTTACTCGTCTAGGTATTGGGCTTGGTGTAAACACCTGCAATCCTGCAGGTTAATAAGCAGCTGCAATCAACGAGGAAGACTTCACGGAAACCGGATAATTGTTTGTGAGTCGTTTGTTCGTCTACTAACTTAACAGCAACACCATCAGCAGCAGCAACAACATCAGCAGCATTAACATCAGTGGCAGCAACAAAAGTAACATCATCAGCAGCAACATCATCAGCAGCAACAACAGCAGCAATAAAATCAGCAGCAGCAACATCAGCAGCAGCAACATCAGCAGCAACAAAAGCAACATCAACAGCAGCAACATCATCAGCAGCAACAACAGCAGTAACAACAACAGCAACAGCAACAGCAACAGCAACATCAGCAGCAACAAAAGTAGCACTAGCAGCAGCAACAACAGCAACAGCAACATCAGCAGCAACAAAAGTAACACTAGCAGCAGCAACAACAACAGCAGCAGAAACAACAACAGCAGTAGCAAAAAAAAACAACAACACTATGACCAATAAACTGGATTCTACTTTTTGACTGATCCTGTATATCATCTTTAATACTAGAAATGTATAAACGAAAAGCTTAAATGGAGT
>NC_136502.1:76223798-76338798 GCF_053919585.1 Euprymna scolopes
ATACATGCACATTAACTTTATAGGTAATCCGAAAAAAATATCTATATCTATATATATATATATATATATATATATATATATATATATATATATATATATATATATATATATATATATATATATATATGAGCAACCAGAAAAAGATTTTTCTTTTATTAATATTATTGGGATCTTTTCCTTTTTCCTTGTACACATTTTTGTGAATTATTCCATGGATTTCTGCCTTTGGATTATTAGGGACCATCTTCCAATTACGGGATTTCCTTGGATTTTACTTGTACAAATGGAAATTCTTTTAACTTTGTTGAAGTTTTCATTTGGATATGACCGTCACTGGATTTTTTTATCTTCCACCAGACTATTCATTCATGTGTAATCATCTTTTTCTTCACCATATTCCCTCTGCTTCACATTTTTTGTTTTCAAGTAAGATCTTTGACTTGCTTGCTGTTTCATTAAATACTTCTGCATGCAAAATCCGATCCCGCATTTTGCTAATTCCTACCCTCTGATGAGAAGGAAAGTATTTCTTCGAAACTCCGCGGATTAAGGACTATCCATTTATCTAGTGTTTCCTTTTCAGATTAAATATGTTTTTAACTCATTTCAAAGTGTTTTTAACATATTTTATTAACTGTTTGCTCGTATTATAAGCTCTATTTCCTATTTGGCTTTATTGAGCTTTTACATATGGCTGAGGTAATTTTATAAATATTAATTCTTTAATATTTATAATATACTTTAATTTTACCATCTAGGATCATTTTGGTAAATTTAATTGTAATTTTTATTTTATTTTATATATATATATATATATATATATATATATATATATATATATATATATATATATGTTCAGATTTAAGATTGACCGCCCTACCTTTACAAATAGAAGCCGCCAGTTCCCTAACGTCTTCAATTGAGTCAGAAATTTATGAATGATTAGTTTTGTAATTTTCGGTGAGTAATTATCCTGTTATTTTTATCCAATAGGCCCAGTTATCAACTGGTTCCTCTGTGCTTCTTTTGGTTTGAAATGACCCATACTTGCCAGTGACATCGACTTGAGAGACCAGGGCTCAAGGAATTGCACACTCTATCAAAAGCAACGTGGGGGGAGTAGCAACCTGTCGGATCGGATTCTCTAATCAACCAGAACCCTCGCCGAAGAAACAACCCAGTCCCAGCGACGAAACGAGATCGAGAGCAGACAAATCTGGTAACATCACTCCCCTGACTTCGTTCAGAGAGAAATGGGTATATATATATATATATATATATATATATATATGTGTGTGTGTGTGTGTGTGTGTGTGTGTGTGTGAAAATGCTAATCGTGCTATATCTAGAGATGATTTTCGAAATAAATTCAATGTTTACGTAAAAAATGCTTTTGAATGATTCTTTTTGTTTGTTTTCTAAATAGTTTGATTTCTAAGTAGTTTGTTTTCTAAGTAGTTTGTTTTCTAAGTAGTTTGTTTTCTAAGTAGTTTGTTTCCTAAGTAGTTTGTTTTCTAAGTAGTTTGTTTTCTAAGTAGTTTGTTTCCTAAGTGGTTTGTTTCCTAAGTAGTTTGTTTTCTAAGTAGTTTGTTTTCTAAGTAGTTTGTTTTCTAAGTAGTTTGTTTCCTAAGTAGTTTGTTTTCTAAGTAGTTTGTTTTCTAAGTAGTTTGTTTCCTAAGTGGTTTGTTTCCTAAGTAGTTTGTTTCCTAAGTAGTTTGTTTTCTAAGTAGTTTGTTTTCTAAGTAGTTTGTTTCCTAAGTTGTTTGTTTCCTAAGTAGTTTGTTTCCTAAGTAGTTTGTTTCCTAAGTAGTTTGTTTTCTAAGTAGTTTGTTTTCTAAGTAGTTTGTTTCCTAAGTGGTTTGTTTCCTAAGTAGTTTGTTTCCTAAGTAGTTTGTTTCCTAAGTAGTTTGTTTTCTAAGTAGTTTGTTTCCTAAGTAGTTTGTTTTCTAAGTAGTTTGTTTCCTAATGGCTTAAAATACTTGATAGACAAAAAAACTACGAAGCACTCCATATTTAGATATGATATTGAGTATCAATGTTTACGTAAAAAATGCGCTTGAATAATATTTATTTGTAAGTAGTTTGTTTCCTAAGTGGTTTGTTTCCTAAGTAGTTTGTTTTCCAAGTAGTTTGCTTACTAAGTAGTTTGTTTCCTAAGTAGTTTGGTTTCTAAGTAGTTTGTTTCCTAAGTAGTTTGTTTCCTAAGTAGTTTGTTTTCTAAGTAGTTTGTTTCCTAAGTAGTTTGTTTTCTAAGTAGTTTGTTTCCTAAGTGGTTTGTTTTCTAAGTAGTTTGTTTCCTAAGTAGTTTGTTTTCTAAGTAGTTTGTTTTCTAAGTAGTTTGATTTTCTAAGTAGTTTGTTTCCTAAGTAGTTTGTTTCCTTAGTAGTTTGTTTTCTAAGTAGTTTGTTTCCTAAGTAGTTTGTTTCCTAAGTAGTTTTTTTCCTAAGTAGTTTGTTTTCTAAGTAGTTTGTTTCCTAAGTAGTTGTTTCCTATGTAGTTTGTTTCCTAAGTAGTTTGTTTCCTAAGTAGTTTATTTCCTAAGTAGTTTGTTTCCTAAGTAGTTGTTTCCTATGTAGTTTGTTTCCTAAGTAGTTTGTTTCCTAAGTAGTTTGTTTCCTAAGTAGTTTGTTTTCTAAGTAGTTTATTTCCTAAGTAGTTGTTTCCTATGTAGTTTGTTTCCTAAGTAGTTTGTTTCCTAAGTAGTTTGTTTCCTAAGTAGTTTATTTCCTAAGTAGTTTGTTTCCTAAGTAGTTGTTTCCTATGTAGTTTGTTTCCTAAGTAGTTTGTTTCCTAAGTAGTTTGTTTTCTAAGTAGTTTGTTTTCTAAGTAGTTTGTTTCCTAAGTAGTTTGTTTTCTAAGTAGTTTGTTTTCTAAGTAGTTTGTTTCCTAAGTAGTTTGTTTCCTAAGTAGTTTATTTCCTAAGTAGTTTGTTTCCTAAGTAGTTGTTTCCTATGTAGTTTGTTTCCTAAGTAGTTTGTTTCCTAAGTAGTTTGTTTCCTAAGTAGTTTGTTTTCTAAGTAGTTTATTTCCTAAGTAGTTGTTTCCTATGTAGTTTGTTTCCTAAGTAGTTTGTTTCCTAAGTAGTTTGTTTCCTAAGTAGTTTATTTCCTAAGTAGTTTGTTTCCTAAGTAGTTGTTTCCTATGTAGTTTGTTTCCTAAGTAGTTTGTTTCCTAAGTAGTTTGTTTTCTAAGTAGTTTGTTTTCTAAGTAGTTTGTTTCCTATGTAGTTTGTTTCCTAAGTAGTTTGTTTCCTAAGTAGTTTGTTTTCTAAGTAGTTTGTTTCCTAAGTAGTTGTTTCCTATGTAGTTTGTTTCCTAAGTAGTTTGTTTCCTAAGTAGTTTGTTTTCTAAGTAGTTTGTTTCCTAAGTGGCCTAAAATACTTGATAGACAAAAACTACGAGGCACTCCATATTTAGATATGATATTGAATATCAATGTTTTCGTAAAAAAATTCGCTTGAATAATATTTATTTGGTGTAGGTGGAGGCAAAAAAAATCCGAAATTGGACTTAGTTCTGTGTGCGTGGGTATTAAAAATGTTCGATCAAACTAACAAAATTGTAATAAAAAAATACCGTTATTTGCTAGGTGTGTCAGAATTTTTTGGGGATTTTTGACACCCTTAACACAAAACTTCGAATAAAATATAAAAACTCGTAATTTCTCTTTTTAAAAGTGGTTTGTTTAATTTCTTTATGGAATATACCTCCAAAATAAACTATTAAAGTTGTTTGAAAAATAATACAAATATTATTTTTTATTAAAAAAAAACAGTGTTTACAAAGTACCTGCGCGGACATGCAGCCATTTTTTCTACGTAATAAAACGAATTGAATTTTACGATTTAAATTTTGTTCAATTTTTTCGATTTAAAAATCTATCAAAATTTTTCTATTGGTTTAATTTTTACAATAATTGCAGGTTTAATGTGAAATTTTAGGATCTTTCCAATAAACCGGATATAATATTCTAGACAAACGTTTTTTAAAATTCATCCCTCCATTTTTAAATGCACTTTTATAAATTTTACAAAGTAAGGTATAAAAATGTAATTTAAATTGAATCAAAAAATTACCTTTGATTTATTTCATGCAATGTACATTCTGTTTCACTTTAAAAAAATCATTGAAAATTTTACATCTATATCATTAATTGCTAGATGAAAGATAATGTTTTTGAATTCCAACAAAATTTACATTACATAAAATAAATCCAAAGTAATTTTTTTATTCAATTTAAATTAAATTTTTATACCTTACTTTGTAAAATTTATAAAAGTGCATTTTGAAGATGAATAAATTTCAAATTGAATCTTGTACTTTTATTTTTAAAGCCCATAGTAAAAATATTTTGTTTGACAATTTTCATGCCTTGTATCTTATCTTTTTAAGATTATATTTTAAAACTCTCCTTCTCCTCAGTTTGTATTTCTCCTCAGCCCACAACTTTTTTTGCAACCCTCTCTTTGTATTATTACAGGTCTGAACATTCTCTCTGTTTCAGTTTGTGTTTCTCCTCACACCACAACCCATTTTTTGCAACCCCCTATTTGTAATGTAGGCCTGAATAATGAGAAAATCTGAAATTTTTAACAAAAACTTTACAATAACTTTTCTAGATTAAATTTTTAAAAACTTCTTTCAGAATAGAAAATCTTTAGAATTTAATAAGGAACATATTTCATATAGGTTTCATTAACAAATATTCAGTAGATAACTAGAAAAATAGAAATGAAAATTTTAAAAGGACTGTATAACTGGTTACGATCAATAGTAGTCCTCGCCAGCGAAAGTCTTTATTATTGTTATTCCATAATTATTATTATTATTATTATTATTATTATTATTATTATTATTATTATTATTATTATTATTATTATTATTTAAAACAGTTTGTGTCCTGCTGTTTCGCGCGAGGATTAATTTATCAAATTGTTAGGTGAAAGTACTCCCATCCCTATGTTACAGATCACATTTCTAAATGAAAACGTTTCTGGACAATAATAAAAAAACATGCTAATGAATTAAACGAAGTTTAAACAAAGATTTATGACTATTAAAGAACTTATATGGTTTGTGTAATAAAAGGTTAGTTGTTCATAAGCATTCATTATTGCACAAAAATATTTTTTACTAGAATATCTTGCCTATTTTTAGTTTTAACAACTAGTTCTTTTACTTTTCTATGTTTAATCTTAACCCTATTACTTTTCATGCTCGCATTTTTCTATGTAATCCATGATTTTTTCAGGCTTTGCTTTGAAATAATATTTTCTCTGTGTTTCACTTGTTACCCTCTCTCTCTCTCTCTCTCTCTCTCTCTCTCTTGATAAAAACTGTCAAAATATGGTAAAATCATATTATAGACAAGTTTACCAGAAGGTCTGATCAGCTGATCGGATCTACGTGTATGTTACGTGGATCAGGTTAGCTGGAGATTATTGGGAGTTGGAATTTGAACGTTGAGCAGACCGAATGGTTTAACAGGTCATTCCTCCTCCTCTTCACCAGGGAGAGGGCTGGCGTGTCTCAGAATGGAGACCTAGAATTAACCACGCAAGCAAAGATATTCACTTTCCATCCTTCTTTGATCAACACCTGGAAAGTGAATAAAAACTATATAAAATACAACCAGCGTTCTTGGAAGTGAATGAATATTCGTCACAACAGGTTCCAGCCTCCCCTCCAAGAACAAGATGAATTCCAGGTGGACAAGATCAACGACGCATGAAGTTATGTCCAAAATACATGTATCGCACACACACACACACACACACACACACACACACACACACACAATTAGATATGAATATATCAAATAGACAGCAACAACATAATTCTAGGGTTCAAACAGTGAAGAATCACCAACGACAGACATATAGTGACACGTATACACATCAGAATGAACCCTTCGTCCCAAATACACATACCGACATATGGTGCTGTGGTATACAATTAAACAACAGGCCCCTTTTTTTGTACGCTGATCATACAACACACGCCGCTTTAGTACCTCACGATATAACGGACCCCCTTTTTAGGTACGCCAATAATATAACACAGAGAATATTTGAATACAGTGATTTTATTATAACTTTTTTTTTTACTGAACGAAAATTGAAAATTTTCTTGTGAAAATATAGCTAAGAAGGTGACCTATGAACTAAAACTTTTTGGAAATTCGATCACAAAATAAGTGAGCGGTGAAGGTATAACGCAGTTCTAAAGGAGTATCACTAACACTTAACCATATATTCAAACACATAGTGCTTGAATAATAATTTAATAATAAAAAGATCAAAATGTATTTGGGAACTTATTCATATTTTTAGATTGTTCACATCAAACAAGACATATTGTCCTGAAGCGTTAAAATCAACACAATTAAAAAGATTAATTAATTCATCATAAAAATGCACACATTGAACGATTTATTTTAACACTGAATAAATATTTATCTAAAAAGTAAATAAATATTTTTAAATGAAAAACCTCACATATTGTTTTAGCTTCCTTTAATTTCAAATATTAATAATAGATAAATAAACTATGAATAAACAAATATCTTCTACTTTATTGTATTTCACAGGCAAGAAATTTTTTATCTCTGTAATTGCACGTGTTCAACTTCAAAATAATTCCTTGTCTTTAAGAAAAAATAAGTTACTTCTGGACAATTTTTGTAATTTGCCTCTGCAATTCGATACAACGGAAAACATCCGGTGTATCTTCAGACTTTATTCCGTGACATCAGCGGGCTACGTGACCTTAGTGCAAGGGTCTTCTATAATATCGATCGCAGTCAAACGCACAGATAAAAACAATAGGCAAATCCCCTTTACGTTAAGGAGTTGATATGGCGTCTGCTAAGTCTGCTTGAAGTTCTCCGCCTTATTAGTGGCAGAGTTTTCATCATCATAAATTTTCTCCGGAGAATTAATTATCTCGACGTGCTAGATGAAATTTTGTATGAAACATTGCGAACGACACAACTTTTTTCTATAAAAATAGAATTTTAAAACAAAAGAAGAGAGGAGAAAAGAAGAGAAAGGAAGAAGAAGGAGAAGAAGAAGAGAAAAGGGAAATACATACATATAAACAAGAAACAAAGATATATGTGTAATTACTAGGGCTATGACAACAGCATATTCTTTTCATTGTTTTGACTCTCGAGTATATATCTGACACAGACATCCTTAACAACCGAGAACCATATGACCTCATATTAAAAGCATATAAGATATCCGCCGAGAGTCAAAACAATGAAAAGAATATGCTGTTGTCCTAGCCCTAGTAATTGCATTACTAACTTAATCTGAACTTTTCAACTGTCAACCTCGAGTGCATAAATAATCTGGGTCGCTGATGTGTGCCAACATTTGAAGACGGCTTGATTTTACCCATATAACCGCGAGGACAAAGCAACACGGTTACAAGGTTTTTCAATTCGATATACAGTACGGTGGAGAGGTACATCTGAAGACTTATTACATTTAATTTTTATCTTAACTGATACAACGGAGCGGTTGGAGGATCCCAGGGGTGATAGAACGAAACATGAACATAGCTCAGGGGAAGTTGTGAGAAAAAGGTCTAGAAGGCTTGCATACTGACTGCTAGTATCGGGTACACTGGTGGGTTCGTTAACAATCTGAGTAAGGTCATAGACAATGGCAAAATCATAACAGAACCTCCCGTCATCATCTGTCTTATTTGAGTGGGTCAGCCATTTCACATTAATGACATTGAAGTCACCGCAAATGTAAATGTTAGCCGAAAGATGAGCAGACAGGATGTGTTCAATTTTCTCAGATATACTCTTTAAAGGCCTCGTTTGGATGCTTTAGTCCAGGGGAGGATGTTACGACTATAGACTCCAAGTTCGTGAATGTGTCCGCCTCAGACTTTATGGCAAGGGGGGGTAATCAGATATGTAAAAATAGTTAGAAGGAATAGAAGAGTGCAGGTAGGTTAAATTTACTTAGTTCTATCAGCTGACTTTGCTAGAAGAAATGATTCTACATCGTCTATATTAATTCGAAGCCCACGACTTAATATTAAGTTTATTCCAGCAAAACTTTCAACCTAATCCTTCAAAAGGATTACAAATCTATACGATCTTAATATTCTTATTCCAAATATACGGATATACATGGATTTATGGATTTTACCAATTTTCAAACAACTTTATTGATTGGATCTTGTAAGTGTCTAAAAACATTTTCATATTCTAACATGAAATTGAATATCCTTTTCTTTTGCATCTGTATATAGTTCCATATCATCTTTCGAACATTACTTTCTTTTGAACTTTGAAGCTTTTAAGCTGTATGCTAATCAGTAAAGTTTTTACTAGTTTATATGAAATTTCATTTTTCTAACCGTGTTCATCTCAAGAAAAAATACCAAACTCCATAGAATAAGTAAATAATGAACTTTATCTTGTACTTTTGCTTATGAACAATACGTGCTGTTAATCGTAATTTTAAAAATCTTAACTCCCTTCACGTAATTTTCAAAATCTTAACACACACACACACACATACGCGCGCGCACAGACACATATATAATGTTTTATTTTTCTTTACGTAAATATAATCATATCTTGCTACGATGTGCAGACCGTTTCGATCATTATTGATCTCATCAGCCAAGAAAATGAAAAGTTAAAAAGGTTTAAGAGAATTTTTAATTTTAGAGAAGAAAACTACATGTTGCCATTTCTGATCTGGGCCATAGTTAATGACTATGTTTACATGCATAAAAATAAAACAAATATGATTTGTTCTCTTTGCTTGAGCACTAACAACGACCCTTGTTGGAATTCAATGATTCTAATATATATATATATATATATATACACTTGTGCCCGATATTATTCATACCCCCTCTTGAAAATTGAGTTTATTAGGTGTAACTTTGTAAGAATTTATTGTTTACGTCCATATTGATACATATTCTTAATAAACCTCTTCTGATCATTTTCGTCATTTTAAAATCTCGGGATACTTGTAATAAAAGAAATATACAGCTATTTATAAAATCTGCAATGTTCAAAAATAATCATACCCCCTTATTTTTTCAGTATTAATCGAGTTTCTGACTGTTTGTTTCCGGTTTGATTCTTATTTTGAATGCTTTTATACAACCTTTGATTAATTTCATTTCGTTTTTTTGCATTTTTCAGAAATTAAAATGATATCAACTGAAAACCAAAAAAAGAATAAAAATTATTAGAATGGGGAAGAAAAAAGAGCTTAGTAATGATCTTAGGACTAAAATTGTGAATTCACATAAGGATGGTTTAGGTTACAAGTCAATTTCCAATAAATTTGAGGTCCCTACAGCAACAGTACAGAGCATCATCAAAAAATTCCAGAGCCACCACACAACAAACAACGTGATTGGTAGAGGAAGGAAAAGGAAACTGTCTGCTAGAGCCACCAGGAATATTGTAAGAAGTGTTAATGCAAATCCAACCACCACTACTAAGGACATTTTAGAAAATCTGGAGTCTTCTGGCATAAAAATATCAAGGCAAACATTGCAAAGGACTCTGCATGAAAATGGTCTGAAAGGAAGAAGACCAAGAAGGACTCCATTGCACACCGGAAAACACCTTGCAGCACGTCTAAAGTTTGCTAGGACCCATGTGAATTCTCCAGAGTCCGTTTTCTCAAGTATTTTGTGGACTGACGAAACAAAAATTGAATTGTTTGGCCATATGGATGCTTCTTACGTTTGGAGGAAGAAAGGAGAAGCTTACAACCAAAAGAACACCATACCCACGGTGAAACATGGTGGTGGTAGCCTAATGTTTTGGGGCTCCTTTTCGGCTAGTGGTCCAGGTAGTTTGGTCAAGATAGATGGAACCATGAAGAAGGAGCAATATTTGGAGATACTCCAGAAAAACATTAGACAGGATGCGGAGAAGCTCCATTTAGGACCAAACTGGGTCCTTCAACAGGATAATGATCCAAAACATACTGCCAAAATAGTCAAGAAATGGTTTGAGGATAATCACATTAATGTTTTGGAATGGCCTAGCCAGAGTCCTGACCTGAATCCTATCGAAAACCTCTGGCACATATTGAAAACTGAGGTTAAAAAGCGGAAACCTAGAAATTTGAGGGATTAAGAGAACTACTGCATTGAAGAATGGTCAAAAATCAGTGTTGATGCTTGTAAAAACCTTGTTGATAAATATCCAAAACGGTTACAGGCAGTTATTAAGAATAAAGGGCATGCTATTGACTATTAGTAAGAGAGGTATGAATAATTTTGAACTAGTGCCATTATTGTTTTTCTTTGTATAATGCTTCAAACTTGCATAATTTATTTATTTGTTGAGTTTAAATTAAATGCTTATGCTTGATTTATTGTTTGAAATCCCTTTAATATTGTCTATCTTCTGGTTTGAGCAATATTCTTATAGAAATCTCAAAGATCCGAGGGGTATGAATAATATCGGGCACAAGTGTATATATATATAAAATTATATATATATATATATATATAATTTTTGGTAGGTACCTAGGATTGACTACCACCTAAAACAGGATGGCTTAGTTTGGGCGTTTTGTTTTACAGTTTATCAATAAATCACAGGCGATTTAATACCGATGCCGAATCGTATCATTTTGGTAAAACGTTTTTATGATTCACGTTCTTTCTTATTAGATCTTCAAATATTTATTCATAATGTTTCATTTAGTTATTTTGTAGAGGAACATGGTTGAGTTTTTCCAAGTGAAAAGAAAAACAATGACATTGATGTTTGCTGCATTTTAGGCACGAAAACACGTTCTTCAGACAGCCTGATTTGGTAGTCCTAGTACCTAAAATTGTTACATCAAGTTTGTTGCTAAGATCATTGGAAAAAGAGTTCGATCATTCTCCCGTTCATTGAAGTACTTGACTATTCAAACATTCATCTACTTGCAGAAAAAACAGATACGCTCGAGGATGGAGTACTGCTCTCATATCTGTTGGAATACTTTTTCTTGCCTTGACAGAGTACAAAATCGACTTTGGAATCTAGTGGTGATGATCTCTTCTATACAAAACCTTTCACAGAGAAGAAATGTCCTAACCTCTCTCTTTATGGTAGATGTTCGACTGAGCTCAAACTCCTGATTCTCTCTCTCTCTCTCTCTCTCTCTCTCTCTGTGTAAAGCATTCACTGCATAAACTCGCCTAGTTAAAATCACAGCACGTAACCTTCCACCTTTCCCTTTCTCTCTTTCAATATCTTTCTACCAAAATCAAAAGGGACTTTCATGCACGATGTTTATTTCATAGGGCGTCCAATTTGTAGAACAAAATATCAGGTGTATATCTCAATCGAGTACAGCCTGGTTGTCTTCAAGTCTAATGTGAAAACATACTTGTTGAGGCGTCCTCTTGAATAATCAAATTTTGTCGTTACTGTTTTACCCGATCCTCTCGTTCATTCTCTAACTGACAATTTCTTTAACCTTTGCCCTTAAGTACACCTTAGTAAAAACATTATATACAAGATTATCTTTCCGGCTCATGAAATTCATACAGGATTGTCGACACGAACTTATAGTGTAAAGTTAAAAAGCGTTGGTTTGCTCTTCTAAGTAACAATCTTCTGGGATTGAAAATTAACTCCTTACTACATGTGATATTAACTAAGCATATTATAAATTAAGTCTTTTTTTCATGACTAGTGAAACAAGGACAATCTACCTCGTGAACTACATAAAGCATTATTATTATTATTATTATTATTATTATTATTATTATTATTTACTAACTAGGAGTGGTCACACAGCTGATTGCCATTGATTTCTCGTTGGCAGCGGCCATTGATCTTTACTGGAATGCTCACTCCTCAGTCTTTCTTTCCTCCTTGTCTCATTGGCTATTCGATCTCACTCTTTTTTTTGGGGGGGTGGGCAGTGATATGTAATGGAGGGATGGGGGTGGGGTTAAAGAACTTATAGGTATGCAGCTTCAATGTTCTTGGCCCCATGTAGCGCTTTATGTTTTGTCACTGCAACAGTTTTGGTCTGTACTTGTGGTTCGTGTGTGTTAGTTTCCACATTCAAGGGATTTCCTTAATATATCAGCTGTTTTCACTATTTTTGTTCGTTGTAGTTTTCCAGTTATTTCTCTGATTCGAATTTCTCCCATTCTTTTTTCAAATTTTTCGCGATTGTTCCTAGTGCTCTTACTATTATAGGTATTATTTTGATTTTCTTCATCTTCCATATCCCTTTCAACTCTCTGTCTAGCTCTGTTTATTTGCTCCGTTTCTCCTATTTATCCTGTTGTCAGCTGGAACAGAAAAGTCTACGATTTTTCTTTCTTTCTTGTTAATTATTACGACATTTGGTTTTCTTGCTTGGATAGGTTTATCAGTTTGTATGTACATGTCCAATAGGATTTTGTGGTTCTCGTTTTCAAGTACTGCCGCCGGCTTATATTTGTAGCACTTGCCTGTTTGTTCGAGATGCAGTTGTTTGCATAATTCCCAGTGTACTGTCCTTCCCACTTAGTCATATCGGTTCTTGTATTCATTTTGGACCAGTTTGTTGCATTCACTTATTATATGGTTTATCGTTTCATCTCTTTGTCCACAGAGTCTGTATTTACTGTTTACTTGTGATTTATCGATCTTTGCTTTGATGTGGTTATTTCTTATCGAGTGCAGCGGTTATTAGGGATTAAATTTCTCGGCTTGTATGTCCTTTTTCGCATCCATGTCCAAGTGTTTTCGTGATTCTCATCTTTTGAAATCCTTATGAATCTTTGGATATTATTATTATCATTATTATTATTATTATTATTATTATTATTATTATTATTATTATTATTATTCGTCCTCTCGTATTACGTGGGAAGTTAGACGTTTAGGGAATGACATCCAACATTTTCTCTGTCACCATTTAGCCCGTGCAGATTAGATCGTCATTAACTGATATCCTGCATGACTTAAGCTGCCTATCACGTAGCTTTGAACCATCGATGAGACACACTTCAGGATATTTTTGGTGACTAACGATGGCGACGTAGCCGTACCCAGTTTAAACGTCGTTATGCGACATATACTGTGTCGTTTTGGCATTTCCTCATTGACCATCATTCACAGCCATAAAAGAGTCCAGTAGGGACATGTGTGTTGTATGTTGCCACCAACATATATGATAGGATCTCCGCGATTCGTAAAATCATAAATAGCTGACGAGAGACTTGCTATGTGGCAGATATATGTCGCTGAAAATATACATAGGTTCCCGAGTTCGACATAAATATTTAAAAGTCCAGCTCGAACGTATCCAAGTTTGTAAGATGCACTTGACGAAGGTTGGAGATTACATCGGTCAACACGTTGTATAATAAACAACTATGATAATGCTTGTAATCTTAATTATCTAAATAACAGTAAAATGTTTTTACTTTAATTATCGAGTGTCTTTAATGGTCAAAGAAAAAAAATCTTGCGCCATTTATTAATTGAACAAAGTTACAATAAATTACGTTCTCAGATAATTAAGTTGTCTTAGGAACAACAAAAAAGGCTAAATAAAATAAATAAAAAAAGAACGGACTTTTATCGTTTGTTTTTTTCTCTTATGATTATTGATTCTTATTTTAGTCATCGTTTTAATATATTACTTTAAAAGCAAGCATACTTATAGCATCCCAGTTATATTAGAAACTGAAAAGAATAAGTTTAGCAGGTTGCGTTGTTATCTCTAATAAAGGGGATCGTGTGTGATCGTCTAAATATCTTTCTATTACATGATATGATCATATTAGTTTATGTGTGTGTGTGACATGCCATGTATTTTCAGACATAAATTCTGCATTGTCGATGTTGGTCCGTCTGGGAACATCTCGTCTTGGAAGGAGACTGGTACCTGTTTTGGACGAATATTTATTTCACTCCAAGACAAAGAATTGGTTCTATAGTTTTTTTATTTCACTTTCCAGATTTCTTGCAGAAGGATGGAAAGCGAAACTCTGGCTTGTGTGGTTCTGTTCTACACACGTCAGCGTCCCCCCCAGTGAAGGGGAGGAGACAACGGCGAAGCCGTCCGTCCCGTTCTAAGTTTAAACCAAATCTCAACGATTCAGCTAACCTGATCATGTGACTCACACGCAATCCGATCAGCTGATCCTGACTTCCGGTTAACGTGTCTCAATATAATTTACACACCTCCCCCTCATTCTCTCTCTCTCGATCCATTCTATAGCAAGCGTAGCAACGGGCTTACTGTCACTTAAACACCACAGCTTTTCAAACGTAAACTCAATCTCATAATATTTTTTCTTTCATTAAAAATACCAAGCAATTTTTTAAGCATTGTATTACATATACGTGTAACCCTGAAAATAAAACCGACGCAATTCTTCTTCTTTACTACCGTAATTTACATTAACGAATCTATATAATCCCGAAAGGACTCCTCATCACATATGTTAGATTCTGCCCGGGGACACCGGATTACTTTGCTGATAGTCGATTTAGAAAAATCGACTATTATTATTATTATTATTAACAGTTAAAATTTTAGATAAAAGAACAGTATTGTTTGTCGGTATGAACAAAGACAAATATGTTATAGGTTTCTGAATTCGGAATGGGTTGGTAAAACAATCGAACAAAAAAAACAGGAATATGAGCATGTCGAATTGAATGTTAAAATATTCGAACAAATAGGTTTTAAAAATAACAGATGGAAAACGAGATTCAAAGTCACATGTTTAAGGATGCGAGTTTAATTACGTAATAGTAGCAAATAATTACGCATATACAGAGTAAGTCAGTGATTATTCAGACAAAATGAGAGAGACAAGAGACAGACGGAGAGAGTTGGAGCGTTGAAGACAATGCCATATGGCTCTGTACGCCGGGAAAGCAGAATCTAACACGCATGCAATTTTCCAATAGGAACGCGTTTGGGATAAAAGTTGTTTGAAAATACAACCGAGGCTTGTTGGTTTTTCCTTGGATGTTCATTTTAGCTTTGGCATATCCGTCAATCAAGACATCAGATGCATGAAGGTACTGTTTTTTTTCTTTGGCAAACTCCAAGAAAGATGTTCCGTTCATTTGTTGTAAGGAACTGTTTGTTTTTAAAATCTTATATATCTTGTTGAAACTGGATCTATATGTGTAATGTATATATGTAAGCAGTTATGTGCACATCTACAAAGAGTATTAGGAAACACTAGACGACATAAAGAAACTCATTATTAGGGCTAGGACAGCAGCATATTCTTTTCATTGTTTTGACTCTCGAGTGTATATCCGTTGATATCTTGTATTCTTTTATATACAGTGATGTGGTTGATTAACTGTCTGTGTCGGATATATACTCGAGAGTTAAAACAATAATAAGATTATGCGTGGTTATATGCCTTACTCATTATATAGCCCCCAAAGCAAAGTGGCGATATGACTTGTATATGTGAAATTGCAATAAAAAACTAAAAATAATATATATATATATATATATATATATATATATATATATATATGTATATAGTTATATATAGCGAGAGAAGTAGACAGACGGAAAGACAGACATACAGTGTTGATACGAGGTAAACGAAATCTACGTGATTTACGTTCTAGACTTTCATTGGCTAACTGCAACGTACTGAAATTCGTAGTGCGGTACGATTACAAAATTTAGTTACCTATTCATTCGATGTATAACTCAATTCGTTATGCCTTTCCTATTTGAAGTTTAGCTTGCTTTCTCTCTAGTCTTCTTGTTTTACAAAGTAATCAACACTTATCAATCCCCAGGGGCCACTCGAGGATATACATTATATACACACCTTACATATATATGTGGACCCCGATATCTAACATATGAATAACTTGTCACAACGTAAAACTAATTTCTTATTTTCACACCAAAAGTCTCTGTAATCCCAAGAGAAAAACTGAAAAGCCCTTTTCCCTAACATTGTGATTCATACCAACAAATTTCAACTTCAATTTTTTTTTCAGCTCTCAAGCACTCAACTCTCTGTCCTCCTTAATTCACCATTCTTAAAGTAGCTATTCCTCTCACATGCAAATTAAGGTTACGTAAAAATATCCAGCGACGACAAAAGTTCTTTTTCTCATTTCGTCTCGTAATGTCCGCACCTGACATGTCAAACAAATGCGTTGCCGCTTTTGTAAGTAACTTCTTCTATTATAGTTATGTATATAAAAATAAAAAAAAGGGAAACCCAAAACTGTTTTTATGTTCATCGACGTTTCAGCTTTATTGTTTAAAGACTTTCTCAAGATTTGAAGCAAAAGATTGACTACTAATTTTAATTATCTTTTGAGTCATATGGTATGAATTTGTTTCTTCGGCAAAAGCATAGACGTTAACATTCAAATAAATGTTTTTTTTTAATCAGTGTTTGTTAATTATTGGATGGCGTCTAAGTATGCACATTCCAAGCACATGAGAATTTAATTAGAATTTTAAAACGGAAAATAAATTTCTATTTGACAGCTTAAATACTGCTTCGGAATTTTTACATATTTTTGATGATTTGTATCTTAAAAATTATTCAGCGTTATGTGGCGCAATGGATTAAACTACTAATATACAATTTTAAGTGGAATTTTACTATGATTTAAAAGCTCAATTCCCAGGACGACCGATACTAAGAATACAATTACGTATTACTTAAGACTTCTACTCGGTTATGGCTAACGGAACGAGAACAAGCTCCCCCCGTGATGTAATGAACATGTGTTGTATAGCCACGTATCAAATCGATGTATATTCTGTACAGCGGGGTATCACAAGGGTTCATCTTGTATAATAGGATGGTTAATATTGGAGAGAGACGGGGGTACATATATATTGATGAGGGGAGAGAAGAGAGAGACATTTTTACAGTTCTGGATTGGTTCTTTTTTAACATCTATAGCGAGGAGAGGGTGATCGGTTCTTATAACACAGAAGAGGGGACAGGCATTACTTATGATGGAGAGGGGGACACATTACTTAGGATGGGTTACACAAAGTTCATTAAAGATGATTTCACATGACCTTCAATATGGTAGAATGATGACACGAAGACGGCAGTTAAAAAAATATCGGATGTTCTTTTATTCCATTTGACCGGTCGAAATGATGATGACGCCCAGGAATTCAAAGTCGTTTCTACATGTTTAATGTTCTAACCTTTCGCTTCTAAAGGGGGGCCATCCTCATGTCAGCTCTGTCGCCGTCCGACTCGACTCTTGACTCTGTCTTTCTCTGTCCGACTCTCCGACTCCTTCTTCTTTGATAGAATTAGCTCCTATATTGAGAATGCATTTCTGCCATCACGTCATACGCGCGTCTTTAAACGGGATCGACCCACGTGGCCTAAACATGCGTGGTTCAGCACATGTTTCCAAACCATTTCTGCAGACAAAGAATTCTCACTCCTATTTTTCCTATCCTATTTTTCAACACATTTAAATTGCATTGTTCGTTCTTCTCTAACTGACCTTATTTTAATTCAGTTTTAATAAAAAGAATTGAACAATCAAAATTCCTTTTACAAGAACATATCTAAACTATTTTATGTTAAACTGAACAATGTTAAATTCCATTTCTGAACCTTGTTTACAAAGTTCAAATCTCGGTCTATCCTAATCTCATTTTCACTTATCTAATGTTTTTCTTACTTACAAGAAAAAGGGAAACTTTCTTGTAACATCCATGTTATATAAAACGTGGATATATTAGAAGAAGATGCTTCATACCTTTTCTTTCTGCGGAGTTCTTCTGTCTTCACTACTGGGCTCTGTGATGAAACATTGGCCACTAATTATAATTATCTTTTGATAACACCATATACGATTTAGACATTTGAATTTTCTTCTGTTAGGAACCATAAGACAACGACTTTATATTTCACAAAATATAAATTTATTTCACGCTGTCTTAGTTGATCTTCACACAGGAGTCTGCTTACGTGTCTTATTTGCTTGTTCCTTTCTAGCCCCGTTTCCCGGACCTGAAGAACGTCTGTTCACTTGGATGACCAAACTCAAACTCCCCTATTTAATCTTCTTGACCTCTTTGACCTGTCGTTAAATCATCATCAAAAGCACACGTCTCACTAACGTGTGACTTCTGTCACGTAGGCAACTGCCGAAGGTTACTTTGTTTATATTTAACTTAGATAATTTGTGTTAACATCTTCAGCTAGAACCCATTTTTACATTCCAAACCAATTTATTCTCTAAACAATAAATAATTCCCAATATAAACTACTTTAACAATATCACTGGATAGATAAATAAATAAGGAGATAGATAGATAGATAGATAGATAGATAGATATATAGATATTAGTTAATTTAACTTTTTAACGCTGCTATTATCAAACACATGGGTTCATCCGGATCTTTTCTTTTACAAGATTATAATTGACTGGTTAAGCTATGAATACCGACTGATAGAGCCACCTAGGCCAAACATCGAAAGGTACGCAAACCTAACGCTAGAAACAATAGCTTCGACTACGGCATTCGGGTAGTATATGCAAGCATGACCCGCTCAGCTACTTTAACGATATATATCCTTGTTGCGGGAGATATCACTCCGTAAATTTAATAAATGGTTCTGCTCAAAATTCTGTGTAAATTAAAAGCGTGACCTACAGATTATGAGTTCGATGAGACGAGACCCGCCTGAAGAAGGTTGGTGGTTTCATCCAATGAAACATTGTGAGAATTATATGCAAGATAACAATACAATTTATACAATTTAAATATTTCACAAATCTTTTAAAATTTCGAAGTAATTTCTTTTTTTAACAAAAAGATCAGATAACTGATTTGTTTACAAAGAAGTCGAAATGTATTGTGATGGATTCAGATTTGTAAATAATGTTTTTTTATGAATAGCGTTTTTTTTAAATACATTTTTCTTAATACTTTATGTAATTGTATTTATTTGCTTCCACACCAAAGCAAATTAGGCACAAGGCCGTTTTTAATGTGGGGTTAAAACCAGCACCCCTAAAAGTAGGCAAAAAGTGGACACTCTCGTTACGAAAAATAATAATTGTCCCAGTATAGAGGGGTTCCCCTTCATTGACTGGTACAAATTATCTTAAATGCAACATCTGCAGAACAGATACCACACTTTGAGGTATTTATTTGCTCCCCCACTGAGCAAATTAGGCAAAAAGCCGATTTTTAAAGTGAGGAGTGAAGGGGAAATGGGGACCAACTCCCCGGGGAGTAGGGGAGCTGGATAGTGACAATTGGTATGAAGGGTTGCCCCTACATTGACCGACGTCTTATCTATGGGGTCGCCCCCACATAGGGTCTTTGCTTGCAGTATCTGCCGGACAGATACTACACTTTGAGGTATTTATTTGCTCCCCCACTAAGCAAATTAGGCACAAGGCCGATTTTTAATGTGAGGAGTGAAGGGGAATGGAGCCCAACTCTCTAGGGGTAGGGGAGCTGGATAGTGACAATTGGTATGAAGGGTTGCCCCTACATTGACCAAGGTCTTATATGTGGGGTCGCCCCCACATAGGGTCTTTGCTTGCCGTATATGCCGGAACAGATGGTATTTATTTGCTCCCCCACCGAGCAAATTAGGCACAAGGCCGATTTTTAATGTGAGGAGTGAAGGGAGGGGGGAGGGAAAATAGGGGACCAGCTCCCGAGAGGTGGGAAATGGGAGCTGGTTAAAGGTCAGGCATGTGGGGTTGCCCCCACATCTAGTCTTTGCTAGTCATAGCTAGTCATAGCTTGCAGTATCTGCCGGAACAGATACTCCACTTTGATGGTATTTATTTGCTCCCCCACTGATCAAATTAGGCACAAGGCCGTTTTTAATGTGAGGTAAAAACCAGCTCCCCTAAAAGTAGACAAAAAGGGGGCACTCTGGTTACCAAAAATAATAATTGTCCCAGTATAGAGGGTTTCCCCTCCATTGACCGGTACAAATTATCTTAAGTGCAGCATCTGCCGGAACAGATACTCCACTTTGATCCTGGCCCGAAGGCCAAGAACGACAGAAAAAAGGCAAGCCTACTAAACAACAGATTAATAGTAAATCACATATTAATCGTATGTAAGTTCCATAAAGGCGAAACACACACACACACACACACACACACACACACACGAGATCTTGGTCATAAACTTATTATATTAGCAAAGAGATGTTAATAAAATTAATAGATAACCATGCATGAATAACTGTTTATGGCATAGTGCGGTTTAACTAACTGGGAGTAAATTTTTGGTATTCATTTTTGGAAGCGTTATAATATAGAAAATAGGAGATAACCCGAAATTTAAATACAAGCCAATCTCAATAGAAATGAAATAAAACACCAGAAAATATTAAGCGCCGAAACATTTATTGAATTAATCTAACTTTTAAAACTATTACAATTTTTTTTAATTTACAAATACAATGTAACAATCACTATTCCCAAATAATTAATTTTAAAATGAATATTTTTCAAAATTAACAGTTAGTTTAGAGCGTTATGAAATGAAATGTATTCTTATGTAATTTTCATTAAGAAAATATAAGATCATGTTCTCATTCATTCTCTCGAAGCATAATGATACTTTTGACTTAAAAAAAAAAAATAGTTAAGTTTATTTTAAACAAACCGCGATGGAGAAGTCTTGAATCAGAGCTCATCGCAAATCCAAGCACAATTAAACAATCTTTTATTATGTATCGTCATTGATAAGTAAACTTTTATTAAAAGAACATAATTTAATTTTAGACACAGGTTAACTCTCTCACCATAGAAAACATCTTTTATAATAATTCATACATATAATCAGTCAATAAATTACATAACAAAAATATACTCATTTCATTTCAGTTACACATCCATATTTGAATTATAACGGACATATATGTTCCAAAAAGAATATGACTTGCATCATATCTTTTTAAATATATTAACGGCTATATGAAAAAACTGCCGCATGAAAAAGAACAAAACAAAAAAACACGGCTATATAAAAATATTACTCTCTTTCACAACGCTACCTTCCTTTTTTAATTTGCAATAACCTTTCCGTTTTTTAAACGTAGCAGTGTAATAAATTTCATTACACCAAACATATATTTTCAAATATTTGGACTAGTGTTTTGTTTTAATAATTTCATTCATCTAGAGGAAGTCTCACAATATACACGAAACGATGATGAACACATAACATGGGTTGTTCCTTTTTTATTTCTTTATTTCGTCGGGATACTATATATATATATACATTTTTTTGAATCACTTCTAACTTTATCTATGAAAATATAAAAACGATTTTTTGGTGAATTTTCCAATGTTTAATAATGGTAGTTAAATAAAAAAAAAACATAATCGTTTGATTTTTGATTTTGTATACATATTAGTTTTTTACATATAAATAAGCTTAACATAATTACAGACGTCCAAAAGTTAAGGAACGCGGAAAAGTAATACAAACTTTAGCAATTTTAATAACAACTTAACAAAATGTCGATTCCGAATATTTGAAAAAATAACTATCTATACAAGAAAAACAGCTTATTTGTGACCATTATGATGTAAAAAGTCTATAGGAGAGATTGCTAAAATACTAAAAAAGGTCTAAAACCGTTGTTTTTCGGGTTATTGAAAATATGAAAAAAGGTTTACCATTGAGTGAAAAGAAAAAATCAGGCCGACTTCGAATAACAACTAAGAGGGAGGATAGAAAAATCACTCGATCATCTCGTTTTGATCGCTTTAAAACTGCAGCTTCGATGTCCCGGGATTTTACATGCTAAACTGGACAAAAAAATTTCCGACAAACGATCTCACGAAGATTAAACGAAGTGGGATTATTTACAAGAAGTCCATGCTCAAAGTCTTTAATTTCTATTAAAATAGAAAGTCCTGATTGTTATCGGTCGAAAAACATTTGTTTTGAGAAAAAAAAAATGGAAAGAGATTCATTTAAGTGATGAATCGAAATTCAGTTTTTTCGGATCTGACAAAAGACACATGCCAGAAGAAAAAAAGGAGAAAGACTGCCCCCCAAATGCGTTAAAAGTGCAGTAAAATTTGGAGGGGGGAGTATACTGGCATGGGGCATGCTATCTTAAAGGAACTGACTCCTTATCAGAATTCTTGGAAAAGTTTATGCCCAAATGTACATGTGGTTTCTAATCTTTTTGATTCTGATATCCCTATGCAAAAAACGAACCGTGCCATAAAGCAAAAATAGCTTTTAGAAGAGCTAAATAGATCCAGTATTTGCGTTAACAACCGAAACATATGTAACTGAACCGATAAAACGGTAATAAAACATAAAACGTATATATATATATATATATATATATATATATATATATATATATATATATATATATATATATATATATATATATATATATATATATATATATAGTGCGTATGTGTGTGTATTGAATAATTGGAGGTTCCATAACGGGGACGGGAAGAAATTTAACGTAACGTGACGCATAACGGCATATAACGGAGGACGAGACGTCGTTTATATAAAAGCGTATTCGGCGACAACGATGATGACAATATCTTCTTGAGTTCATATCATTAATAATAGCTCATATAGATGAAGAGAGTGACGTGTAATAGACAGTTCTTTTAAACACGGAAAAGGTGATCCATTATTCGGATGATGGGGACACACCTTGCGGAGAGGTTTATTGTAAACACAGACTATTTTACACAGACTATAGAAAAACACATTACCTTGCGGATTAAATCACGACGAAGAAAAACGCTTACAAATAACCTAATGACATTTATTTCAGCCGATGATGAGAAGGATCAGGTATTCGATGCCGTGTTACGTTCCTAGATTTTGTTCTCCCCTCTCTGCCTCGCCTTTAAAAAGGGCTTAGGCTAACTCTCCTCCTCTGACTGTTCTGAACTCGAATTCTGAACAGATTTGACTGATTTTGAACCCTAACTTAACTGAATATATTGGAGCTATCTTTCTTTGTGACGTCAGAACGTGCTCAAACATGTGAATGTTTTTTTTTTTCGCGTGGATTTTACATATTACATATGTCTCCAACACGTTTTTGGAAACACAAAGAACAATCTGTAATTTACATTTTCTGATCCTACCTATCTGACCTAACTAGTTGTATAGTCATTTCTAATATAATAGAAATATCTATTCTTTTTAACTTTTGATCACTGAGTTCAATTCTAACATTCTCCTTTAATAAATATTATTTTCAATCTTATTTACTTAGTTTTTCTAATTACTGAGAGCTGTCCTCTTCCATATACAACATGTATGCGTGCGTGTGTGTGTGCGTGCGTGTGCATTTATCTATGAAAATGACGTTCGTTCTTTTGCTTTTTTTGTCCTCTTTTTACTCCCCTTTTAACGTCTTTGTTGCACATACTGCATAATTTTTCAAATACTCTTGCACGTGACTAAATAAATTCCATTGTGCATCTACTTTTTTTCCTGTTTTCCCTATTTTTGCAATAAATTTTAAATTTCCACTATTTTTGAAGACATTCGTTTACCCTAAAAAAAACGGCAAATCTTTCGTTTATATGATTTTTCTTGTATTTTAGTTGTTTTTTGTCTTTCGTCATATCTATACACCTTGTCACCACGGCATTTTATAATATAACGTGTATTTCATCCGTATATATCTTTACATATGTATAAAAAGCACTATGTGTGTATGTCTGTGCATGTGTGCCTGTGTGTGCCTGTGTGTGCGGGTCCGTTCCCCATGGCCTCAGAAACGGCTGGATCATTCTTTTAAGATTTTACACAAATATACTCTATGTATCTAGGAGTGCTATTAGATAGATTTTGTATAGGAATGCCTCCAATAAATATCGAAAATCGATAATCGAAACAAAATTAATGATGGAGCACTCCAATTTTGACCAAGAATAACACTATTATTCATTCTAAGATCACAAGTGCATTTTACAATTCTCATCACTACACAAGCCGAAGTGTCCGACGTATGAAATCAATAGTAGGTCTTTAATAAGACAGGGTCGCGTTCGAAATGAATGTTTCTGTTTATAGCACAATTTAACCATGATACTTGACTTTTGTATTTTAAACGTTCATTCAAAAAATTCAAAAACAATTTTATAAAAAAATCAACAGCAGTGTATCTACAGTGCAATACAGACTACAATGTATTGTTGACTAGTTCACTGTGGAGAGTCATGCAAAGTTCTCTCCTGTTTCATCGCAGGGGGGGGGGTCTCAGACTAGTGCAGGCAATCAATCTACTTGATTAAAAAGTGATCGATTTCACCGATTTACATGACAGTAAAAGTATTGAAAGTGTAGGACATTGCTTGATCCTCAATCAACACCTGGGCAACGGCGTGTCTCTTTGCTAGTTGGTATATACGTGACACTACCACAATACTATATATATATATATATATATATATATATATATGAACTCTCATCCTTGACGTTATTCTCGCGTTGCCTACGCACAGTTCAAGCATTTCAAAATACAACCGCTAGGAACTACGCACGGCTCTTTACAAGCAGACTTCTTTCTCCAAATTTACAACATGGCAAGGAAGAAGAAAAGGAAAAAAAAGAAACAAAAACAACATACTGAAGATGGAGTATACCTCCGAAATATATTTGTGATAAATTTCAAACAAGCAAAATATTTGTTTATTTCCTAATATTACGTTGTATTTGGCTTTCAAGCGCACTTGATGCTTATTATATATATATATATATATATATATATATATATATATATATATATATATAATTATGTTATCAAAGAGTAAATCTCTAATGAAGCAAAACTTATTAAGATTAGAAAAGCTCAACGCTATTAAGAGGAGCAAACAAGAATATTCAATGAAAGATGAGGTACAAAAGTTATATATAACTTTATTATATCATCAGAACAATACGTAAACTTTAAGGGGAAATTTTAGAAAAAACTCTTCAGGCCATGACATTTTGAAACTAAATGCTTCTCATCAGAAGAGGAAAAGCGCAAGAATGATACAAAATGCAAATATAGAAAAACGCTGGCTTATATATATGTATATATATAATTATTTACTATAATAATTATTAAATGCCTACACACACTAGAGTTTCATCCTTTCGGGAATCATCAGTGCAGGGTGTCACGACCAACACCAGTTGGTAGATTCGGACCCGGCGACAAAAGCCATCCCTAGCCTCATTAGTAAGAACCTAATCCATTCGGCCACCTTTAACCGAAATAAATATTGTTGAAATTTAAACATTTATTTTTTAAATGATTTTTAAAGTCTGTCAGAGTGATCTAATCATTATGTGACGATCAACACATAAGAGCTCAATTAACCGACTTTTAATTCGACTGAAAGTGCTCAGCGATAAGAAACGAGTTTTTTTTAAAGGAGCTGGCATAATTATTTACTATAATAATTATTAAATACCTACAGACACTAGTCTCTCCCTCTCTCTCTCTCTCTCTCTCTCTCTCTCTCTCTCTCTATATATATATATATATATATATATATATATATATATATATGTGTGTGTATATATATATATATATATCTATATATATATATACATGTGTGTGTGTGCGTGCGTGTGTGCATAGCTCTATCACAATATTTTAATACTTACGCAGTAACCCAGCAGTTTAAAATAATCATCCTTGCTCTCTCATTCAACTTCGATTCGAAATTCAAATATGAAAATAACAAACTAAAATCACATACATTAATGGCCTTGCATATAAAACCAAAAAGCCGTTCATAATAAAATTACTTTTGATAAAAGTAAAAACATTATAAAATACGTTTAATGCTACTACTAATACTTTCTTAAAACTATGCGTTTGTCGCTAAAATTATTACTGTGACACAAGGGTCGGCAAGTGGGGTTGGGAAGCCGAATAGGAATACTCTGGCCTGCAAAAAGTGCCTGGGCAGCAAGTCATAATTCCCCGGTAAGGGTACCTCAGGCGACTTGCAATTATCTTACCTTTTCTCGAAGAGAGAAGGCAAAGCCTGGGAAGGTAGACCTCCTAGAACTGCACAGGAACAGGATTACACTGCAATCAACAGGGACCAGGTCATTAGTTGGGGGGTTTGTATTTGTCGGCGAGGGGGAGAGGGTTGATAATGCGCACCGTTAATAAAAAAAACGTAAATATGAATTTGAAATGTATTTTGTTAATGTATTGCTATGGCTACAAACGGCTCTATGCAATTTGTTTTTCGACAACAGTTTTATCAAGAAGACAGAAAGTAGAGTACAGAATTGACTGCGCAAATTAGTGCAGGTTGATCTTTGCTCTTTCTTACAATCCCTTTCTCGCAGAAATAACGTTGCTATCCAGTATCGACTGAGCTCTAATCACTAGTATTTCTTTTAAAGCATTTACTACAAGAACTCGTCCATCTAAAATCACAGAAAAATAACCTTTGCATTTACCTTATGTGTTTCTAAAGCCATACGCATCTTTAACAAACGAAATTTATTTCCTAGAACATCTTATATGTGGAAGATAATATCACATAGCTGCTTCTAAACTGAATACAACATGGTTGTGTTCAAGTCTAATATAAACAAATAACTATTTAGCTATCCCCTTGGATATTTCAAATTCTGTTCATTTTCACCCATCGTTGCCAATCATCTTATGGTGCTGTTCATCGCCAACTGACAATCTTTTTAACATTTATCTTCGAGTGGCCTGTGGGCCTTGATAAGTTGTAATAACCCCCCCCCCCGCTAAGCGCTGTGCTAATCATTTCTTCTAGACAAAAATGGTACTTCAATTTTTATAAGAGCGGGCGAGAAGGGGGGGGAGAGAGAAAGAGAGAGAGAGATAGAGAATTAAATAAGAATTCACTTTGCAAGCTTATTTTTTTTTTTATAAAATAAAATCATCAATTTAAAACCGTTTCTTTCCGTTGAATGATTTTCTCCTCATGATATTAATGTTCATAGATATGTTATTCAATTAAGAATCGATAAGGTTTCTATCGAAATTGCAATGAACTAATCGATAAACAGTATTTTCGCGGCAATTACTATTTGCTTGAGAGAAGAAAATATTCACCCAAGGGAGATAACTGTTGGTGTCTTCATTTTCGAACGAGAGCGAAAACATAGCTTCCTTTAGCTTGCGTGAGTGCATTATTGGTAAAAATTATGGCATTTGTGCATTCTAGGTTTGATAGGCAATTTTTTGTTCCTTTTCATTTTGATAAATTCTAAGGAGAGACATCTCAAGAAGTTTATTAAGTTTATAACTTTTAATGATTATTTTGTTTATTACGATCGTTTAACTGTAAAATTTTCGTTTGCTTTTAAATATTTTTTTAAGTAATACATTTTAACACTACTCATAATACTCTATTAAAACTACGCGTTTATCGCTAAAACTATCACCACATATTTTAAAATAAATGTTATTTACTCAATTTGTTCATTGGAATTTCGATAGAAACCTTTTCGATTCTTAATTGAATTTTGTATAGTTTTTTTTATTTTTAACCCATTTTCCCAAACTTACCGTATTCACCAGAGAGCCCGGGACCATTTGTAAATTTCCAATACATCGGTAAAAACTGTATGTTTTTCGAGCTGAATAAGCATTTTGCATTAAATAAAAACACCAAAACCATATCCAGTTAGGTAGAAAAGTAACTTACTTGCCTTTGATAACATTTATTTGTTATATATTTGTTTTTTGAAAACTTTTTCCGAATCTATGCGTATAATAATACATATCCTATATTTTTTTATGTATAAAATAACAGAGAGGCGCTCCTTTAGGTGGGGGTATTTAGTTCTCTCACAGCAAGAACTGAATTTTCTTTTCTCACAGATACTATTCATTAAAATGTTTGTTTAACAAAATTGTACATTTCAAAAATTAGTTTAATTCAATAAATATTCAGATGTGTTTATTTGTGTTTGCTTTGCTTTTAATAATGTGTTACGGAACTTTAACAACTCTTTGAACTGTCTCCCCTTTAAAATTCCTCAAAATTTAAAATAAAACAAAACAAAATTCTCCAAAGTACCTAAATTATTTTTATTTCGTCCCTTTTCTTTGGAGGGGGGGCGAATTTTTCCAACATTAAAGTATCCGGTTCCGATCACAGTATCTGCTCTTTCCCCTGCAACAGAATGATTGGTTTTGTAATTTTTATTTTTATCTAATTCTAAGTGCTCCTCCCTAGGGAGCTTGATACCCCCCACCCCAATAAAAAAAGCTAATATTGTGTTTATCTGTCATCATTGAGGGGAAACTAAATACGAACTTTGAGTCAAGTAGTCTGCTCGTTTTGTTTGCGGCTTATCAAGCTTTTTTGGGTCATTTAATGTTGAATCAAGCAATGTTGGAAAATGTTTTTATGTTTCAATTTCTATATATCTTCAAATATTTATCAATGGTGTTTGGTTTGGCTCTTTTATAGAAAAAATTGTTGCTTTTTGTTTTTCAATTTGCAGAACATGATTGAGTTTTGTAAAGGGATAGAAAAAACAATAATATCAATGTTTGTTGCATGTTAGGTCAGGAAAAAAATCTTCAATCTGATCTGGTAGCACCAAGTCTCTGGTAAAGTTTTTATAAAGACGTGTATAAAATTTTGTATAAACGAAAAATTTTTTTTTTAATTAAACACATGGGAGTTTAAAACAAGTAAGAATTACCTTTAGAGTGAAGAAAAACGCTTTTTTATTAGATCAAATTAAATTTTCAATATGGCGTCTTAGCAAATATGGAGCTGTTGTAGACCGTCTTGGGACAACGAGAGCGTCTTTGGGTTTTACTAAGTAGCACACCAACATTTATAATACACTAGCCTGAGTGCCCGGCGTTGCCCGGGTGTTTGGAGGTGTGTTCAAAAAAAAGAAAAAGAAAAAGAAAAGTGGTAGTAGGCAAACCGGCTAGAACCCGTACCGCGAAGAAGGGAAAGAACGTTAAAAAAAAATGACGTCTTTCCTGTTGTGCCCATCGCCAAACCGGAAGTGACGTATGTTTAAATTAAGGCTAGACAACAGAAAAGAGAGGATGACTTTAGAAAATATCGGCGAAAAAAGTGCCCAGTTGAGGGTGAATGAATAACTTTTTGTGGCGAATTTTTATATTTGTCGTCCGAAGGGTCGTGCTTCAAAATGATACCAATCTATTGAAAATCCGTCGTCTCTGTCCAAAGTTTTAGGCATACATACATACATACATACATACATATATACATACATTTTAACAGACAGTTTAGATTTATATTATAGATTAGGTTTATAAAAGTCATGTCTTAGCGAAAGAAGAAAACAAAGAATATAAACGGGCATGCATATTAAATGGGGGAATGAAACTAAGTGAAAGATAGAAGAGTCATCAGATAGCAAGTCTTACCTTAAATATAAACAGAGTTGTGTAAATGAAAAAGGAAAAAAAAACGAAATTTTATAAAATATTTTTATACAAAGATAAGAAAAAAAAACTTTCAGTCATTTATATATACAAGTGTTTGGTGAAGAAAGTTGATTGAATAGTCACAAGGCTTAGAAAGGTGTAGGTCAATATGTTCATAGTGTGAATATGTGTGCGTTAGTAATATACGTATGTGCGTATTTGGCAGTATGATATTGTGTATGTGTGTGCGTTGGTTGACATTGTTCTTGCTACTGCGTGTATAGCTGTAAGTAGCAATTCTATTCATCTAACTCTTGCTAGTCGGTAGGAATGTGCACGAGAGATGTAGAAAGCTTGTACGTGAGTCATTGAATCCTTTTCAGTGGTTTGGGTAGACGTTCTTGACATCCTTTGGTACTGCAACCGACTTGAGAATTCTCTGTATTTCTAGATTTTGACTGTTTGTCTTATAGAAGCTCCTAATTCCGAGTCGGCTTACTATTTTCACATATGCGTGTTACTTTTGGGGCATGAAATGATTTTCATTTGCAGGAAAAAAAAATCTTGAATTCACATTGTGAAATTACTTATTTTAGAAAGTGTAGAAGAAAGCGAATCCGAAAAAAAAAAGCGGAGAAAGAAAGCGGATAAGCAATTCCAGGCATTTGTTTTTCAGCGTTCGTAAGAATCACTTCGCGATTCAGTCGCGACACCATTTAGGAAATGAGCCGATAATTCTAGCATATTTATGAATTTAAAAGTTCTTTTTCATATTTCATGCCTAATACTAAATTGATTTAACTTCGATACGTTCAGCATGTCAGAATCTTAAAAATTAAAAAAAACAATTTTTATCATCTATACACAATCTTATATCGCTTTTTCGAAAAAAATATTCTATTAATTTATTTATTGCGAACTATTATTCTCATCTTTATTGGTTGTTGTTCTACAACGTTTCGGCCAACTATTCCTCTGGCCTTCTTCAGGTGGTAACCGCGATGGATAGGAACTTCGAATCTCCTAACTGCATTCTCAGCAATCACTGCCATCCATAGTTGTTGTCGTCTCACCGCGTTTGGACCAAATAAGCATCTGGCCGGTTTTGGGTAGGATTGAAACCGCTATCTTTAGACAATGCTCATCTGGAACCGTAGAGATTCAACGTCTCTATCAACTGCGCCACTTCGGGGCCCGTAGTGCAGTTGAATCTCAATGGTTCCAGATGAGCGTTGAATATATACGGTTTCAGATGAGCGGTTTCAATCCTACCTAAAACCGGCTAGAGGCTTACTTAGTCAAAACGCGGTGAGACGACAACAACTACGGATGGCAGTAATTGCTGAAAATGCAGTTAGGAGATTCGAAGTTCCTATCCATCGCGGTTACCACCTGAAGAAGGCCAGAGGAATAGTTGGCCGAAACGTTGTGGAACAACAACCAATAAAGATGAGAATAATAGTCCACAATAAATAAATTAATATAAATAATACTCATCTCAATAACGAATTCCAATTAAAATAACAAATTTTTTTATCTGCTTCTCATCTTAACTTTGAAACACTCCCATTGTTTTTGTTTGTTTTTTGCTATATCTACACGACGTTGTCCGGAAATTAAAAAAAAATTCACATTTGTCTCGCTCTTATGTTTGTCTTTTTAAACTATGGCTTTATTCATTTTGTACAACATTTTTCTTTGAAATATAGACTTTTAAATACAGGGTGGCCCATTTAAAAGTAGCCTAGAGAGGAGGAACATTATTTCATTGTTTAAATTATCTGTAGCGTTGTAAAAGATATTGGAACTCCGGGTTTGTATTACTGTACACATAGATTCGAAAAAGATGTCAAAAAAAACAAATATATAACAAATAAATGTTATCAAAGGCAAGATAAGTTACTTTTCTACCAAACTGGATATATTTTTCGTGTTTTTATTCAATGTAACATATTTATTCAGCTCGAAAAACATACAGTGTTTACCGATGTATTGGAACATTACAGAAGGCGTCTGATTCTCTCTTTAACACGGTAAGTTTGGGAAAAGATGTTATAAATAAAAAACCGGATAAAATACTGTTAAAAACTCGCTCAATATATGTTATCGTGACATAGGTTGACATATATTCGGCGGGTTTTTAATAGTATTTTTTCTAGTTTTTTTTTTATTTATAACACCTTTTTCCAAACTTACGGTGTTAAAGAAGGTGTGAGACGCCATCTTGAATTTTCGAATACATCGGTAAACACTGTGTTTTTCGAGCTGAATAAATATGTTACATTGAATAAAAACACAAAAAAATATATCCAGTTTGGTAGAAAAGTAACTTATCTTGCCTTTGATAACATTTATTTGTTATATATTTGTTTTTTTGACAACTTTTTCAAATCTATGTGTACAGTAATACAAACCCGGAACTCCTCTCCGTTGACATGTATGCATTTCTGAGCACGTTTAACAACGTTTGCAGATACTGCCTGTAGATCTTCCATGGTGATTCTCCTGATAGCGTTGGTAATGTACTCATTTAGTTGGTCTAGATTGTGAGGATTATTTGCATACACTTTTAGTTTTAAAGTCTCCCAAAGATAAAAATCACATGATTACAAGAGCGGAGAAAGTGGTGACCATAACCCTTTGCTTATTGTTCTCTCTTCCGTAAACATGTCATGAACTCGTGTCAGTGATCCGTTAAACCTGTGGTATGTAGCGCCATCTTATTGGAAAAAAGAATTGCATTTTGTCTTGTGGTGTTAGTTGGTCCTTAAAAGAAAGATTAGAGATATCGGATTACTTTTAAGTGTTCCGCTTAATCTGAAAAAAAAAGTAATTAAAAATTAGAGATCATGGTTCTTTTAAGTGGGCCACTCTGTATTAGACCTAATTCTTGCACTATCATTTGGCCATTAAATTATTAAATGAACCAAATTATTATAAAACTATTACTAATTTTATTAAGGGAATATTTTAATTTCTAAATAATGTTATAAAATATTTTATTAGATGAATAAATCATTGTTTCTCAGACTTTCATTGTAAAACACTTTCCTGATAAAACACCCCTTTTCAAAGAAGACCGCTAGTTTTTATATTGTTTTCAGCTTCATTTGTCTGGTAGTATTAAACACAAGGAGTCAGCCTCTTCTAGGTAGAGAGAAAAATATACGTCTATTGTTATTGAGCACTGTTGTCAGTCTGAGGTGATGTACGCATGTGCGGGGCTTGCGCGAATTTTAAATAGGAAGAGTTTGGTCACATCTTTGAAATCATTATTTCGTAAAGTTTATTTGAAAATGTTAGAAACACAAATAATGCGAAACATTAAGTAAAAATAATATTCCCTAAGGCGTAAAAACGTACATGCTTTCCGACTGAATAATTTGAAAAATAAATAAACAAAAACCTTTTATAATGGCCACTTTTCAATGAAAACATGTTCAAGATTGTTTTTTTTTTTAATATAAATAAACCAGCCTCACAAATTTGTATAACTAAATTATACCCAGGAAAAATCCTTAAAAAATTGCTACTTTTCTGGAGAGTCGTCGTTCTATATTTGACATCATGGAATTAAAAAATCATCCGTAGTTTAATTGTCGATGTATTACTATACGCTTTGCAATCCTATAAACATTAAAACGGCTTAAGACAAATCCAATACACAACACTAACTTTAATCTACAAAATTATGTCATTCAGATATGAAGCAGATTGAAGGATGAACATTTCCCAATGTTTATTTTATCACGAATTTAGTGCAGGGCTAGTTGCAAAAAGAAGCTAAACCAGCATAAATTTAAACATCTTTAACACCTGTCAGTATCTAATGATTGCAACTTTCTGTCTAATGAAACAATTGTGTTTTACATCTAGTCCGGTGCATTGCAGCGTTTGCTCTTGCTATAAAGTTAAAGGTGGACTTGTCTCTCCGGATACAGGCCTGGGCAGATGATAAGGAAACCTAGGTTTGTCAAGTTAACAGCCCCCGCCTCTTAGCATTGCAAAATCGGACGGAAAGGCAAGCCTATACGATAGGAGCAACGCAGCTGCAGGAGTTGCCAAAAAGGTGTTGTAGTGCTTCACCATCTGCCTATCGGGAGTCAAAACCGGATATTTTGTTCTGGGTTTACTCCCTTAGACTTTGCCATTCCCAAGGTAGTAGAGCTATTGGCCCATGCTAGTATCCTATACCGCTATTAAAGCTCGTACATGGAATATTATTATCACATCTGGGCTGGTGAACCGACTTCTAGCTCCTCCTTCCTAGACAGATTTGCGAAAACGAATGTCGAACCTAATACGTTCTGTACGGGCAGTTTTTTAAAAGTAGCTCTACAGAATGTGGTTAGTTACTGGGCTTGCATAGCAACCCTTTCGCCTGGCAATAAAATCTCACTCTACTGTAGCGCCCCCTAGATGCAGAAAGATTTTCTACTCCAACAGCTTTTTTCCTGGGGCCACTTACCTTTGGAATCCCCTCTCTGTTCATCGTTTCTTTGACAGCACGAACACAGCAGAAATTAAAATGTAATATAAACAAAAGTCTTGCTGCCTAACTCACAATAAGGATTCCATTATAAATCTGGTCGTTATCATAGTAGCATCTACGCTGCAGTGGTATTACGTCTTGTTTGACAGTTAAAAATAAATATATAACATCCAATGCTTGTATGTATGTTCCCGATAAAGGGGAAAAAAGCTGTAAAATCTACATAAAATCGGAAGTGTATACTTGGGTAACATTTTTCATCAGAGATAAGTGAAGTATTCTCAAATTTTTAAGTGCGCGAGCATAACTCTATTTAAACTTCAAATAAATCCTACTTCTATGAATATTAAATTAGACGTATGAACTTTTATAAGGGGAGACAATAAAAGTGGTCTTAAATTTTTAAGTGCCAGCTTAACCTCTTTAAAAAATTCAAATATATCTTACTTTGCTGAAGCTTATGTCATATGAATAACATTCTCGGAAAGACAATGAATGTCGCCTCCAATCTCTATGCTATCATTTATGTACTGAATATCTACACTGGAACCAGAACCAGCGAAAAGCGTAATAAAAAATACGAGATCTGTTTTAAAGTAATGCCTCCTATTTTTTCATTCCGCTCAAATAGACCAGAAGGGACTAGAAATTGCATTGTTATGATAACTGAACTTATGTATTCGTGATCTGAAAGTTTAATCTTTCTGTTGCAGATATTAACGGTGTGAGACTAGGAAAACGACCCCTGTCATGGACGTACATCAGGATCCAAGATGCTTCATTGAACCCCTTGCAAAAACGCACTGAGAAAGGTGGCGGCTATACAGAAAAATAAACTCGATCACAAAAGGTCGCTGGTTTTAATGGTACCACTCCCGTATTGGTAGCTCTTCAACATTTTGAGATAAAAAAAATAGGACGCTTTACGTTAGGAATGACCCTCATATGACAAAATAGGCTCCAGACGCCCATGCACAGCTATCGTTCATCGCTGGCGAAAGTGCATTGAAAACGGTCGTAACTATGTGGAAAATAAATTCTGTAGCACAAAAGGTCGCTCGTTTTAGTCGCACTACTCCCGTCATCGTAGCTCTTCAACTGTCGGAGTTACAAAAAAATAAAAAAAATAGGAGGCTTTACTTTTGGAATGACCCTCGTATATAGTAATGCTTATTATCCAATCACGTGCATCGTCGGGTTGTTACCGTTACTACATGAAAAAAATTAGGCAAATTCTTATGACGTTTTGTTGCTCCTAATCTTAATATTGATCTTAAAAAAAACTTTTTGTTTTAGTCAGGCGATCGATAAGACAGTAAACACATCAAAACAAACTATGTTTAATTTATTTTATTTAATTGTTTGTGGACTATTATCCCCATTTTCTAGTAGTTAAAAAAAAATCTTTATGTGCTTCTAATGTAAAAGGCGCAGTGGATAGAAGCGGAAGATCTACGATTCCAGATGAGCATTGTCTGAAGGTAGCGGTTTCAAATCCCAAAACCGGCCAGAGGATTAGTTAGCCAAACCTTGGTGAGACAACAACAACTATGGAAGGCAGTGCTTTCTACGGATGCAGTTTGGAGATTCGACATTCCTACCCGTAATTAAATAATTAATTAAAATAAATTATAAAAATTACTCATCTCACAAAGAATTCAAAATTAATTCAATAAACTATGTTTAACCACTATTTTTAAAATTTTTATTTGATTCTAAGAAATTTCAGTTTGCTAGGGATGTTATTCCAGGTGTTATGTTATAATCACCGTAGAAAGAATTTCCTGTGCGGGCCGGTTCGCGGTTAATCCTAATGCGAAATTTAAAAATTGATAATTTATAAAAAACTGACCCCCCCCCCCTTCCACTCATTGGCACCCATGACCACAATGAGGGTTGCCGTTAGAATAAAAGACCCCCCTGGGGTTAATTAATAGGAGAGCTCTTTTGTCACCATAACATACACAATTCAACATTTAACATTTGATAAGTCTTTTACCCATAACTGAGGTTTATGCTTAGCGGAAGAACAAAAGACTAACACACAAAAGTAAAAATGAATATAAAAATACATCAATAACAATAACAATAATGATAACAGCAACAAAAAATAAATTAAAAAAATAATAATTAAAATTATACATCGATAATAACAATACAGGCCTCAACTCTTGAACTTTGATATACCAAAATGAAATCAGTTCCAAGTTAGATAATCTGGAGTTATAAGTCATGTTTAGTTTCTGAAGATTTTCCGATGGGTAGTTATTCTGTACTAGCTGTATCCAGCCACGCGTTGCTTTGGATGAGTGGTAATGAAAATAAAACGATGTTGACGCCTACTAAAATGCCCCCCCCCCACTGAAATCAACACAGGACACCTGGTTTTTCTTTTATCACGTTAATCTCATCGATTACAAACGTAGCACTCATGAGTTTAAAAAAAGAAAGTTTTTAAAAATATTATTTTTTGATTTTTATCGTTGAGTCTGATGTGTTTTTGTTATTTTTTGGTATCCGTGACAACGGGAATACCCTGGTCCAATCACAGCAAAAAAAAAAAATACTTCGCGCTCATAAAACTTAAAGACCGGACCGGAAACTCGAAATGTAATGAAACGTAAATTATTTATTTATTTGTTTAACTATTATTATTACTAGCATGGGTGCCTGGCGTTGCCCGGGTATTTGGAGGTGTATGTTGAGCAAAAAAAAAAAACGGTAATTTTTTTTTAAATTTGACCCCTATTATGACCAATTAAAATTTATAGTTTTAGGCTCAAATCGAGTTATTAAGTTAGATCCATGTTCAAGGAACCTATATCTAAAATTTCAAGTGTTTGGACCCAAAATTGTCGCAGGAGTTTGGTAGAGTTCGCAAAGGACAAATCGTTGAACTTTGACCCCTTAACAGCCAAATTTCTCGCCGAAATCCAATCACATCGATTTTCCCAAATCTCAGTACCCTGTATATCAAATTTTAAGTCTGTAGACTAAACATTGACAGAGTTATTGCGTAGGGAAATGTACACAGACACACAGACACACACAGACACGTTCACTTTTATAGATATATAGATATTCTTGGAGGGGGGGATTGGCCTAGCGAGATAAAGGACCGTTTGAATAAATTCACACGGATTTAAATTCATAATTATAAAAAGAGTCAATTTATTTTTAGTTGCGTGCACTTATGTTACCGAACTGGTGGGTGTTTTCTGACTATTATGTATATTAATCTAACAATTTAATAAAGAAAAAAGATATTATAAAACTTGAATTTATCTGTAAAAATACTGTTTAAAAAAATAGAACGCTTACATAAGTGCAAAAGCACTACTTAAGTTGATATATTTATATTCCAAAGGACCGTTGGAATAATTTTAATAAGTGAATTCGCGTGTACTTAAAAAAAAATTAGTATTTCGTCAGTTGCGCTTTATTTTATTATTTTATTTACTACCGTAATCATGTGAATATCATTTTAGCAGACGAAAAATTGGGAGACAGAAAGGTCAGGAGAACCCTATTTCATTATATTTCTTGCTGAAATGAAATATAATTGTGAATTAGTTTATTTTTTCCATGCGTACGCGAATATAATACACCGAAAAGGAAACGAAATATAAAAAAGTAAAAATAAAATACCGAAACAATGAATATAATAATAAGTTGGTTTTCTGGCTAAGGCTGAAAGTGTAGTATCTGTTCTGATGCTGCTCCTTTATGTTAACATAACGGATACATATGTAAAAAGAAAACACACACACACGCATGCACACACACATACTCAAGACAGACACAAACGTACGCAAGCCAAAAAAAAAAAAGAAGCAAACACACGCACACGCACATGTATGCATATAAATAGCAACACACGCGTCCCCAAGTTTATGCAGCTTAATGGTATACACACAACACACACACACACACACACACACACACACACGAAAAGACACACACACATGGACAACAAATGTAGATTCTGCCACACGGAATTAGAAAGTGTGAGTCATCTACTATCAAGTTGCAAGGTTCTTTTGGGGAATGGCTACTACACAACGCGACATGATGGAGTATGTAAGTACATCCACTGGACCATCTGTAAAAAATAAACATCCAATGTACCAGCAAATCCTGGGAACATCGACCTGAAATAACAGTTGGAAATGACTTATATACCATACATTACAACCATGTAATCCCTACAGCCACCTACCTTGAAAATGCTGCTGTGAAACTAAACATAGTTATATCGAATAAGTCAGAGAGAGTTGCAACCTTGGTTGACGTGAGTGTCCCTAATGATGGAGGTTTGAACAGAGCTGAAAGGGAGAAACAGACCAAATATGAAGGTCTCATGTATGATATGAAAAGAAACTGGAATCTTAGAGAGATATCAATCATACCAGTTATTATAGGTGCCACGTGGCTTTTGAAGAATAACCTGAAGTACTACCTAACTAATATTCCTGGTAAATTAAGTGCAAAAGAGATCCAGGCAATTGCACTTAAGGGAATAACGAGGATACTAAAAAGAGCTCTCGGTTGGTTTCAATAAAAAGTACGGTAATGTTGACAGCTGGTTTGGCTGCCCAATACTCAGCGTTAAAATCTTCAAAGGAAGAAAAAAATTTAAAATCACAAAGATGCACTAAATCAAACAAGAGCAAACACGTACGCACACGTGTGTATGCACATGTGCACATGTATGTGTCTCAGCACAAACATGCGTGAAGAAGCTTATGCGGTCTAGTAAGTTAATGGCAGATACACACATGCACAAACAAACGCACGCAAGTAAACAAAAACAAATACACACGCACACGGACATGCATGTGCATAAGCACAAACACACGCGTGCGGAAGTTTATGCGGCCTATTAGTTTAATGGCAGACACACAGCAACGCTGCGTTTTTTTATGTGTAAATGCATGTGTAATGCGTTGTCAGTGTGTTTAATGTCATAAGTCATAAGCCAGAATGTTTCTCTTCCATATGTATGTGATCTGGAGAGGCCATATTGAAATATAAGTAAGCGATCGTTTTGAGGCTAAAATCGTTAATCTCGAATGTAGAAATGCTTAGAGTTCAACCAATCGAATTGCAGGGAATACGGTAATGGAGACCTCATTATTTGTGTAGATGTAAAGCGGTAAGACTATTCTTGTCAACTTCTTATATCAAATAGCTTCATGTTTTGTCTGGAGCGATGTTTATTCAAACAAAATGAGAAAATACAACTGGAAATGATCAAGGATAGATCTTAATTGTTAGAAATAGACAGAGAAAATATATAAAAGAAAAGAAAAGAAGAAAAAATACTAAAAACTAAAGCTAAAGATGAGCGATAGAGAAAGGGTGCGCGCGTGTGTGTGTGTGGGGGGGTAAAGGTATTTATTAATAAAAAGCGACACAAAAATTAAAAAAAAAACAACAAATAAAGTTACAAAATAAAGAGGGAACACAGAAGAAAAAAAAAAGAAAAAAATACTAGCATTTCTAGAAAGGCAATTCAATTATAAATGACAACAATAACAAGCAAAAGTTATGAAAAGAAAAATGAAAACGAAATTCAAAAACGTAATAGGAGTCGGAGTGGGAGTCGCAGTCGGTTGTTAATGAACAACATCGTTTATTCAATTGTTGCATGACAGGAAATTGAAGCGGGTTTTTAATTAAGATTTCCATTGAAACAAACTGCCATAACGAAAAGACTCTTTAAGATTTCATTAAAACCTTTCGAACACCGCTGAATGCTTTCATTCAGCCATTTTGTGATAAAAAAAAAAATGGCGAGCCATGTTTACGTGTATTGCTTGTTTGAGCGGCTTTTGTTAAACGGGGGTTAGCTATCATGTTTTGTTTAACGTATTTATTAAAAAAAAGGAAAAGTAAATAAAGCGTTTCTCCCTTCTGATTATTTCTGAAAACTGTATGAGAAATGAAAATGAATTAGTTATTGTCTAAATTAGAAATACCATACAGTTTAACCTTAAGTATTCATACGTATTTAATCGAAACATTGATGAAATAAAAAAGAAAGAAAAAACAAAAATAAGAATTTTCTTAGAGAGTTGCCCCCGTTCAATCTGCGCGCTTAACGATATATCTCTTATTCTAACAAAAAAGGAAATTTTATTTCAAACTTATGAGTAACTAGCAGGCCGCCCGGCGTTACCCCGTCGCACAATACGCATGAATATTATATTTTAATAAATACAGACACAGACACATGTGCATGTGAGTATGTTTTTTCTAAACAGTTCACTTCTTGTAAGTAAAAAAAAAAAAAATAATAATCGAGCTGAGATTGAAACTAAAACCCAAAGACAGGAAGGCAAGTACGATAACCATTAGGCCCCCTTGACACTTAAACGTGTCTTCAAATCTACTTATTAAATTAAGTAACATATCATGTAACTGATTCACGTAAGCGTATTTTTGAAACAGTTGACAACCAGTGAAAAAAAAACAATGACCACCCACGTACTAATTTTTCAATTTTGACTCCTTAGAACCACTTTTTTTCCGGATGAAAACCGATTAAATTTTTTTCTCATGTCTAAATAGCCGTTATACCAACTTAAATACCTGTAGATAAAGAATAGTTGAGTACATAGGTTGAGAATTGTCCTCACAAATACTCTCACTTTTATAGATATATAGATAAGCCGGGGAAATTTCTGATCCATGAGTAACGTGATGGACAAACGAACATAAATGTTAAACAATGTTTGCTTAGACGAAAAAAAATGCTGCCTACACACACACACACACACACACACACACACACACACACACACACACACACACACACACACACATATATAATGGTTATTTAAAATTTATCTATCTATCTATCTATAAAAGTAAACGTGTCTGTCTGTGTATCTGTCTGTCTGTGTGTCTGTGTGTTTACATTTCCCTACGCAATAACTCTGTCAATTTTAAATCTACAGACTTGAAATCTGATATACAGGGTACTGAGATTTGGGAAAATCTTTTGGATCGGTTATCGGCCAGAAATTCAGCGACTAAGATATCAAAGTTCAACGATTTGACCTTTAAGAACTCTACCAAACTCCTCCGACAATTTACTGTCTAAACACTTGAAATTTTAGACATAGGTTCCTTGGACATTGATCTAACTTAATAACTCGATTTGAGCTTAAAACAATAAATTTTAAGGGGTTATAATAGGGGTCAAACTTTAAAAAATTGACTGCTTTTTTTTTGCTCAACATATACCTCCAAATACCCGGGCAACGCCGGGCACCCATGCTAGTATATCTATACGTGTATGTGTATCTGTCTGTGTGTCTGTGTGTCTGTGTATCTGTCTGTCTGTGTACATTTCCCTACGCAATAACTCTGTCAATGTTTAGTCTACAGACTCGACATTTGATATACAGAGTACTGAGATTTGGGAAAATCTTTGTGATCCGTTTTCGGCCAGAAATTTCGCTGTTAAGGGGTCAAATTTCAGCCGATTTCACCTTTGAGAAGTCTACCAAACTCCTCCGAGAATCTTGGATCTAAACACTTGAAATTTTAGATATAGGTCTCTTTGTACATGGATCTAACTTGATAACTTGATTTGAGCCCAAAACCATAAATTTTAAGGGGCCATAATAGGGGTCAAAGTTTAAAAAAATGACCGTTTTTTTTTGTTTTTTTTTTTTGCTCAGCATACACCTCCAAATACCAGGGCAAGGCCGGGCATCCATGCTAGTATATCTATACAAGTAAACGTGTCTTTGTGTCTGTGTGTGTATCTGTGTGTCTCTGTGTTTGTGTGTGTACATTTCCCTACGCAATAACTGTCAATGTTTAGTATACAGACTCGAAATTTGATATACAGGGTACTGAGATTTGGGAAAATCTTTGTGATCGATTTTCGGCCAGAAATTTGGCTGTTAAGAGGTCAAAGTTCAACGATTGGACCTTTGGAAACTCTACTAAACTCCTCCAACAATTTTTGGTCTAAACATTTGAAATTTTAGATATAGGTTCCTTGGACATGGATCTAACTTAATAACTTTATTTGAGCCCAAAACAATAAATCTTAGGGGTCATAATAGGGGTCAAATTTAAAAAAGATTTGACCTCTGCGGTCTCTCTCATATTACTCAGACAATTTGTGGTCTAAACATTTGAAATTTTACATAAAGGGTATTCAGAGATAGGGCAAGCTTTTTAATCGGTTTGGGTCGAAAATTTGAGCTACCAATATATAAATGTATGTATGTATGTATGTTTACATGTCTGCCTAAAACTTTCGACAGAGGCGACGAATTTTCACACGATCAGTATCGTTTTGAATCTCGATCTTTTAAACGACAAATACCGAAAAATTGGCTAAAAACATTAATTTTTTCACCCTCAACTGGGCACTTTTCTACAGGAAAGAGTCACTTTTTTCACAGATATTTTCGAAAGTCATCCCCTCTTTTTGCTTGTCTAGTCTTAATTTAAACCTACGTCACATCCGGTTTGACGGTCGTCGTTACAGCAAAGACTTCACGTTTGTCCCGTTCTTTTCCTCCTTTTTTTTTTTTTGCTCAATACACACCTCCAAACACACGGGCAACGCCGGGCACACATGCCAAGAGGTCAAAGCTGACTCTACCAAACTGCTCCGCCAATTTTGAGTTTAAACACTTGAAATTTTGGTTACTTGGACATGGGTCATGCATTTTAATTTGATTTTAGCCTAAAACAATAAATGTTAAGCGGTCAAAATTGGGGTCAAAGTTAAAAGAAAATTGACCTCTGCGGTCTTAACCAACTTTTCTTTATAGGAGTCAAGAAAGCCTATTATATAGAAAGATATTACGGTACACATGCACACTTTTTAATGTATACATATTCACATAAATTTATGAACAGTACATAGGGCCCGAGCAAAGCTGGGCTTAACTGCTAGTATATATATCAAAGTGAAATTGTCTCTGAGTGTGTGTGCGTGTGTGTGTGTGTGTGTGTGTACATTTCCCTACGAACCTACTCTGTCAATTTTCAGTCTACAGACTCGAAATTTGACATAAAGGGTGTTGAGATTTGGGAAAATCTTTTTCATCGGTTTTAGACCACATATTTGTCTGTCAAGAGGTCAAAGTTTAACGATTTGATCTTTGAAAACTCTACCAAACTCCTCAGCTAATTTTGGGTCTTAAAACTTGAAATTTTAGATGTAGATTAATCAGACAGAGATCAAGCTTTTTAATTGGATTTGAGCTTAAAATAATAAATGTTAAGGGGTCAAAATGGGGATTAAATTTTTAAAAAATGACCTCTGCAGTCTCTACCAAATTACTCAGCCAATTGTTAGTCTAAACATTTGAAATTTTTACATAAAGCATATTCAGACACAGGGCAAGCTTTTTAATCCGTTTTTCGCCGGAAATGAGCTTCCAAGCGGTCAAAATGAAAAAACAAACAAACTAACGTTTTCGGTCTCTAGAAAGCTATTCAGCAAACTTTTGGTCTAAACATTTGAAATTTTATATAGAGTGTATTCAGATATGCAGCAAGCTTTTTAATCAGTTTTTTAGCGAAAACTTTGCTGGCAAGAAGTCAATTATAAAGAGTTAGCTTTTACAGACTCTAACAAACTGCTCCGTCATTTTTGGGTCTAAATACTTGAAATTTTAGATATAGGTTACCTGGATATGAGTTAAATATTTTGATATATGTATATACAAATGAACATAAAGTTATGAACAGTACACAGGACCCAAGCAAAGCCGTGCTGAACTGCTGCTGTTAAATAAAAAATAAATAATAAAAGTGGTTATATAAAATTTTTATTTCAAATTAAAGTTTATCAGACCAACAAAAATATTATTTCAAAGTAAAGGGTGACTGACGTAAATCCCTTATATATATATATATATATATATATATATATATATATATATATATATATATTTTAAGGGTAACAGACTAATGAAACTATCATTTGGAAACTTTAGGGGAACAGACCAAGGAAAATGCTTTTTCAAATTTTAGGGTAATAGGCAATGGAAAATCTTATTTACAATTTAAGGAGAACAGACCAACGAAGACATTATTTATAACTTAAGGGTGACACAAAAACAAACGAAATTTAATGATAATAGACCATCGAAAATATAATTTCATTTTCGTGATCTGTTATCAATGAAACTATTATTTCAAATTGTGTGATAACTAGAGCTGTGACAATAGCATATTCTTTTCATTGTTTTAACTCTTGGGTATATATCCGTTAATATCAAGTTTTATATAGACGGGTGTGATTCTCGGTTGATTAAGTGTGTCTTATTGTGTCGGATATACATATATCCGAGAGTCAAAAGAATGAAAAGAATATTCTATTGTCACTGCCCTAGTGATAACGGTCCAACGAAAATGCTATTTAAAATTTAAGAGTAACAGACCTACAAAAATGTTATTTGAAAATTAACGCAGAAGACTAACGGAAATGTCATTGTAAATTTAAGCGTAACAGACTAAGGAAAATACTATTTGAAACTTACGAGTAACAAATCTACAGAAATGCATGACGGGATGAAAAAAAATACTATTTAAAACTTACGAGTAAAAGATCTACAGAAATGCATGACGGGATGAAAAATACTATTTGAAACTTAGATGTGTGTCAAAAATGTTATTTCATGCAAGACAGGCAGTTCCACGAACGAACAAGACATCATAGAGATTCTTGGACGCATTTAAAAAATGGTGCGTCTATCTAATATGCGTGTTTGGTGATGAAAATGTGATTTGTAACTGAAGTGTGACAGGCAAACCAACAGACAACGCCTCTGGCAGAGATTTCAAGACGCACCAAAATGAAAAGGAATTTTGGTGTTGTCTGTTTTTCGGCAAATCATCCCTTTTTGTGCATTTAATTTCGAAAAGTAATTTCTGTTGTAAATCATTTTTTATAAGCAATTAATTCAAGACAAATTGCTATTACATCCATAACGCTGACAAAATTGTGGATTCAGACCGTTCACAAGCGTATCATACTAAGTGATCGAATTCAGTATAACCAGTTGCGTAGTATTCAATGGTGACACATGGACTTGACAAAAAAAAAGAAGAAAAATAATAAAAAACTACACTGTATGCCTCTTAATATATCTACTACTTTATATAAGGAACATTGTCTGCGTGTGTCTGTCTGTGTGAGTACGTTCCCTATAGACTCTGGAACAACTGGGCTGATGTTCATGAAGTTTCACACAAATATACTATAAGTATTTTGTAGTTTTTTACATAGGTTTGGTATCGGAATGTCTTCGATAAATATCGACAACCGATAATCGAAAAAATTCGATAAAAGAAAGAAAACGTTATTTCTTGTAGAAATTGCGTTTTGTATCAAATGGGGGGGGGGGTCACCCAAAATAATTTCTTTCTAAACGATTTCAATAAGTGTGCATGCATCAACCAGTATTCTCCGAATTACTTTAAACACAAGAATTTTCAACTATATGTCATAATCAGTGCTCTGGCTCAGTCGGTTAGGACGTTGTCTTAAAACCATTAGTTTTTAGCCTCGCGCACGCCTACCGGTGGCCGTTTTTTTCTTCTTTTTTTGGCATTTAAACAGGGTTGCTTTGTAATTTCGGCGGCTAATTATATAAAAAAACAAAACAAACAAAAAAATGTCTTTATTTCGATTTTATTTTAACGGTTTAAATCAACTGAAGGTTACATTTTTATCTAAAAGAAACAAAAATTCTAATCCAATTACGATTCTTTAAATCAAACAAATAAAAGATCTTTTTTTCATGTTCATTTTTTAACAGTTTAACAGTTTAAAACTTCTTTTTTTTTAATTCACACGACAATTTTGGACGCTAAGACCAACGCAAAACATTAATAACCAACAAGAAGCTAACGAATTGCAGAGTGACTTTTTAATGAACCGAAGTTTATAACGTAAACTGAGCTTGCACTAATCCTTGATACGTTCCTTGGTTTGAAATAGGTGTAACTTGAGACTCCGTAGCATTTATGTAATCGTAATACCATCGGTAAAAGGGTCCGGTTACTAGCTTCAGATATACGAGTTCGCGGCCGGAACGTGACATTTTTTTTTTTTTTTTTTTTTTTGCTTACAAAATTTTGCTTTCGGTTTCGCTTCTAGCTGAAGCACCCGATTATTTTGTTATGCTGCCCTCGGCTCTCACATTTTTTTTTAACGATCGGGCAATGCTGCTGGGCACCCCGAGGCCCCTATATCGCAATTTATCATCTTTAAGTGACTTTTACGACCGGGCAACGCCCCTCCCCCTCTGTTCAGGCTGTCACACTTTTTTTTTACAACCGGGCAACACTCCCATTCCTCCTGTTGTCGCATTTTTTTTGAAGACTGGGCAACGTCGTGTCTCTGATATTTTTCAATAAAATAAACTTCGTGGCAATCCATAATCTTTCCACTGCTTGTGTATGTGCCCCGGTGTTGCGATCGAAGATATTTTGCTGATAATTTGTGGACAAATGACAGAAAAATGACTGTGAGTTATTATTCCGAATAGATTTCTGAGACTTCAGCAATTTCTCGTTGAATAATCGACTGAAGCGGAGCATAGCCTCACTTTTTAAATCTAAGGGTTAGTGTTAGGGTTGTACACATGGTAATTTCACATTCTTTCGAAACCGATAAAGTGTTTTCTTTCATCTTTCAATATGAAGTACAGATCGTATAACAAAGTGAAATATACCAACATAGATGCATGATGCCAAAGTGACGGCGCATCCAATTGTATCTATCATGTTACAGGGAAAGGTTGTCCCCTTTCGATGTAAATAAGAAGAGTATTAGATAAGTGAAAATGAGATTCGGATAAGCCGAGACTCGAACCTTGTAAGCAAGGTTAAGAATTGGAATGTTAGAACTTAGTCTATTGTTAAATTTTATTAGAAATAGTTAGATATTGTTTATATCGTGAAAGAATTGATGGTTCATTCTTGTAGAATCATGAATGTTAAAAATGTCAGCTAAAGAATGAACAATACAAATTAAAAATACATTGTTAAAAAAAGGTTAGAATTATATGTTAAGAATTATTTTATTGTTTAAAGTGTGTTTGGAAAAACACGCATAGCCACGTGAATTGGTCACGTTTGGGAAACACACTGCTGGCATTATAGACGAAGTGGGATTCTCAATATAGGAGCTAGAGTTAGTTAGTCATCAGAGTCTGAGAGTCAGCAGAAGAGTAGAATCGAAAGCAGTTGAGTTGGGTTGAGTTGGTATCAGTCCTTTGGAAGTGAAAGGAAGAACATTAAACTATGTAGATCCCGAATTTGAATTCCTGACGTCATCAGCATTCGACCGATCCAATGAATAAAGAATCATCATTGTGTTTTTGTAACTGTTGTTATGTTTAATCTGTCAACACTCAAAAGGTAATGTGTTAATCATCTTATAATGAACATTGTGAAACCCTTACAAGATTATGTATCTCCCCTCCTCTGTGTTAAGAACTTGCATACATCTCCAGTCAGTATATATATGAAGTTCCAAGCATCACAGAACTGTATAAATGTCTTTCTCCCTCATCATTGTTGTATATGTCCGCGTTATCTCTCCTAAATATGTCCCCAGCTATACAACAATCAAACCGATTATACACGCGTGAATGAAAAACAAACCCCCCCCAACCCCCCCCAAAAAAAACAGGCAGTTTAATAACCTCTGGTCAATTGCTCTAAATTAAAGACAACTTCATAAATTGACTAATGTTATTAATTTCGCATGAATATTCATAGAAGTTGCAACAAGTTTGCAACACTTAAAAATATGTTTGCTGAATCAGATTCCGGCAGACATTGTCAATAAAGCCTTCCATGAACTCCCTTAGCGATGTTTGCAACCAGAGGGCTATGGACCAATTGGAATAAATAACCGTCTTCTTGAGAAAGCCTTTCGTTTTGATAGAATACTATGAGTGACTATTACTCCATATGGAAAATGAAAGAAAATCTTTTAACTAGGGGGCCATCGCTTATCAAGGTTCAAGAACCACTCGAGGATAAACAGGGCTTTATGGACAAATTTATCTTTAGTTGACCTTTTTCAACTAAATATATTCGTTTTCTAGCTAAATAGAAAAGTTATTAGTCAAACCAACGTGATTTTTTGAATATGGCATCTTCGTTCTGTGGCGATTATGTACATAAGGCATTTTTTCTGTATGTTTAAATAAGTATAATTCTAAATACACAACAAATTTTATGTTGATACTTGAAGGTATAAACATTCTAATTTCTTCAGATGTTTTTTTTTAAACAGGCTTCGTTAAAAAAAAGGGTATACTGTTCTATTAAACTTTTATTGTTTAAATTATTTAACTTTGTTTGTTTCATTCCAAAACAGTTGAAAAGAAAATTTTTACTCAGTAGTGAGGTTTGGAAGATATACAATCACCAAAAGATGAGGGTTCTATTTTTTTATAGTCGCCACTTTGAAAAATCACTCGCAAATTCGACTGTTTCACTCGCAATGTAGAGCCCTGATAAAGCTTAACTGGTTTTGGATAGACTGTGAGGCAACACCTTCATAATCGGTAATAATGGAATTTGGGTAGGGTTCGATTATTTAAGAGGGCAGTTCAATAAGAACTTATTTTATATTAGATTTAAAAAACGACCATGTACTGTCATCTGGAAAGCAGCCCGTGGTATTCGGTTCCACAAACGGACAGTTTTAGGAAAGAAACTTTACTCCTATAATTTTCGTTCAGTTTAGGCACTGAGAGAGAGAGAAAGAGAGAGAGAGAGAGAGAGAGAGAGCGAGAGACAGAGAGAGTAAAGGAAATTATTGACAGTTATTGTAGCTAGAAGAGTACTTGTTGTGAATGTTTTGCAGGGGGAAACTTAGATTAGAGCACCTACCATGCAAATAACGAATCTGTGGCTAAGATTGTTTGATAGTTTAGTAAGTCTACTCCTCCATAAATATTTTTTATCTAAATAACAGTGTAAGTGTAATGACACTATAAATGGAAGATGGGGAGATGCCGCTTATAGAACTCTTGACAGAGTTCAAATTCGACACAACAATCTAGTGGGAGAATGGTCTCTTCTGTTCTCTACATCTCTCTTCTTATTTCTATCGGAAGTGTTTGATTTAGTTCTAATGTCTATTTTCTTACACACCAACAACTCGCCTCTTTGTCATCACTGGAAAGCACTTTTCTTTACTCTTCCCTATGCTTGCAATCAAACAGAACTTCCATGAACATAGTTTCTTTCAACGAACTTTCAATCTGTGGAACAGATTGCCACAAAATATCTTCCACGCAGACCAGAACGCGGTCACCTTCAGAACTATTTAAACAAGTAATGTCTACATCAGAGAACTTGAATACCTACTACAGAGAACAGGATATAACTTGAATGCCTACTAGACGCTAGCCGCGGGTGTCTAAGCACTCTTCGTACATGAGTTTGTCAGAATAACCTGGCTTGAGGATAATTTTACCTACAAGTAAACTCTGCTTAAATATTAAAAATCACATAGTATTCGCGGCTCAATTAAGATCTCGCTATGGGTAACCCATACTGGTTAACGAGGAATGGAACAACTTCTCCAAGTGATGTTACCTTAATTAACAGCACGAAGCTGGATACACCACCAGACTAGATGAATTCCAGCAATACCAATGAACCACAATAAAAAAATATTATAACATATGTAACTGGTCAATTGGGCAGAGGGAAATTAATATTCTTACCTTCTTTACTAACTCAACGTTTGAGAAGTAAATGGGAATTATTCGAATATGTATGTTTCTCATATAGATATCAAGTGGGTAACCCGTAGGTTGGAGGACTTTTGATTTTTGTGGAACTTCGACTGAAGTAAAATAAAAGAAGAGTGTTAGGACAGCGTCTTTAATTCATTTCATTCATTATTTTCAATCCTCTCATGGTATTCATTTCCATTCAACTGTAAACCCATCTATCTTATTGAGCTTTATATTCCTATGGCTACCCATGATAAGTGGTGATATATATATATATATATATATATATATATATATATATATATACACGAGGGGTGTACAATAAGTAATGCCCCTGACTCACTTCGAATTGTCTGATCTTGCTGAAATTTTGCATGTGCAATGGTTTATATCTCTACGGGTTATGTGGCAAATTACAGCCCTGAACTAATTGTGGTTTCTGTTTTATAGGTGTTTGAACTGAGTCAGGTGTGAAATGAGGCCTGTTGAATATCGAGCAGTGATCCGGTTTTTGTATTTGAAAGGACGCACACCACAGGAGACTTTTGATGAAATGAAAGAAACTTATGGTGATAATGCCCCATCATATGCCCTTGTAAAACGCTGGCATCGTTAATTCAAACATGGCCGGAAGTCTGTGGAAACAGCTCCCAGACCTGATCGCCCACTTTCTGCCATTGATGAGGCATCTGTCCGTCAAGTTGAGGCTGTCATTTTGGAAGATCGGCGCATTACTATTCGCCAAATAGCCCAAGATGTCAAGATTAGTACAGGGTCTGTAGAAACTATCATTCATGACCATTTGCATATGCATAACGTGTCTGCCAGATGGATTCTCAGGTTGCTCACACCATTCCAGAAGTGAGAACGCGTCGAGTGATCGAGAATGAATTTGGAGATGTGCCAAGAAGATGAGTCAAAGTTTTTCAAAAGACTGATTACACAGGATGACACCTGGGTCCATCACTATGATCCAGAGACCAAAGTCCAGTAAATGCAGTGGAATCACTTGGACTCACCACCTCCATAGTAGGCAAGGGTGCAGCCCTTCGCTGGCAAGGTCATGCTCACAGTCTTCTGGGACCAGGACGGAGTAGTGATGACAGATTTCCTGGCAAAGGGTACCACAATTACAGGAGCCTATTATGTTTCACTTTTGAGGAAATTAAGGGAAGCTATCAAAATCAGGAGGCGGGGCAAGATGAGCAAAAGTACCCTCCTCCTTCAGGATAACGATTCGGTCCACAACTCGCATGTCGCCAGATCAGAAACACGGGCGTGGGTTATGAAATCATCCCCCATCCTCCCTACTCTCTTGACCTTGCACCCTCTGACTTTCACCTCTTCCCAGCCATGAAGTTGTTTTTGAAAAGAAAGTGTTTTCCAAATGATGCAGCCATGATTTCTGAAGTCACATCGTGGTTGGAGGACCAACCTGGGGTATTCTACAAAAACGGTCTCCAGAGCTGCTTCAAACGATGGGAGAAATGCAAACTCTGGGTGGTTCCTATGTAGAGAACGACTAATAAATATGCCAAGTTTCGTTGTTCTACTGCTATGGAAAGTGGGTCAGGGGCATTACTTATTGCTCGTATATGTATATATACATATATATATATATATATATATATATATATATATACAGTGTATATATATATATATTGTATGTATGCAAACAGCATTTATTGATGTAACAAACATTGTTAAGGACAAAAGAGAGCTTCTATTTACTAATAGCATTTTTTTTCGATTTTTCTCATCTTTAGGTGTGAAAAGCAAAAGGTGTTAATATATGTCCCATATGTATTACGAACGTTTTCCCTCAATTTCTGTGGGCATCTTCATCTAAATGTTGTACTGTGAGAAACTAGCGAGGAAGAACGGTTTGTAGTAGCATTGGTCATTATACACAGGCTACTTGGCGTCCGGGCATTTTAGGCTACTAGCGAACTAAATTCTGTACAACACAATCACGTTGATACACCGGTTGTCGCCAGATCACCGAGTGTAAGCTACGTTGAGTCTGACCAGTACCAGATGACTGACCATTTGGGAAGGCTAGGCGCTGTATGTACCTCCTGAGAAAGTTGGGCGTGGGGCCAACACCCTCACCCCGAGAAAAAAAAAACTCGCTACAAAAACATCTACAAAGTTGCAGATAGCCTATGCACCTCCAGGGACTCAAGTCTATGGTTGGTTTTGGAACTAAATCCTGGGGTCAGTGACTCAGTCGCAAAGGAGAGTGCAGTGGGAGGGGGGGTTACGACAGGCCATTAAAAATGTTTTGGGCTTGTTTGAAACGCGGTGTGGTTTATTGCGTTTTTATTTTGTTTATATGGATTCAAGAATTTTCAGTTTTTTAAAATGATGTATTTTTTTATGTGTTATGCTGAGATTTGTCTAACACGGAGGGGGATAGCTTCGTCTTTCTGTTGTAGATATTAAAATGTTCACTGAAACGTACATGTTATTGTAAGGCGACGGTATAGAGTAGTGGTTGTGTAACGTAGCTATAAGTTGTTATAAGAGTTACACTCTCCCAAAGGGAATTTAAAATTATAGATGGCGTTAGTTCTTCAAAATGATGTTTTTGATTTGAGAGGGATTGTTTCTTATATATATATATACATATATATATATATATGTGTGTGTGTGTGTGTGTGTGTGTGTGTGTGTGTGTGTGTGTGTGTATGGCGATTAAGCTACACTGAATATTCCGCGTTTCATCTACTCTAGGATTCTTTAGGCTTATGCGCATAAGCCTGAAGTGTGGATGAAACGCGAAATATTCAGTGTAGCTTAATCGCCATATATATTTTATAAATTACTAACTAGCTCTACATACGTGTTGGGCACTTTTGAAGTAAATACTTAAAGTTTACGCATAAATCTATACTTTCGTATATTAATTTTATGTGAGTAAATGAAGTAGTTATATATATATATATATATATATATATATATTAGGGAGAGGTACCCGGCGTTGCCCGGATGTTTAGAGGTGTGTGTGCTCGGGCGGGGGGGTGTTAATCAAAACATAAGACAAGCGAAGTAAATGTTTTTAAATATTAACATGTTAAAACTTAAAAAAATCGAAAAAAACACCCCAAAAAAATTAACATAAGGCAAACGAACGATGTTAAATGTACAAATCGGAAAAACAAAAGAAAACGCGAATGTGATGGAAAAAGAAAACAGAAAAACGAACGTTAAAACTACTTTAAAAAATCTGAAAAACAAAAACAAAAAAAAATCATAGAACGTGAAAAATGGCTTAAATAACCCTGTTTCAATATTAAAATTTAAAAAATCGAAAAAAAAAGACACCTCACATACGATTCGAACCCAAAATCCTTAGATAATGACGCTGCTCTCTAAGCAACTGCGCTAAGACGAAGTCGACGAAATTGGATCGTTTTTTTTTAATATTTAAAGTAAATCATGTTCCAACGTCATTTGCGCATGCGTAGAAGCGAACTTCTCATGAGAGAACGGTTTTTGCTGACCCCTCCCTGTAGAAAACTGATGATTTTAGGGTGAAGGAATTAATGATTTTTGCCAATGTTTCTATATTTGTCGGGCGAAGGTTGGACCTTAAAAATACTACCAATCTAGTGAAAATCCGTGACCCGTGTCGAAAGATTTTGCGAGACATACAAACACACATACATACATACACACATTTTCGCTTTTATATATATAGACTAGCGGGGGGGGTACCCGGCGATGCCCGGGTGTATTTAGGTAAATCTACACTCCAGGGGGGGGAGTTAAATAATAAAAGAAAGTTTTGGTAGGTTAGTATGAGGATCGAACTCGAATCCTTGAGTCAAAGTTGGAAATTAAAGTGTGAAAAAAAAAACTTTGCGACGTTAACCATTGGGCCACTGCGACAGACAAGAGAGAAATGTTTGAATTTATTTATTTAACTCTTAAAAACAGGTGTCCGCATAACTTCCATTTGACTTAATTAAGAAGGTCAAATAGAAGTCACGCAGTTGACTTTTGCTGCGAGGGAGCGTTTGGGTTTGTATACCCAAATTTGACTGTTTTTCTCCTAACAGATGTTGGGGAGGGGAGACCAGCTCCCAATTGTCCAGATTGAATAGCAGTTGTCTGATATACAACATTGATCAAAGTTGATTTCTTCTGGATGTTTCCCGGCGTGATGCCGAGAGAACACTGTTAGCTTTTAGTTAGTTTCGCTTTTTATACGAAAAAGCCCAATCAACACGTGAGAAGCCAAAGTAGCAATACTTTTGTAAAAGTCGATGTAAATAAATCTAGACGCGACGCGCTTTCCCAAATCCTAGATATTATTATATAAGGGGTATATAAACAGTTCTCAGCGATAGTAACTCCCAGGGAGCACGTGCGAGAAAAGCCTTTGCGAGACATACACGAAATGATCACACACTTTTTGCCTTTCATATATATAGACTAGCGGGGGTACCGTCGTTGCCCGGGTTTTTGGAGGTGTGTGTGCTCTAAAATAAAAAAGAAACCGGGGTGGGGGGCAAAATTTGTCAGGATCGAACCCGAAGCCCTGAGGCGAAGTTTGAAAATAAAATGTGAAAAAACCTGAACCGTTCGGCCAGCCAGAATGAGTTACTGAAAGATGTCTGAATTTATTAAAGTATGAACCAAATTGACATGTGCCCGCCCGGAAGTTACGACGACGACGACGAAGACGACAACGACGACGACGACGACGACGACGACGACGACGACGACGACGACGACGTAAGCAATAGCTATTCAGCAAATGAGGTCAATAACCAGGTTTGTTTGTTAAAAGCGAAGTAAAAAAGAAAACATAAAAACGAATGTTTAAACTTAAGCGGGCGTGGGTAATCAAAACATTGAAAAAAACACAAAAAATAACGTAAGGCAAACGAAGGTTGTTAAATGTAAAAATCGAAAAAAACAAAAAAGAAAACAGAAAAACGAACTTTAAAACAAAAATAAACACGTGAAAAATGACTTAAATAAGCCTGTTTCGATATTAAAATTAAAAAAAAATCAGTGAGTACCCGGGTGTTTTGGGGTGTGTGGTCGGAAAGTAAGCGAAGTAAAAAAAAAAACAACAGAAAAACGAACGTTACGTGAAAAATGGCTTAAATAACATTGGTTCAATATTTAAATTTAAAAAAGAAAAAGACATCTCACACCACGATTCGAACCCAAAACCTTTAGATAACGAACCACCGCGCTAACCAACTGAGCTAACGCGACGTACAGGAAATTTAGTCAGTTCTTCAACTATTTAAAGTAAATAGGGTCATGACTTCATATGACGCATGTGTAGAACCGGTCGTCGTCACGAGAGGACCGTTTTTATTGACCACCCCTGTCGAAAATTGTCGATTTCGGAGTAATAAAAACTAACGTTTTTGGCCAATTTTTCGATATTTTTCGGGCGAAGTATGGAGCTTCAATATGATACCAGGTTTGTCAATTTTCGTGGTGTCTCTCGAAAGTTTTTAGTGGACACACAAACACATATACAAACATACATACATACATACACACACACATTTTCGCTTTTATATATATGGCTGGAAGATGATAGGTTATGAAAAGGAAGGGTTGTAAATTGTGGTTGAATTTGGGGGTATCAAAACCAAAGCAAAATATGATGAAAGTAAAAATAAAATAGATAAACCCCATAATTTATTATACAGTACCCGTTCACACTGAAACACTTATCACAATATTCTGTGGATCTATATAAAAAAAAAAACCTTGTTAAACTTTGTGGCATATTTCCATTCAGGTGCGAACGAACACCCCATAATTTTATTATACCATATTTCTTCAAACTGAAACATAATTATCAAAGTATACTTACGCAGATAGATACGAAAAGCCTTTATTAAAGTTTGTGCCTATTTCCATTCTATGGAGGCTAGGCGCGAACGCAGACCCCATAATTTTATTATACCATCCTTATTAAAGTTAAAACATACTTATCAAAGTATTCTTATGTACATCTATATAAAAAACACTTCTAAACGTTTTTTTAATTTTTCAAATTTTTATTTCCATACTTTGTAGAGCAGGCGGGAACGCAAACCCCAAAATTTTACTGAACCACCGTTCTGCCAGATCAAACATACCCATTCCTTTGTCTCGATACATCTTCTATCATTATATGTAATCAGTTTTTTAAAATAGTCAACCATATAGGAGCCTATTCGTGACCACACGTACACACACACACATTCAGCTTTATATTTTATATATATATATATATATATATATATATATATATATATATATATATATATATATATATATATATATATAAGAACGTCTGATTGTACGCAACTGAGCTGTTTTTTTCCGATTTTTAGTCGGGTGAAGCGACTCTAGAAGTCACTCCGTCGGTCCTTTAATCGGTCGGTCTGTTGGTCTGTCCGTAACACTTTTGTGCTTGGCCTTTTTGGTCAAGATCCAAGGTCTGTTGGTAATAGATGCTGTTCTTAGCTTTTTAAGTTTTTCTGGGCCTTTTAGCCAAGATCAAAGTCTAGTATTTGTTCTTACTACATGCTGTACTTATGTTTGCAACTTTGTGATATAAAGTGGGGGGATCACTTTTCTCTATTAATTTAATGTAAAATGATTACCCACTTTACAACCAGTTAGTCTCAAATCCATTCAAGTCATTCTCCAGATCATTCAAGCTGTTTTTGAAGGATTACAGTTATTTTTTAAGAATTCAAGTCATTCTTAAGATCATTCAATTCATCTTTAATTCATTAAATGCATTCTAAGTCATTTACTTTTTATTTATTTAAGTCATTTCAGCCCATTTTTCGGTCATTTTAGTTTATCTTTAAGAATTTCATGTCAATCCTACATTCAAGCATTCATTCAGTACACGAGAGCACGCAACTAATGGCTATCAGCCTTGTTTTGGATAACATTTCAATTCGCCGAGCGGTTTTATTTCTTTTGGCTGGCATGTTATATATTACGGCGGCCAGTAGTTTTTGTTCAGCCATATTCTTCTTAGGCGCTTTCCATCGGTACATTCGATCGTCGTTAGGAGCAACTGCTGCTGTCAGTTTGTTTGTTGAGGCTTGGTGCATTTATATTAAGTTCTTTTTCTTATATTGGTTTTAAAAGTTGGTGAAGGGTGGGTAGGGGTGAATTATTTATTTTTGATCCTGATGTTCTGTTTGTATATTTTATTTATTTAGTTATTTATTTATTGTTAGTTGTTGAATACGGATAATATATTTGTCCCGATATTATAAGGGGCTATAGTTTTTTAATTAGTATGGCGTCTAGTAATTTTAGTCTTCGTGTGCAATTGCTAAGCTATCGAATTTAGTATTGTTAGTTAAGATATTTCTTGTGTCGGATGACTGCAGTATTGTTAGTTAAGATATTTCTAATGTCGGATGACTGACGAATTTCAGGTATATATATATATATATATATATATATATATATATATATATATATATATATATATATAAGTTACTTTAAGGAATTAAATTTATTATAAGCACCTTTGAAATTAAAGTTAAGCCTTATTTATTGAATTAAAATAACGCGATCAACCTGTCCAAAAGGAAACATTCCTACTTAACTTCCTCACACTGAATGCTTTCTGGCTGTTTACTATCCATGCCTGTTTATATGGCATTTATATAGGTACTTAATCTCCCTCAGTTCTTCTGTTAATTACTGGTAGCCTGGAGGTAGAAAGCTAGTCTCCGATGTTAAGGTTGACTTCGGTATTGGATTCTAATTTACTTCCTACTCTGATGATGATGATTTTGTAAACATGAAGCACTAGTGTCTGTCGGTATAAAATAATTTCTGTCGGTATAAAATAATTGATAAAATTTATTTATAATAAATATTATCATTCTCTCTCTATGTATGTATTTATATAAAGTAATGTCGATTTTTCTCCTGTAAGTTCAACAATTATTAGAAAACAAGCGAACACTTTCGATTCAACCCTAACATCAATTCTTACAGTGTTTTGAATGGAAATGTTTTACATTTCCAAATATTACACAAATTCTTACACTTATCCCGATATTTGTTTCAGCCCAAAACGTCTTTGAAATAGAGGATAGAAAGCATACACCCTACTACCACGACCCCCCCCCCTTTTGACACCAAATAAGTGTTTATATATGAGACAGATTGTTTTTGAACGACTAGATTTTATGAGATTTCTGGGATATCTATTCTGTTAATCTGGTAGTTTTATAATCATATTTTGTTAACTGCATACAGTTTAAACGAACATGTTCGATGGCCGCCATGTTTCGGTTCACAAGCAAATATCGTTCGGACGTTCAACTTTTCAAATTATCTTTTATAAATCATTTTAGACGATATTTCTTTTTTTCATCCAGACTTCATTAACACAAACAACTGAAATTTATTTAGTTATGCCGTTACGACAGTCGCGACAAAATTTACATTGCGATTTCCTCGTAGAATGAATAACTATTTTCTTAGAAAATATTCTGTGTTGCATCTTACGCTAATAAAACCAATGCCACAATCATTCTGATTAATAAAAGATTAAATATCATGTGCACACATAATTGTTTACTGGATCTTTTTTTTTATCAGAGCATAGAATATTGCATCTCAGAATTTAAACACCGCTTTGATTTTTAGTTATTAACTCATGAAAAATATCTTAGTCTTGAAGGAGTTCTCATTACTCGAATGAATATAAAATGTTTTCGGGATAATTCAGATTTCTAGTTTTCGAACTGTTAGCATCATACGTTCTATTTACATGCAAACATCAGGGAACTTTAAGAAAAGCCTTCTTCGGTAAGGTTTTCTTTTTTTTTCCTTTTGAAAGGCGGAGATACTATTAATTTTTCTACTGTTACTTCTGATTATACTGTGATGAAACTCCTGTTTCCACGGAGAGGATCCCTGGATTAAAACAAATTAAAATTGCTTCAGTCTAGAAGGAAAAAAAACTACAGGTTTTATCATTGGAAAATCCTGACAGAAAATGCATGGAATGCTTCAAACTCCTTTTCGACCATCTTGCATGAATCAAGTATTTATTTTTGAGTGGCATAATAGAAGGCAGGGAGTCTGTGAGGGATGATGAGCGTTGTGAGAGGAGTAAGTAAGTCAGAAAACCTGAGTTGATTGGTCAAATAAAGAATATCATGGATAAGGACTGGATAAGGAGACAATCGGTGCACAGTTTTATGTCAGTGTGGGAACTGTACACACAATTATTTATGAATAACTAAAGATTCGGAAGATTTGTCCAAACGGTGCTCAGAGAAGATCAGGGAGAAAGATATTGTAATGACAGCAGGAAGATGGTTGAGCTGATCAATTCAGATCGCGCAGTTCTTGATGCTCTGATGACCTGTGATGAAAGCTGTATCTACTACTATAACCCAGAGCCCAAGAGACAAAGTTCCCAGTTGAAGTATGCTGGCTCTCCTAGTTTCCAGAAGGCCCGGCAGAGCAAATCCACCCAGAAACTGATGATAATCCTTTTTGTTGACAGCACAGGCATGATCTACATGCATTAGGTTCCCACTCGACAGCCAACAAATTACTATTTTTAGGTTTTAAAAGAGTTCATGAAGAGATTCCGTCGGAAGAGGCCATCACTCTTCAAGTCGGGTCAGTGGCTTTTCCACCAAGACAGTGCACCAGTCCACAACTCCATCCTTTTCACAGACTATTTGACCATTATGGGCGTCAAGGCAGTTCCTCACTCTTACTACAGTTCAAACCCTGCTCGCTGTGACCTTTTGATTATTCCATAAGCTCAAGGGAAACCTAAGAGGCTGTCGTTATGAGACAATTAAGAACATGAAAGAGGCTGTAACGAGATTTATTGACAAGCTCACACGAGATGACTTTCATGAGACTTTCCAGAAGTTGTTGGAACAATACAACAAGTGCATTACAGCAGGAAGAGATTACTTCGAAGGGCATACAGGGAAAAAATGTATTTTTAAGCTGCTGCCTTGAATCACGATGTCGCCTAAATTTGCATTTATTTTCTTATTTTCGCATGATGTTTTTTATCAGACAGGTTCTAGGTTCGAGTGCCAGTTCTTCTGTACAGAGTGCACACGCCACCTGGTGTGTGGGCGCTTATTGCTGTAACTCTTCACACCGTCATTGCAGAATCATTCGTTGATCAGTATTTAATCCCGGGCAACATCGGGTATCTCTGCTGGTAACTTTAAAATTTTAACTTTATTATTTTATGTGTGGAATTAGGGAATTAAACGTGTTCAGATTATTTAGAGACGACACTTCAACCTGAAGCCATGAAATAATGCCGGCCATTCACTGCTCGATCTGAAATTATATGATTTGATTCTCTTTCTATTAATGGCTGCGGATTTTATGCTCATGAAAGATTAGATATGAGAACAAACTTGGAAGGTAAAATAATTTTAATAATTAAATAATTTAATTAATTAATTAGCTGAGACAAAAAAGGGAGACATTTCTTGAAATATCGCAGGTATCTAATTGGCATTGATGTCACAGAATGTGGTTCGTTCGAAAATGGGCAACATTTATAAGCACGGCAAAAATATACGCACTGTACACACACACACACACACACACACACACACACACACACACACACATGCATACACATTTATAGAAAAATATACACATCCCTGTCCGACTCATAGGAAATGACACTATATGGTAGCACAATCTGTCTTTTTGGTCAAAATCATCCCCACGTGTGTAAGAAATTCAGGTGATTTCCATAATTTTTTTTTACATAAATATGCATAACGAAATGATGACAACATTAGATATAAACTCCGCATATACAAATGGATTTATCGGAAAATGCGTAAATCATCATCCAAAACAAACAAACAAACAAATAAAGCAAACAAACAAACAAAACAAGACAAGAACAATTCTAACTCATATCATGTTCATTATTAAAATATGCAAAAATATAACGAACATGGATTATTTAAAATTGGAACACAAATTAAAAAAAAACCCAGATTTTTTTGTCTTTTTATAAGCAATTTGTTTAGTGGGAGTTTAGCTTTTTTTTTACTTTTATAATTTTAGAATCCGATCATTTAAATTATAAATTACAATCAGCTCCCCTCCCCGGCGTTGCCCGGTTGTAAAATACTCATAAATATTATATTTTAATTCATACAGAAACTGAGACATGTTCATGCGAGTGTTCTGGGTTTTTTTTCCAAAAGAGTTCACTTATTGTTAGTAAAAAAAAAAAAAAAAAAATACCCCGGCTGAGATCGAAACCAAAACCTATGCGTCTAGTACGATATGGCAGACTGTGGGCGTGGTAGCAGGACTAGGCACCGGCCCACAAGTCCAAAAAGACCCAGGCTATGCTTCAGAAGGATTGCTACAACTTTCTGCCATTTCTCACTGACCTCTCCTCTCCCAACCTGAACCTGCCTAACTACTTCGTTTGGTCATATATCGAGAACATCACCAACATGACCTCCCACAACTCCAAAGTCAGCCAGATCGCCATCTGCCGAGTATTCGCCGAGATCCCGTCAGCGCTTTTGTAAAAGGAAGCTCCCAGTTCCGGACCCTCATCGAATCGATGATTGAGGCTGAAGGCGGCTACATTGAATAAATATCAGCTACCTGACTTAATTTTTTTCAATGAAAGTTTCCAAAAAGGTTGTAGTATTGTTTTCTTTAGGGCAACAACTTTATCGTTCCACCTGTATGCTATATGTAGCGCAATATAATAGCTTTCAAAAAATCCAAATCGATTCTCCTTAGTTGGTAGTTTATTACATTGTAAAAGGAAAATTATTACAATATTGTTTCGTTTGCAACTAATAAGTCAACAAAATTATGTCTTTATCGCATTTTAGTGGCTTACTCATGAGATAAATTCCTTCAAAAACATAGGATAAACGTTATTTTGAATATGGTTTATATATTATTTTAATTCATTATTGAGATGAGTATTATTTATATTAATTTATTTATTCTAGACTATTATTCTCATCTTCGGAGCCCGTGGCGCAGTTGATAGAGGTTACTTGGCTAAAAGCGTGGTGAGACGACAACTACGGATGGCGGTGATTGCTGTGGATGCAGTCAAGAGATTCAGAGTTCCTATACGTCACGGTTACCACCTGATGAAGAGGACTAGTTGGCCGAAACGTCGTGAAACAACAACTAATAAAGATGAGAATAATCCTCCGCAATAAATAAACTAATTGCATGGTTTAAATAACCGAAATGCACCGCCAACATTTTCTCATTGTAGCTTCCATTTGAAACAATATTGCAATAATTTTCCTTTTGAAATATAATAAACTATCAACAAAGGAGAATTGATTTTGGATTTTTGAAAGCTATTATATCGCACTATGTATATGTTCTGATTTGATTATATTACACTATACATATATGTTTTGAAAAGACATCAATTGCGCTTGAACTTTCTCAGTTTATATATGGGTTAAATTTTTTTTTTTTTTAAATGGGTGTCACCACTTATCAAGGCCCAGAGGCCACTCGAGGATAAGGGTTAATAGGTATACATTAGTCATTGTGATTTTAGCATAGTAAACAGTGGGAATTTTGTAACTGGATTACTTAGGGGACGATTCAATTAGAACTTGTTCACATTGGACTTTTTTTTTCATAGGTATCAACACATTATCAAGGCCAAGAGGCCACTCAAGGATAAGGGTTAAAGAGTGTACAGTAGAAATTGGTCAATATAATAATCATTAGTAATGAAAATTTGTTAAATTTGATAACTTATATGGAACAGCTCATCAAGAACTTATTTACGTTAAACTTGAAGACAGCCATATTGTAGTCAGCCGGAAAGCAGGAAAACAGAAGACAATTCCAAGGCGTGCAGTTCTAAGAAAGAAGCTTTGTTCATGGAATCTACGTTTAGGTTTAGGCACAGATAAAGAGTAGGGGGAATTATTGATAGTGTTTACAGCTAGACGAGTGTTTCTTGTGAAAGTTTTGCGAGGGGGGACCATAGATTGAAGCTCAGTCGAGCACTTGCAATGAAAATAGCGATACATCAGAGACAAACTCGCAACATCTCTTCTGTGAGATAGAGGTTGCAAGGAAGAGAAAAGGACATCTCCTACGAAGCTACGAAGTCTATTTTGAACTCTATCAAGGCAGGACAAGTCCTTTCTAGCAGCTCCTGCCCAGATGTGGCAACAGTATTCCATCCTTGGACGTATCTGGCTCTTATATAGATAGAGAATTGCATCAGCAGTGAGATATCTACTGGATCGATAGAAATATCCCACCATTTTTCCAGCGGCGATGGCAACAGATTTGATGTACGTGTTCCATTTAAGATCAGGAGTAATGTTCAAGCCCAGAAGCTTGTCAAAACCTGAGGCCTCCTGAAGACGAGAGCCATTCATTTCAATTGATGTCAGATGGGGATCAGAATGTTGATGATGTAAAGAGAGAAGCTTGGTTTTAGATGCATTAAAAGTAACCAGCCAGGTTGCCTCCGTCGAGAGATTTGCTGATCGTATGAGATATAACTGTAAGCACATCTGCTGTAGATCTAGCAGAACGGAAACCATATTGAGTGTCACTAAGAAGGTTATTTTTGTTGAGATGGTTGATTACTTCTGTATTTAACACAGATTCCAGCAACTTACTCATGACACACAGGAGACTTATTGGCCTGTGCTAAGAGGGGGATGAGCGTTCACCTGAATTCTTTAATACAGGGCATACTGATGAAATTTTCCAGGGAGATGGGAAACTATTCTCCTTAAGACAACGTTTAAATAGTTTTGTAAGTATGGGCGCTAGTTCAGGTTGAAGTTTTTTGAGTGCGTTCTAATTGAAACAAATTAATGAGAGAACATATATATATATATATATATATATATATATATATATATATATATATATATATATATATATATGGCTGCTTGGCCTTTTGACCAAGATCCAAGTGTAGTATCTGTTCCGGCAGATGCTGCACTTAAGATAATTTGTACCAGTCAATGGAGGGGAAACCCTCTATACTGGGACAATTATTATTTTTGGTAACCAGAGTGCCCCCTTTTTGCCTACTATTAGGGGAGCTGGTTTTTACCTCACATTAAAAACGGCCTTGTGCCTAATTTGCTCAGTGGGGTAGCAAATAAATACCATCTGTTCCGGCAGATACTGCACTTAAGATAATTTGTACCAGTCAATGGAGGGGAAACCCTCTATACTTGGACAATTATTATTTTTGGTAACCAGAGTGACCCCTTTTAGGGGAGCTGGTTTTTACCTCACATTAAAAACGGCCTTGTGCCTAATTTGCTCAGTGGGGGAGCAAATAAACACCATCTGTTCCGGCAGATGCTGCACTTAAGATAATTTGTACCATTCAATGGAGGGGAAACCCTCTATACTGGGACAATTATTATTTTTGGTAACCAGAGTGCCCCCTTTTTGCCTACTTCAAGGGGAGCTGGTTTTTACCTCACATTAAAAACGGCCTTGTGCCTAATTTGCTCAGTGGGGGAGCAAATAAATACCATCTGTTCCGGCAGATGCTGCAAGCTATGACTAGCTATGACTAGCAAAGACCAGATGTGGGGGCAACCCCACATGCCTGACCATTAACCAGCTCCCATTTCCCACCTCTCGGGAGCTGGTCCCCTTTTTCCCTTCCCCCTCCCTTCACTCCTCACATTAAAAATCAGCCTTGTGCCTAATTTGCTCGGTGGGGGAGCAAATAAATACCATCTGTTCTTCAGATGCGGCACTTCCATTTCTTGTTCTCTTTCAGTGGAGGAGAAATCCTTCACGACTGAGGAATTTTTTTTTTTTTTAACCTTTTATCCACGTTAAAAAACGACCCTGGTGTCTAACTCTGTCCGTGGAGAGGCATTATATATATATATATATATATATATATATATATATATATATATATATATATATATATATATATATATATATACTAGACCTACCCGTGACCCGTTGGGTCAGTATGTTATATTAGCTATGGAATTCATGTATGAGCGTGATACTTGTGACGTAAAGAAACTATTTTTTTTTTACATAACCGAAACATTTCTATGAAAGTATATTAAAATTAAAAACGAATATAGACAGATTTCTATGAGTCGTTCTGTTTATTATATTTAATTATTTTGGAAAAAAAAAATTACAGTTACTGAATTATAAGTGGTTGGCCATACTTACAGGTAAATCTGCACTGAACAGATACCATGATACTTATTATAGTTAAAATCAAATTTTGATATATCTGCTTTTTTTTTTACATCGTTCATTTCTGTATTACGTTTAAGTTATTTTAAACCCCAATCTTCCCATGTTAAATAATAATTTCGAAATAATAACGTTAATATTTCAATGCGCAGATCAAAATCTGAAAAAGAAGCGATTTGTTTTTATTTGTTTACGTTGTTATGGGTTAATGTTTATGCGCGCATGCGCAACCGGATGTCGTAAACCGGAAAGTGGGTTACATATATCGTTACAATGTCATCAGAGTATCATGATTATATATATATATATATATATATATACATACATACACATATAAAATTGCTTAATATATTACGATTGGCATATACACACTGATTTACTTTTCAAGTAAATACTATATATATATATATATATATATATATATATATATATATATAGGCAATGTTAAGGCACACGTTTTTTTTATGAATTTGAATGAGAAAATCTGAAAACCTGAAAATGTTGTGAAATAATAAACTCATTTTTATTTACTTTTTTTTTTGTTAAAGTCCGACTTTTCACCAATAACATGCCAGTCCGATTAAGTTTATTTTTCTTCTTTATAATGATGTAATAAGATGTCGCAGCCTCCCAAAGAAAAGAAAATACATCTTGACTCGGTGCTGTTTATATATATATATATATATATATATATATATATATATATATATATATATATATATATATATATAATAATTATAGATATACGGGTGACCCAAAATAAACGGGCGCCAACTCTAATCAGGCCCCGTTTCTTAGTGTTTTGTCCGAATGAAATGAAACTTTGGTCATAACTAGTTTATTATATTCAAAACATCACATAAAAATACAAGGGCTTTAGGCTTATATATATATATATATATATATATATATATATATATATATATATATATATATATATATATATTAGAAAATGGCTAAACATTCTAACAAAACAAAGATTTAACAACTAATATTAATTACTTACAAAATTTCACACCTGCTATGCTGCATGTTAACTTATATAATTATAGATTACCAAAAAATACCATATATTTCAGACTAATATTTCTTTTTTCTCAATATATTAAAATAGTAATTTTTGCAAAGAAATTAACCTTCCTAAAGATGTACACACAAACAACCAATAAAAAAAACTAACAATATTCTATATTCTTAGAGAATCATGAAAAGAGAACAAAATACTTAAAATTTTCAGATCCGTCACAAACTAAAAATAATAACAATAAAAATCAAGTTAAAACAGCCTTAAAAGTAGGTTTTCTATTAAAATTCCATGATAATCTTATCCGTTTTGCGGGCAGTTGAGACAGGTCATTGTCATTAGCTTGCAGCGGCACAGGCAGAAATGCGAACATACGTACGGGCTTTTGCAGAGATTTGAATAGCAGAAAACCCTTGATTCCAGTAAAGCAACTGGTCCTGGCGGTATTCCAATTATAGTATTCAAAAAACTTCAATCATTACTAGCGCCCATACTTACAAAATTGTTTAAACGTTGTCTTAAGGAGAATTGCTTCCCATCACCCTGGAACATCTCATCACTATGCCCTGTATTAAAGAATTCAGTTGATCGCTTATACCCCCTTTCAGCACAGGCCAATAAGTCTTCTGTGTGTCATGAGTAAGTTGCTGGAATCTGTGTTAAATAGAGAAGTAATCAACCATCTAAACAAAAATAACATTCTTAGTGACACGCAATATGGTTTCCGTTCTGCTAGATCTACAGCAGATGTGCTTACAGTTATATTATTATTATCGAATCTCTCGACGCATACAACCTTTCTAGGGCAATTGATCTTGACATATCAAAGGCCTTTGATAGGGTATGGCATAAAGGTTTACTTCACAAGATCTCTAGCTATAGTATAATTTGGAATGTCTTATCAATTATTAAATCATTTCTCTCTGATAGGTTAGTAAGAGTAGTAGTTGATGGCAAAAAATCAGAAGCTCACAGTATTAATGCTGGAGTTCCTCAGGGGTCCATCCTGGGCCCAACTCTTTTCCTGATCTACATTAATGATCTTCCAAATCACATCCTTACATCATTCATAGACATTTATGCTAATGACACTACCATTTATGGTAGCACATCTAAGACCGAACACGACTAAGTTCTCTCCGATTCTCTCTCTTCTGATCTTAAGCACGTGGTACAATGGGGAAAGGAGTGGCTGGTTACTTTTAATGCCTCTAAAACCAAACTTCTATCTTTACATCATCAACGTTCTGATTCCCATTTGGCATCAATTGAAATGAATGGCTCTCGTCTTGGGAAGGCCTCATTTTTTGACAAGCTTCTGGGCTTGGCCTTTACTCTTGATCTTAAAGGAATACCTACATCAAATCTGTTGTCAAGTCCGCTGGAAAAATGGTGGGATCCTTCTATCGATCCACTAGATATCTCACTGCTGATGCAATTCTCTATCTATATAAGAGCCAGATACGTCCAAGGATGGAGTACTGTTGCCACATCTGGGCAGGAGCTGCTAGAAAGGACTTGTCCTGCCTTGATAGAGTTCAAAATAGACTTCGTAGCCTCGTAAGAGATGTCCTTTTCTCTTCCTTTCAACCTCTATCTTTCAGAAGAGATGTTGCGAGTTTGTCTCTGATGTATCGCTATTTTCATTGCAAGTGGTCGACTGAGCTTCAATCTATGGTCTCCCCTTGCCAAACTTTCACAAGAAATACTCGTCTAACTGAAAACACTATCAATAATTCTCCCCACTCTTTATCTGTGCCTAAACTAAATGTAGATTCCATGAACAAAGCTTCTTTCTTAGAACCGCACGCCTGTGGAATTGTTTTCCGTTTTCCTGCTTTAAGGCTGACTACGATATGGTTGTCTTCAAATCCAACGTAAACAAGTTTTTGATGAGCCGTTCCACTTAAGTTTACAAATTTACCGAATTTCCATTACTAACGATTACTATATTGTCCAATTGACTACTGTACACTCTTACCCCTTATCCCCGAGTGCTCTCTGGCCCTGATAAGTGGTTGTGCCTATGTAAAAAATATCTACTAAAACAGTTATGACCAGATAATGAAAATTTTGTCATCGCGTGCAGGGCAGTTGTCTGCATATGCAATTAAAATTAAAAACTACAAAACAAGATACAGAAAATAAGTATATTCTTGATCAGCCTTGCCCTGGATGAGCAATATCTAACATTTCGTCAGGGAGTATCAGTTTCTCAGCGGTTATTTACTAATTTGGAATAAAAATGTTATCTCCTTACTTAAGTATTCTATTTCATAAAGAAACATTGTACTATGTATATATGTCCAGAGAGAGAGAGAGAGAGAGAGAGAGAGAGAGAGAGAGAGAGAGATAGAGAAAGAGAGAGAGAGAGGGGGAGAGAGAGAGTAAACGGCTGGGCATTGGAGAAAGAGTGGTTTCGTGAGAAAAAAGGGTAGAGAGATTGAGAGAGGAGGAGGGGGAGAGAGAGGGAGAAATCAAAGTTTTAATAGAAATAGGTTACTTCTCTCCTGGTCAGCGCCATGTTAACCTGCTAGTTCATAAATAAAAAAAAAAACATTTAAAAGCAAAACTATTATAACTGTACGTGTTTTCTTTTGTTTGTCTTGTGTGTACTTACAATAAAAAAACAATAAGAGATCAAAAGCTACAATTCCTTGCATGTTGAACTCCCGTAAGAAATCTAAGGCGCTGTGAGAAAGAGTTCTTATTGAAAGCAAACGCCATTTTAATTTTACTATTGGAACCCTGTGGAAATTCCACGGTGTTTTTTTTTTTACATTAGTCTCTATAATTTATTTTTAATGAATGTATTTTAAATAATAATTGTCTTTCAAGCTCTATACCATTAAAATTAAAAAAAAAAAAATGACTCTTTCTTCTGTGTCATTGTCAGCTATAATTCTTAAAATAAATAAAACGAATTTATTTCGTCATTTAGTTATTTATAATCGTAGAAAGTTAATTTTTTAATAGTAGATATTTTCTATCTTATTTTCTATCTTATCGAAAAATAGTCGTGAGTTAAATATTTTTCAAATCAATAAAACATTTCGACGGAATAACATAATTTCATTTTGGAACAATTAATTTTAAATCGGTCGGATATTTTTTTTATTATTAGCAACATCAAATTAATCACCAAACGATGTCATAGGTAGAAATGTGTGTGAAAGGTGATAACGTACGTACGAACATGTATTATTATATCTCTTCTTGAATCAGACTACCTTACAGATTCATCTGCATGCTTATCAAATCACACATCGATTGAAACAAAGAACAACGGAGTCAGCGAATCCAAATACCGTTGAACCACCGACGTCAACGGGTAAGTTCCACTGATTCACTTGCTTTAATTAAGTGCCATGGAGGTTCGTCCATCGGTACAGCGACAGCCATCTGATCATGCAGGAGATATGATGGATTACACGCACAGAATTGTTAAGCAAGGGTTGCGCAATCCTAACTAATCTTCGTGTTTGTATTACTATACACATAGATCCGAGAAAGTTGTCAGAAAACAAATATATACCAAATAATTTTTTAGTGTTTTATTTGATGTAACATGTTTATTCAGCTCGAAAAATATTCGGTGTTCACCGATGTATTGGAAAATTAAAAATGGCGCCGGACTCTCTGTTGAAAACGCTTAGTTTGGGAAAATGAGTTAAAAATAAAAAAAACAAACAAAGTACTGTTAGAAAATCCCTTAATATATGTGATATAGGCTAACATATATTCAATAGGGTTGCAACAGTATTTTGTATAGTTTTTTAAATTTTTAAATCGTTTTCCTAAAATTACCGTGTTCAACAGAGAGTCCGGCGCCATTATTAAATTTTCTAATACATCGGTAAACACTGAATGTTGTTCGCGCTGAATAAGTATTTTACATGAAATAAAAACACTAAAAAAATATCTAGTTAGGTAGAAAAGTAACTCATCTTGCATTTGATAACATTTATTTGTTATACAAGAACCCAAGTTTGCCCAGCTGAGCAAACTTGAGGCCTTGTACCGGAAAAATATCCAGTAAATAAAACGTTTTTTAGTAAATCGTTATTTTTTGCATTTTTTTTTTTTTGCATTTCCATACACCAAAACATCCGCTGGGTCATAAGATAAATCACCCCCCCACACACACACACAGAGTAAATCGAACACACTAAGGGAGATAATAACTTCCGGTGAATACCGGAAAAATATCCAATAAATAAAACGTTGTTTAGTAAATCGTTATTTTGTTTTGCATTTTTTGCTTTTTTTTTGCATTTCCATACACCAAACATGGATATAAATTTCACTAAAACATCCGGTGGGTCATAAGCTTCAGTTCGGTGCCTTACTTGCCTGGGTGGGTTGCCTGTAGTCCGAGATAAACCTCGTCACACACACAGATAGACATTAGGAAAATTTATGAGATATTTGTTTTTCGACAACTGTTTCGGATCTATGTGTATAGTAATACAAAACCCAAACCTCTCCTAAGTCAACTTGTAAAGTAATACCTGAAACAATGCAGCTATTAGCGGAGAGCACATACAGTATCCGTTTTTTTCCCAAATGATCAACCGCTTTAGTACTAACCAGGCTTAATGATGTTTTATTTTGGCGATCTAACGGGGACCAATGTATCCACGTGATTATGCCGTATATATACGTGCTATCCTATCATAAATAGCACAAATGCAAATATTTCAAGATTTTTGTGACAGCTTAACAAATATGGAGACCCGTAGAGAAATTTCGACTCACTCCCATAAATATGGAAGCATGTAAAGAAACTTTTGACTCGTCATTTTAATATAATTTCTATAATTAAACGGTTATTAACGCTGGGTTTAAAGGTCGCGTATCGACAGGAGACTTACGAATTATTCACTTCTCCGCTCTTTTTTTGTTGTTATATGGTGTCCTTCTTAATTAGATTTTCACCGGATCCAATTACGCCTATTATTCTAATTAATTAATTATTACGAAAGACAAATGTTAGGTTTTGTCTTGAAATGGAAACACACGTGGTTTTATAGCATACACACAAGCACACGTGCACACACACGCACACACATAAATGTAATACCTTCACTATATATATATATATATATATAATTATATATATATACATATATACATATATATATACATACATATATATACATACATATATATACATATATATATATGCATACATATATATACATACATATATATATACATACATATACATACATATATATATATATACATACATATATATATATATACATACATATACATATATATATATATATACATATATATATATATATATATATATATATATATACGCACTATCTATTTAGAATACGTATGGGTACATCATAAGAAACATATTGATACGTCCGGACCATTCTGTAGATGACAAAATAATTCAGAGAGAGGGGCTTTGAATATAGGATAGAAGAAACATGGGAAAGTAATCCACATGTATTAATTATATGAGAAATAAGAATAAAGGGGATGCTATATAAGTATAATGAGATAAAGATAGAGAGAGAGAGAGAGAGAGAGAGAGAGAGAGAGAGTGTGTGGGTGTGTGTGTAAGAGAGAGAGAGAGAGAGATAGAGATAGAGAGGTAGATGAGTTTACAGTAAAAATAGGAGAGACGGATAACAATAAATCTCTCGGATTTTCATAGTGAAACAGTAGTTTTCATTACATCTCCGTCTCGCGACCATGAAAACAACACCAAGATGGGACAATGAAAAAGAAGAAGAAAAAAAAACTACACTTTAATATATTTTAACGTGGAGAAGGTTTCTTTGCAAACCGAAAATTTGCATTTAAATATACATTACATTTATTTACTAAAAAAATCGCATTTTGTTGGCTTTTTAACATTTTAGAATTTTTAACTTTCAAATGCTTTCAACGAGGCAAATCACACACACACACACACACACACAAACACAAACAAACACACACACACACACACACACACACACACACATATATATATATATAGTCATCCACATTCAGTATTGTTTCGCTGTTTCACAGTTCATCAGTGCGACTAGACAGGCAACTGCCTCAAGCCAGGAACGAAACCCGACCGCCCAAATGACAGTCAATGCTTCTCACCATTGCACTATACGGGTGCTGCTGTGTGGGTAATGAATTATCGATGTTTTGACATCGTCCAAATGCCTCCGCTCGATTTGTTTACACAAAGAACGTCGTTTAATACACTAATGACAGTTTGTATATCACTTCCTGATATGCTCAACCCAAGATAGGGAGCGTTATCTCTCTCTCTCTCTCTCTCTCTCTCTCTCTATATATATATATATATATATATATATATATATATATATATATATAAAACTGAACGCATGTGTGTGTGTCTGGTCACGAATATGCTCCTATATTGTTGACTATTATAGAAAACTGATCACATATAATGATAGAAGATGTATCGAGACACAGGAACGGGTATGTTTGATCTGGCAGAATGATGATTCATTCGTTCGCGCCTAGTCCACAAAGTATGGAAATAAAAAATTGAAAAATTGAAAAAAAAAAAAAAAACGTTTACAAGTGTTTTGATGAAGATGTACATAATAATACTTTGATAAGTATGTTTTAACTTAAATAGGGATGGTATAATAAAATTGTGGGGTCTGCGTTCGCGCTTGGCCTCCATAGAATAGAATTAGTCATAAACTTTAATAAAGACTTTTCATATCTATCTGCGTAAGTATACATTGATAATTATGTTTCAGTTTGAAAACATATGGTATAATAAAATTATGGGGTGTTCGTTCGCGCCTGACCTCCATAGAATGGAAATATGTCATAAAGTTTAACAAGTTTTTTTTAATATAGATCTACAGAATATTATGATAAGTGTTTCAGTGTGAGCAGGTATGGTATAATGAATTATGGGGTTTATCTATTTCATTTTTACTTTCATCATATTTTGCTTTGGTTTTGATACCCCCAAATTCGAAGCTATCTCTTTACAATCCTTCCGTTTCATAACCTATCATACTTTCATAAATCAGAGCCCATTTTCTGTAGGCTTTTTTGAACCCAGTCAACGACGGGTACTTTTGGTAGTAAATAAATATATATATATATATATATATATATATATATATATATATATATATATATATATATATATATATATATATATATACTCTTGATCAAAAATTTAAAACCACTTGGAAATCTTTAAAAGGCAACTTTTTTAAAGGATAGATTTTACCAATACTTTAATCTAAAATGTTAGGGGAAAAAGCTATATTCCAAACAAGGTAATTCAGAAATTTACATTTTTATAAAATGAGGCCTTTCCCACAGTTGCTCTTAAATACTAAAACCTGGTTAATCTGAACACGGTTTTTCTAATTTCCGTAAATTCAGTATTTTACCCATCATATAAAATGGACATTTTACAAAGTATATTTCAACAATTATTAAAACAGCAAATTAAGCAACAACATCAACAACAAATGTTTAAACACCAGAAACGCTCAGATGAAAGACGACAACAATTATTTAAACACCAGAGGCGGTCAGATGAAAGACAACAAGAACGACAACAACAACAGCGCTACTGAACTGAAGAAGGTATATCATTTGAAGCTTATTTTCGTCGGTGTTACGACTTTTTGTATCGACTGCAAACAGTGGTCTGACCAGAAAAAAGGTTCGTTTACTTTTACGGAAACCAGAGACGGCCGAGCATAACACGTCAATGGATTTTCATAAAACGTTGGAATTATCTTTCACTAAGACGGTGGAATTTCTTTCAGAAGTATTTAGCTCGAAAGTCTCTTTATTCCATAAGCGTTGTTCTTATCTGAATTTGCAGAAGAATGACGAAGATGATTTCACAACGTACGCAGTCATGGTTAATAAACATTTCGACGAATTCAAACTTGCAGACCTCAGTGCAGACAATTTTAAATGTTTAGTATTTCGCAAGCACTGACTTTTAGTCGAGATGCGGAAATTAGTAGGCGTGTCCTTACAAAATTAGGAAATGGACGAAACCTAACCTTACAAAAGTTTACGGAAGACTGCCACAAAATAGAATTTATTTCAAAAGATTCGATGGATAACAAAAATGGAGTCACGCAGATAAAAAAGCAGACAGACAATTAAAATAAAACACTTAAAAAATAAAATACTACTTAGGGAAAAGGGACACACATATCGACACATAGCTAAAAAAGAACAGAAAAATCCTGTCTCCATGTAATCGATGTTGAAATTTGCATTGCGTTAAGGACTGTTCATGTTTTACCAAGAAAATGTTTAAGTTTTAAAATTAGAATACAGAGGTACTCATTGCAGAAATAAAATTAATTACAAAACCTGAGTGTGTTTGGCTGAAACTGAAAATAATTCAGAAGTGTTGCGAAAATATTTTACTATAAAAATGCACGATAAAGAAATAAAAATGCAAGTCAAATCGGGTGAAGACCTTTCGATAGTAAATTTAAATATTTGGAAAAAAATGAATAAACCAACAAAGCCGAGAACACGCAAAACAGCGAAGACCGTTAACAGTACGTAAATTAAATATATATATATATGTGCGTGTGTGTGTGTGTTTCTTTGTGTGTGCATAGATCATCATACAATGATTAGATCACTCCGACTGACGTAAAAAAATTTAGAAATAAAATGTTTAAATTTCAACGTTATTCCACGCGGTTAACGGTAGCCGAATGGATGCGGTCATCACTAATGAACCAAGAGATGGCTTCTGTCATCAGGTTCGAATCTATCGACTGGTGTTAATCGTGACACCTTACACTGAAGATTCCTGAAATGATGAAACACTAGTGTTTGTAGGTATTTAATAATTATTATAGTAAATAATTATATCTATCTATCTGTCTATCTGTCTATCTATCTATCTCTCACCCTCTCTCTCTCTCTCTCTCTCTATATATATATATATATATATATATATAGAGAGAGAGAGAGAGAGAGAGAGAGACATTCATCCTAGGCTGGTTTAATCGGCTTCCCTCGATAGAGGAAGTTTCATGGAAATATCAAGTTCACGAATCAAGTACACGTCCCATGAATATTTCGATTAAGAGAGATGACGACGTTAGTTTTTTTTCAGTTCTTGCAGGGTGGTATTGAGATCCGTTGATTATGCCGTACACACACACACACACACACACACACGCGCATATATATATATATATATATATATATATATATATATATATATATATATGCATACATACGTGTCTGAGTAAAAAGATATGTAGATAGATAGATATATAGATAGATACAGGGATATAAACCGGCAGGAAGAAATAAAGTGATAAAGTGTATGCGTGTGTGTGTGTGTGTGTGTGCGTGTGCGTGAGAGAGAGAATGAGAGAGATGGAGAGAGAAGGAGAGAGAGAAAGAGAAGCAAAAGAGAGATCACAATCTCCCTGAATCAATCAGTTACTAAATGAAGCGATCGTTAAGCTGCTTATACTTTTTTTTGCGAAGAATGCAGCAGAACATTTTTTGCGAAGGTCACAGGGTGATAAGAACAACTTTAAGAAGAAAAAAAAATCGCTTTTAAAAGAACCTCCCAGAGGAATCAAAGAGATTCTGCAACCACTTTTCTCTCCACTAATATCCATTAACACCTTTCGCCAAAGTGCAGCTAAGAATAAAACTCTTAACCTTGCTCCCCCCATCCGCACCCTTGGATTCTGCTGGCTAATTCCCAAAAGATGAATGATAAATAAGTAAGATCCGGAATAAAAAAGGGGGTAAATGGATAAAAAAAATGACTTCTTGTTCCATCTTTATCGTTATCTTAAGAAAGATGTTTAGAAATTCAGGGCCGCTTATGTATTGGAGAATATCTAATAGCCGACTGACATTGTGACGAAAGAAAGAAATATGACCCACACCATCGAAAAATATTCTTAAAGTTTAAGCTCTGAAAGGATGTCAACACGATAAAGAATTAATAGAGATGTAAGTCAGACATCGCTGGAATTATCTATCTCTTCCACGGAGAGGTAATGTGACGCAGGGATCAGAAAGTAGGATTTGAAAAGTCAGCGCCCTAAAGAAAGAGCACTTTGCCTGTAAAAACTGCCTGGGTAGCCACGTCGACATTCCCCAATAATGACTCTCAGGTGATTAGCAATAAACCAATCCCTTCTTAAAATGGAGAGAGTAAAGCCTAGAAGAGTGGACCTCCTAGAACTGCACAAAGCCAGCAACATACACGAATCAACCAGGAAGAAGCCATGTTAACAATGACATATAGTTTGTTGAGTTTGGTGATGAGGAAAAGAAAAACTCACTGATACACAGCGGCAACATTCTTTGATCTCCTCAGATTATTTGAATTACTTATTATAAGCTAATTGAGTTTTGATGTGTAGATCAAACGTAGTATATGTCACAGTTATGTTGCTCTCTTCTTTTTGATTCAAACGTCTTTTTTAGTAGCAGCTCTTGTAAAAGCTATCAATAATGAAAGCGCAAAAGTATATTGTATTTAAAGTTTGGTTTCCGGTTTTTATTTTTATTTTCAGTATACGTTATTCATGTATAATAACTTGTGAGTCTTCTTCCAACTCATTCCTAGTGGAAAATAGCGCTTTTCTAGATTTTTTTTATTAGTTCAAAAATAAAAAAGAGAAAGATTTTATCAGCCTATTCGTTACGTATTATAAGAGACTTACTGTCTGTGGAGCAAAATCTTGAACAGGGAGCTCTGATTCTAATCTTTAACTTTTAATGGGATTTTCTGCCTTTCGACTTCATCTAATCTTATGTGGATACTTCTACTTTTAAGACTATCTTTTAACATATCTATTGGATTTTATCATGTTTAAACATAATGTACATTATATGACACGAAGTTCTTTCTTGTTTGATAGCGTTGTTCTCTTTTTCTTCATTTTTACAATATCAAGCGGCTACACATCTCCTTTTCAATGTTAAGCGGTCATATATTTCACCCTGACCTCTCCGACGCTATTTACATCTTGTGGAAAACGTAAATCCATGATAAGTAGTACTATTATCAACAATCTCAGACTGTCAATCATTTCATAGTAATCTAATATATAAAATTATGTTGACTGTATTTTTTAAGTTGGGCCTGAATAGCATTTAAGTTCTCAAATTGAAATTTGATTCTGACTAGCCAATTTTAATTTAATATTCTTGTACCATGTTATTGACAATATACTAATATACTTCGTTACAAGTTATTAACAAAGCAACTTAATCCATCAGACAATTGTGTAATATGCGGACATTGTTAAGTAAACATTATAAAAGAAAAATCACTCGTACTAAAAGAATAAGAGTTTTACCCTTTTGTTTATTTCAGCGTTCCTTAATGTTCAGTCAAGTTTTACTCCAAATTAGATTTTTCATTTTTCTCTATATAAAATAAATCAAAGTTAAATTAATTTTTATTTCCTTCGTCTTACTTTGTTCTTATTAAATCAAAACCAGGTGGCCATCCCCTCCCTAGTAAATAAAAGTACATTGTTGTATCACACACGATTCAATTTTTTATGTAGAACGCGTTACAAAAAATAAAATAGAAATGTTTCTCCGATAGAAGAAACAAGGTGGTAGACATCCTCTAAAAAGTGATATCTTCATGTATCGCCGATCGATATTTAACGAATAGATTCTTACATTTTCATGGTACCATAATATAATTTTAGCATAATCTTACGAGTAATGACTCATCTTGCGGAGGCTCCATGTTTTGACAAGCTTCTGGGCTTGACCTTTACTCCTCATCTGAAATGGAACACGTACATCAAATCCGTTGCCCAGGTCGCTGGAAAAATGGTGGGGTCCTTCTATCGATCCAGTAGATATCTACCTGCTTATGCAATTCTCTACCTATATAAGAACCAGGTACTCCAAGGATGGAGTGTTGTTGCACATCTGGGCAGGAGCTTCTAGAAATACCTTATCCTGCTTTGACATAGTTCAAAATAGACTTAGTCTCTTCCCCGCAACCTCTTTTTAACAGATAAGACGTTGAGAGCCTGTCTCTGCTTAATCATTATTTGCATGGCAATTGCTTGTCTGAACTCCGATTAATGGTCCCCCTTTGCCAAACAGTCACAACAAATACTCATCTATCTGAAAACACTACCAACATTTTCCTCCACTCTTTATCTATGCCTAGATCTAAACGTGCATTCCATGAACAGGATTTCTCTCTTAGAACTGCACACCTATGGAACTTTCTTCCGTTTTCCTGATTTCCAGTTGACTACAATATGGTCGTATTCAAGTCCAATGTAAACAAGTTCTTGATGAGCCGTTTCCCTTAAGTAATGCAATTTACCAAATGTACACTTCTTACGATTACTATGATATTGTCCATTTGATTACTGTACATTCTTTAACCCTTATCCTCGAGTGGCCTCTTGTCCTTGATAAGTGATGACTCCTTTATAAAAAAAAACAGATCTGTTTGCATAAAATTGAAAACGGACTTCAAAAATTAGTAGTTTATATTATATGAAATACATAGTGTTTGAAATAAATTTGACAGAATAACATATTTATATTTTTCCAGCTTTTTAAGAATTTATTCGTAGCAACCCGGCTTGATTTTAATGTTTAAACCTCTTTCATTCATATACAGGATAACAGCAAGAGTGGATGACTGGGGGCCACCTGAGTCGTGGAAGAGAATAATTGTGTCTCGATGATGCATGCTGGGCATCAAAATAAAGGGAATTTAGTCGCTAGTCAATGCTGCATGAACACTGTAAAAGAATCTGGCATAACCTAGAGAATTGAAATAGAGACTACAATGCTGTGGCTAAAACGAAGATGACACTCTCGCCAACCGACCCAGTGGTAAATACCTATGTGACCGCAGGCGATTTTTCACCGGATATGAACACTTCAGCTACACCGCAACAGGTACCAGCCGCAACTCTATTTTTCCCCGTATTGGAACATTAGTTACCGAAAGTCAATATCACGTGAAGCTAAATGGAATAATTGCCGGGCTGTTTTATCCGTCGTCTCCTCAAAAAAAAAAACAGTTCATCAGGTTAACAATACTACTGGACAATATCGTTCCTTGTTTAATAGATTATTACAATCGGAGTCCTCGGTGAGTTTTACTGACCCTTAATTACTTGTGGCGGATTCTACTCACGCAAGGAATCAATTGTTTTATTAAATTCCTGTGATTAATACATGGGAAAATTGCAATAAAACGTTTTTCTTGCAGGTCAAAATATTGCTCTCACACAGCAAAATTCATCGAAAGTCTCTCGAAAATTTCTCCCATCGTTTGATGCAGCTCTGGAGACCGTTTTTGTAGAACACCCCAGGTTCGTCCTCCAACCATGACGTGACTTCAGAAATCAAGGCTGCATTATCTGGGAAACGCTTTCCTTTCAAAAACAACTTCATGGCTGGAAAGAGGTGAAAGTCAGAGAGTGCAAGGTCAGGAGAGGATGGGGAAGAATTTCATAACCACACGCCCGTGCTTCTAATCTGGCGACATGCGGTTGTGGACCGGATCGTTGTCCTGACGGAGGAGGGTACCTTTGCTGATCTTGCCCGCCTCTTGATTTTGATAGCTTTCCTAAATTTCCTCAAAAGTGAAGCACAATAGTTTCCTGTAATTGTGGTACCCTTTGCCAGGAAATCTGTCATCACTACTCTGTCCTGTTCCCAGAAGACTGTGAGCATGACCTTGCCAGCGGAGGGCTGCATCCTTGCCTTCTTTGGAGGTAGTGAGTCCAAGTGCTTCGTCTGCATTGAATGGGATTTGGTCTCTGGATCATAGTGATTGACCCAGGTTTCATCCTGTGTAATCAGTCTTTTGAAAAACGTTGACTCATCTTCTTGGCTCATCTCCAAATTCATCCGCGAGAACTTGACGTGTTCTCGCTTCTGGAATGGTGTGAGCAATCTGGGGATTAATCTGGCAGACACCTTATGCATATGCAAATGGTCATGAATGATAGTTTCCACATACCCTGTACTAATCTCGACATTTGGCGAATAGTAATGCGCCGATCTTCCAAAATGGCAGCCTCAACTTGACGGACAGATGCCTCATCAATGGCAGAAGGTGGGCGACCAGGTCTGGGAGCTGTTTCCACACACTTCCGGCCATGTTTGAATTCACGATTCCAGCGTTTTACAAGGTCATATGATTGGGCATTATCACTATAAGTTTCTTTCATTTCATCAAAAGTCTCCTGTGGTGTGCGTCCTTTCAAATACAAAAACCGGATCACTGCTCGACATTCAATAGGTCCCATTTCACACCTGACTCAGTTCAAACACTTGTAAAACAGAAACCGCAATTAGTTCAGAGCTGTAATTTGCCACATAACCCGTAGAGAGATAAATCATTGCACATGCAAAATTACAGCTAGATTAGACAACTAGAAGTGGGCCAGGGGCATTACTTATTGCACGCCCCTTGTAGCATCGGAATTGGGGCTCTGTTTCGTGAATTAAATGTTTCACCCATTAGCATGGAGCTTGCACTCAAGGAAAACAGTTAGAAGCGGTGCAGAGGTCAATTTCTCATTGAAAAGGCCCGGAAATAATGTGTTAAAAGCAACAAAAAAAAGAAAAAGAAAAGACTTCTGAGCAAAGTGAAACATACCGTGGAACCACAAACACTATGTTTTTTTTCCAATGAAAAAACCTTTACTAAGATTAAAAGCACAACACGCAGAATAACCGATGGCTAATACAATCAGAAAGAAACTCATAGAGTCATGGTTTTCGGATGCGTGCTCTTAGAGAGTAATGTGATGCCTCCGCAGTTCTTTAAACATGGTTTTATGTTGAATTAAGATGTCTACGTAAAGTGACTAACCACTGCAGTTAAGCCCTGGATAACAAGGGCAGCTAACAATAGGCCGTATGTATGGCAGCAGTATTCGTCTCTCTGCCTCACCTCGGCTGGTTGGTTGGTTGTTTTTGTTTTACGGCATATCAACCCTTTTCGGGTTATTTAATGCCGAATCCAAAGATTTTGCAGAAATTTTTTTTTAATATAATATATTTGTTGTTTTCACGTCGGTTTCTATTTAACCCATAGTTGGGACCCTAACAGGTACTACCACTCTGGGTCAGAGTGGACCTGGGAGCAATGGTAATTAAAGGGTGGCTCCACACTCCCCAAAGGCCACAAGTTGGGGCCTCACCATTGGATATAGTTTAAGGTCATATCCAGAACCCCCATTGAGGGACTTTTACCCTCTGCAGGGGGGCAGTCGGCGTATTCTAATGCCCCACCGACAGGGCCGCCTCACCTCGGGGAAAAGTCAAAAATGCTTGTCAGTCAATTTTTACGACTACACAAATCAAAATCTTTTGCCTCCAAATTCCCTTCATCCTAATCAAATGGATTATTATGTACAGGGCGTTGCCGAAAAAGATACCAATCGTCCTACTAGTACTACAAGAGATCAGGTAATCGACAGAATAAAAGTGGCTTTTGTGGGGTTTTCCAAGGGAAAGTGTAAAATCAGCCTGCTCCAGATTCCGAGGCCGGATCTCGGCTGTAATACCAGCTAACAGCGGTTATTTCGAGCAAATGTCTTCGACAATAATCTAATTTCCTTACCTTTTTAAATGAATTAAATTTTATAGAACAAAAGCTTTTTCTTTTTCTGATAAAAGTGTCAACTTTCTCCCGGACACTCTGTATGCATCTCCCCTCTCTCTCTCTCTCTCTCTCTCTCTCTCTCTCTCTCTCTCTCTCTCTCTCTATATATATATATATATATATATATATATATATATATATATATATATATATGGATTCGAATCTAACGACCAGAAGGAATTGTCACCCCTTTGTGATGATTGTAGATTAAGTATTGTTTAATTTTAATTATCAAACCTCTTTAAGAATACTTACGGGTGAGAAATGTCTGCAAAATAACAACTAAAAGCTAGTCAACTAGCGTTTATGCAATGTTCACAACTTCCGCTCATTCGCACACTCTAAATTGTCTAATGTATTCGCCCGAATTCGGTATTTAATAGTTCGTAATTCCTTTCATTTCTGTTGCAATTATTTGGTAGCCCTAAGGTAAAGGCGTAGCAAATGGGGCATAATGGTAGCTTCGTGGCTGGGTTCGAATCTCAAGACCGGTAGAAATTGTTACTCGTAAACTGGTGATTGCGTAAGCATGAAACAGTAGTATCTGTAGTAGTTATAAATAGTAATTATTGTTTAAGCATAACATTATATATATATATTGATTAATGAAAAAGTGATTTATTTACGCAACAAAAACTCAACAGAAACAATCAGTGTACTATCTATTCTGAGACGATACAAGTTGCTTCATTGAAATAAAGTCTCATCTCAAGCACTAGGATTCGACATCAGATAGAAATCTTAAATATATGATCGACATCAAAGTAAGGAAATCAAAATATTATACATCAAATCAAGGCTATAGGCAAAAAAAAAAAAAAAAGCCAAAAATGATAAAGAAATGCTTATACGGACTGTATCAGGTAAGCATGATTCTATATAAATAAAGAGATTAACGCCTACGTAAAGATACTAAAAGGTTATCCAGCAAATTAAGATTATAGGTTATTAAGAAGTAAAATAATCTACCAAGAGATATGATCATAGTATTTATATCAGGCAAGTAAGTATATTTTTAAACAAATTCATTTTATTTCAAAATACAATGGAAGGGGACAGATCCCGGTAACAAAATAAATAGGATCGAAAATAATATTTACAAAAGGAGAATGCTAGAATCGAACTCAGTGATCAAAAGTTAAAAAGAATACATATTTCTATTTAGATGCAATACTAGAAATGTAGGGAACTTCCCATTATATTAGAAAATAACTATACAACTAGTTAGGTCAGAGAGGTAGAATCGAACAATGTAAACTAAAGACTATTTTGTGCTGCCAAAAACGTGTTAGACTCATATGTAATGTGTAAAATCCACGTGAAAAATATCCACATGTTTGAGCACGTTCTGACTTCACAAAGAAAGACAGTTAATACGTTCAGTTAAGTTAGAGTTCGTAGTGAATTACAGCCAGAAGAGTTCAAAGTTTAGTTTAGAACAGTCAGAGGAGGATAGTTACCCTTAGTACATTTCGGAAGCGAGGCAGAGAGGGGAGAACACAATACAGGAACCTAACGCAGCATCGAATACCTGATCGTTCTATTCACTAGCTGGAAATAAATGTGTTCATGTTGTTTGTAAGCGTTTGTCTTCGTCGTCATTTCAACCGCAAGGTAATGTGTTGTCTTCTGTTCTTATATAACATCATGTTGTCCCATCATCTTGAATATTGAACTTTGTGTAAAACCCTTCCAAAGTTTCACTGTATCCCCTCAACATCTGTGTTAAAACAATTGTCCATTACATCCCTTCACATCTCTCTTCGCCTCTCAGCCTCCTATTAATAATATTATAAATATGAATTCAACAAGTAATTATCTCATCGTTATCGTCGTCGCCGTGTACTTCCGTTATATGTCTCATCCTGATATTTACAACCTTCTATACAACAGACACCGAATTTTACCCACATTATTCAACATACATTGATTTGGTGCCGTTATATGCCTTGTTCCCGTTGTGTACCCCTGCTATGCCACCCTAGTGTTCTCATCTGGCGTGTTATTTTCACAATGTTTCCTACGGTGTAACCCCTGACCCTTGTCAGGTATATCTTGTCACACACGAGAATCTGCACGGAATTTCGAATGGAACCTTTTATTTAATACACGGGAAAAAAGTTCACGCTCCGTCAGCAATATTACACACACACACACACATGTAAAAGATGAGCATATATATGTATATGATACGTATATATATATATTTTTTTTACGAGCAGTTCAGTCTGGCTTATATATATATATATGTGTGTGTGTATTAAAAAGTTTGACTTATGTCCAAGTAACCGACATCTAAAACTTCAAGTGCTTAGACCCAAAATTGGCCGAGGAGTTTGGTAGAGTCTACAAAGGTCAACTCAAATTTTCAACTCAAATCACCAAATTTTCGCTCCAAAACTGGTTAAAAAGCTTGCTGCATGTCTGAGTACCCTTTATGTAAAATTTCAAATGCTTAGCTGAATCATTGCAAAGGTCAAATCTTGTGAACTTTAACACCTTTACAGATTGCCCTATGTCTGAATACACTTCATGTAAAATTTCACATGTTTAGACTATGAATTGGCTGAGTAATTTGTTAGAGAAAACGGAGGTCATTTTTTTTATTTGACCCCAGTTTTTACCCCTTAACATTTATAGTTTTGGGCTTAAATCAATTTAAAAACTTTTAGCCATGTACAAGTAATCTACATCTTTAATTTCAAGTGTTTAGACTCAAAATTGGTGGAGGAGTTTGATAGAGTTTTCAAAGGTCAAATCGTTGAACTTTGACCCCTTAACAGAAAAATTTCTGGCCGAAAACTCGTTTAAAAGATTTTCCTAAATATTAATATCCCTTATGTCAAATCTCAAGTCTGTAGACTGAAAATTGACAGAGTAGGTTGGTAGAGAAATGTACACACACAGACGCACACAGAGACAATTTCACACTTTTATACATACGTACATACATACATATACATACATACACACGCATATATATATATATATATATATATATATATATATATATATATATATATATATATATATATATACTAGCATGGGTGCCCGGCGTTGCCCAAGTATTTGGAGGTGTATGTCAAACAAAAAAAAGTGGTAGTAGGAAGGCAGGCCCGAACCTGTACCACAAAGTAGGAAAGGAACAGGAAAAAAACGTGCCGTCTTTGCTGTTACGACCACCATCAAACCGGAAGTGACGTAGGTTTAAATTAAGGTTAGACAATCGAAAAGAGGAGATAACTTTCGAAAATATCGGTGCAAAAAGCGAACCCTCCCTGTAGAAAAGTGCCCAGTTGAGGGTGAAGAAATTAATGTTTTTAGCCAATTTTTCGGTATTTGTCGTCTGAAGGGTCGAGTTTCAAAATGATACTGATCTTGTGAAAATCCATTGCCTCTATCGAAGGTTTTAGGAAGACATGCAAACATACATACATACATTTATATAATGGTAGCTCAAATTTTCGATCCAAATCGATTAAAAAGCTTGCCCTATCTCTGAATACCCTTTATGTAAAATTTAAAATATTTAGACCAGAAATTGTCTGAGTAATTTGGTAGAGACGGCAGAGGTCATTTTTTTTTAAACTTTGACCCCTATTATGACCCTTAAAATTTATTGTTTTGGGCTCAAATCAAGTTATTACGTTAGATCCATGTCCAAGAACACTATATTTAACATTTCAATTGTTTATACCCAAAATTGGCGCGACATATAAAATAAACTGTAGGTTCTTTGATATGACAGGTGCATTCGAAATGATGTTTCTGTTTAAAACAATCGTAAAATGATCGTAAATTTAAATTTAAATTCAAGCCATTATCACACCGCGAGCAGTAAGACCAGACATATAAAATCAAGGGTGCTTTGATATTGCAGGGGCGCGTTCGAAATGAATCTTTCTGTTTAGAGCACAATTGAAGCATAATACTTGACTTTTGCTTTTTAAACGCTAATTCAACCCATTATATACAACATGATTTTTAAATATCAATAGTAGGTTATCTACAGTGTAGTGTAGACTACACTGTTTGTGGATTAAGTCACTGTAGGAAGGCATGTGAAGCTTCCTCCCTTTGCACCGCGATGTGTCCCCAACTAGAGCAGGCAATTTATCGATTGGATTGAAAAAGATGCGATTTCACCGATTTCGATGACAATAAAAATATGGGAATGAGAAACATTTATTGATCACCATTCAATCCTGGGCAACGCCGGATTTTCCTGCTCGTACGAGATAAAAACCATTAGCATGTATAATAATAAGTCCGGTCCCTCCATTTTTGTTTTTTTGTGATTCAGTTTGTTAAACAATCTCATTCTTTTGTATATAATATTCGGGCAATGCTAGTTAACCTTGCTGATGTAATATAAACCCACACAATTACTGGCAAAAAATACATTTCTTTGTGTGCGTATATATATATATATATATATATATATATATATATATATATATATATATATATATATATATATATATATATATATATATTTAATATCTGGTTCATCATGCCATATTGTCAGGATGACTATGAAAGTCATATTAAGCTGAGCAATAGAGAGTTTCCCTGCCAGCATTTCTTCGACTATAAACCATATCGCGAATGGTTCTGCTTCGTGACGGCTACCGCTCACTGTTATAAATATTTCTCTTTTTAATGTTTTGTTTTGCGGACATTAATAACTACACAGCTTTATAGCAGGACAGTAACTGTTCAGCGTCCGAGGGCATTTATGGGTGAAGAGAAGAAGAAAAGAAAAGAAAAACTAAAAACAATGATGCGTTTTACAATTTATGTACGAGAAAATCCTCTTCATTCCCCCCTTCACCTCGTCTTTGCCGTCTTTCGCTTTTTTTTATTCTTTTTTTTTTCCTACATTTACTTTTCTAATTGTCTCACGAGAAAATCATCTACTCCTTTCTTCATCTTTTCCGTTTATGCTGAGTTTTTCTTTCTTTTTCTCTTTCTTTTTTTTACTTTTCTGCTTGCCTTTTTTTTCTATTCTCTTTTATTTAACTCTTTTTCTTTCTTTTTTCCTTCTTATACATTTTTATCCACATGCAAGGTTTCTTCTTCTATGTCTCTTTTTTCTTTTCTTTTTTTTTGCCTTCTTAATTTTCTTCATTTTTTTCTTTCTTCTTCCTTTTCTGAATCTTCCATTTTTGTTTTTCATTCTATTCTAGTTTCTCCTCTTTATTCGTCCTTTTATTATTTCTTTGTTTTATTCTTATTTCTTTTCTTTGTTCTTTTCTTTATTGCACTTCTTGCTTTATACTCTTCTATATTTTTGTTATCGTTTTCCCTTTCCTTTCTCTTCTTAGGAGTCTTTAGTCTTCTTTTCCTCTTTCCTTCTTCTTTTTTTTTCTTCTTCATCTTCTACGTCCATATTTTCGTATATGTATAATATTATCAATTCTAGTAATAAAAAGGGGAAGGGAAGATCAATATCTCCCAATAAAAAAAAAATAACGATTTACTCTTTCCTCCATCTCTGCCACCAAAAAACGACACAACACGATACACACTCATAAAAAAAAAACAGAAAAGATATCTCGCAGCCAGCCGAATAGTCGCGGACCCCTGTCCTTCACCAGCTATAAATTCGAAAGACAAATAAATAAAATCAAAATTAAAAATAAATCTTTATGCACGAATATTTTACGCTACGTATTCTTAATTCCGGAACACGTACGCGTGCTTGCGTGCCTCAGAAAAAAGGAAGCGCGAAATGACGTCACTGACTTTGGGCGTGGTCTGTACTTTATTGCTGCCCGGTCTTTACCCTCTCTCCTATCGTGCGCCCCACCAAGTGTTATCATGCCCCATCTGAATAATAATGGACAGGCGATAAAGCGCTTAAATGTTTTTCTTCGGGTACTAATATTAGTTAACTAACGCTGACGTATAGGTGGTCTTTGTTACGCACATACATTAAAAAAGGGGGCCAATGGTTGCTTCAACGGAAAATATACGGCATTAAATATAGATTAAATTTTCTTTTCTATGAATTGCTATTAACTAGTTTCAGATAGAATACGAATCTTGAACTTTGAAATATAGCAATATTGATATTATTTTATAAATACTTTGTCGTAATATCTGTTGTTATATCTTAACATGCATTGAACTTTACATTATTATAAAGATTGATATATAAATGAGTGCACACACACAGACACACACATATTGGGAAGTGATATACAAATTACCATTAGCGTAATAAGCGATGCTGTTTGCGTCAGCAAATTGAGCTTACGTATTTGGACAATGTCAAAACATTATTAATTCACTGCCCGCATAGCAGCAGCTGAATACCGCAACATTTAGAAGCTCCGAGAGTCGTTTGGGCGGTCGGGTTTCGATCCTCGTAGTTGCTTGCCTAGCCGCACTGATAAGTTGTGAAACAGCGAAACAGTACTGTATGTGGATGACTATATATATATAATATATATATTATATATATATATTATATATATATATTATATATATATTATATATATATATATATATATATATATATATATATATATATATATATATATATATATATATATATATATATAACCTGACGACGGCTAAAAGCTAGAGACATGCATGTCCATAGGTATACTTTATATACGTAAATAATATTTAATAATAAAAATAAATGAATAAATAAGTCCATAAATAATAATAATAATAATAATAATAATAATAAAGTATATATATATATATATATATATATATATATATATATATATATATATATATATGAATAATACGAAGAGCTTATAGCTCTTAAAATCCGCTAATCAAGAATTGAACTCACTATCATCTAGATGGTAGTCGGAAATTCTACCCCAGGTCGTGGTATCAGCGCTTGTAAATCATATCTCCAACGTCATTATATAAATATTAATCACCACTTTTAAAAAGCTTCTTTTGTTTATTTACAAACGAAGAAATTTACAATCTGCTAAGTAATCAGTGAGCAATATAATTTAAGAAAAATGCTTCATCCAAGAGATGTGGGGGCTTGTATGAAGAAGAAGAAGAAGGAAATGGACTTTTCCTGTTTGCCTTTTAATATATTTCATATGAAATTAGCGTTGCAAACTCAATTTGGCCTGGTGCAAACAATTTAACTCGGACTGAATTGGTAAGACAAAAAAGAAATGAGTATTGGAAGATTACAACTTATTGTAACAAACGGTGCTTACCTGACGCAAATAACAGGCAACGGCTGATGCGAGAAGATGTGGTTTACAATCCTAGTGAAACTGAACACAGAGTATTGAAAACGTGAATGGTGTTGTCACTCAGACTCTGAGGAAAGCCATTAGATTTTAGCATCTAGAAATGTCGTACTTGTATGAGAAATCCAAGCGAACTACTACTACTACTACTACTACTACTACTACTACTACTACTAATAATAATAATAATAATAATAATACTTCAATAGAAAGAACTCAAGGAAATTGGACGATCCTAAAGAAAATAGCAAACTGGACAAACGAAAAACTAACGATACTGCATGATAGACTGGTGCAAAAGTTCATAGGAGGTATCTGCAAAACAGAACTGATAAAAGGGTGACTGCATTAATAAAAAAAAATGATCCTGAAAAGGGGACAGCTCTAAGCAACTACAGGCCAACAACCTGCTTACCAACCATGTGGAAAATCTTAACAGCACAACAGATCTACTACTCACTTAATACTCATGGACTATTACCCGAGAAACAGAAACGATACCGGAAATAAGAGAAAACAGGGAAACACGGCTAATTATACCTAGAGATACATTGAGAAAGGTTAAAAACACCCCAAAACAGGAAAAAACAACTATTGCATGGATCAATTACAAGAAAGCCTACGACAGAATCCCACAAGCATGGATAATTGAATGTATAAGAGTGTACAAGATACCCGACAAGTTAATATTATTCAACTGACAGCTGGAGGACAACACTTGGCTGACGTAACAATACAGAGAGGTATTGCCATTCAATTACATATTTAGGAAATGTAATGCCGGATACAAGTTCACAGACATAGAAAAAAGAATAAATCACCTCATGTATATGGCGTGAAGCTATTTGCAAAATACAAAAAGGGACTGGAAACGCTTATAGATACGAACATAATATTTAGCCAGAATATTGGAATGAAATTTCGAATAGAAAAATGTGCACTATATCAGAGGGTATGGAACAGCAAAACTAAGATGAGATGAGAATACTTTGTGAAATGAGACGCATATTTGAGTGCTCTGGAAGCAGACACCATCAAATCTACAGAAATAAAAGAAAAGATTGGAAAAGAGTAGCTGGGAAAAAACACGGAAATTCTTAAAACAAAACTATATAATAGAAATCTAATTAAAGGACAGTCATAACGTACAACACTTGACTGACGTAACAATACCAATTCCAAGAAGATTGTATATCAGCACGACTGTTTATTATATCCGTGGTTCCACCCAATTACATATTTAGGAAATGTGATGCCGGATACATATATGAAATATATTAAAAGACAAACCGAAAAAGTTCAATGGTTTACATTTTCTTCTTCTTGATACTAGCCTCCCCCATTTCTTGGATAAAGCATTTTTCTTTAATTATATCTATTCATAAGATGGACCAAAGAAGACAAGGAAATTAATAACGATGTACAATGCATTACACCAAATATACGATACCGACCGATTGTACGTGTTAAGGAAGGGAAAAGAGGACTAATAAATATAGAAGATCGTGTACAAAGCACAAAAAGACTTAGAAAAGCACATAAGTCAGAATACAAAAAGATTGATCACCGCAGCGAGAGACACCATCAAGCAAAACACACTAGATACCAGAAACAAAAACACAAGAACAAAAGTGCGAAAAGAAAGAGCTATACGGAAAAGTCATGAGAATGACAAAAGAAGAGAATAATGAAAACACTTGATCATGGCCAATAAAAGTGCATATCAACAGAGAAACAGAATCTTTACTGACAGCAGCACAGAACAACGCGATTAGAACTAAGAACATTAAAGATTAAATGAATAAAACACAGGAAAACAGTAAATATTGACTCCGTGGACAAAATGACGAAACGATAAACCACATAGTGTCCCAAAGTAATATAATCATAGGCATGAATTCATAGGGAAGGCCTCGAACATACGGATAAATAATTCACACAAACCGAAGACTGTATCAGAAAACGAAAACCACGGGTTGCTTTAGCTCACACTACGGCATTTATATTTACTCTCTATCGCCCCCACAACAGCGGAGTTACTATCTTTCAAAGCATATCTGAGAAAATTGACCAAGACCTATCTGCTTATCCTTCAGCTAACATTCACGTATGTGGAGACTTCAATGTTAACAACGTCGAATGGTTGACTCACTCAAACAAGACCGATGATGAGGGGAGGTTCTGTCATGATTTCTCCATTGCCTATGACCTCACTCAGATTGTTCATGAACCCACCCGTGTGCCCGACAATGACGGCCAGTATGCGAGCCTACTAGACCTTTTTCTCACAACTTGCCCTGAACTATGTTCAGTTTCTGTTCTGTCGCCTCTTGGATCTTCCGACCACTCTGTTGTATCAATTAAGATAAAAATGAAATGTAATAAGTCCCCAGACGTACCTCTCCATCGTACAGTATATCGATACACTAAGGCCGACTGGGATAGCTTCCGTAACTTTATATCTGATCTACCTCTGCATTCCATGTTTAAAAAGGATGTGTCCTCTATAGTATTAGACATGACGGAATGGTTAATTGTAGGTATTGACCGTTTCATACCCTCGAAAAAGTTTCAGCAAAAACCTAACAGTCAACCATGGTTCTCTCCAGAATGTGCTGCTGCCATTGTGCACAGAAATCAGTTTGTCCACTGTTTCCAACGTAATAGATGTATGGAAACTAAAGCCGCTTTCAGGACTGCCAGCAACCATTGTAAGAAAGTAATAAAGAACGCAAGAGAGTTCTATGCTCAATCTGTTAAGTCCAAAGTAGCTGAGCAGCGGCTTGGTTCCCACCAGTTTTGGCAAATAGCAAATAGAATCCTAAACAGAAGCGTGTGCTCCATCCCAACTATTATCAATGGACCAGAGGTAATCTCATCAGCATCAGACAAAGCCAAACTCTTTGTCAAGAACTTTGTAGCTAATTCTAACCTTTGCGATCAAGGCCGCCAACTCCCAATATTTCCTCCTGTATCAGAAAACACGCTATGTGATATACGTATATCTGTACGTCATGTTGCCAAGCTAATCAAAAACCTTGATTCCAGTAAAGCAACTGGCCCTGACGGTATTCCAATTATAGTACTCAAAAAACTTCAACCTGAACTAGCGCCCATACTTACAAAACTATTTAAACGTTGTCTTAAGGAGAATAGTTTCCCATCTCCCTGGAAAGTTTCATCAGTATGCCGTGTATTTAAGAATTCAGGTGATCGCTCATCCCCCTCTCAGTACAGGCCAATAAGTCTCCTGTGCGTCATGAGTAAGTTGCTGGAATCTGTGTTAAATACAGAAGTAATCAACCATCTCAACAAAAATAACCTTCTTAGTGACACTCAATATGGTTTCCGTTCTGCTAGATCTACAACAGATGTGCTTACAGTTATATCTCATAGGATTAGCAAATCTCTCGACGGAGTAAACCTTTCTAGGGCAATTGCTCTTGACATATCTAAGGCCTTTGATAGAGTATGGCATAAAGGTTTACTTCATAAGATCTCTAGCTATGGTATTGCTGGAAATGTCTTCTCAATTATTAAATCATTTCTTTCTGATAGGTTCATAAGAGTAGTAGTTGAGGGGCAAATATCAGAAGCTCACAGTATTAATGCCGGTGTCCCTCAGGGGTCCATCCTGGGCCCAACTCTTTTCCTGATATACATTAATGATCTTCCAAATCACATCCTTACATCATTTGTAGACATTTATGCTGACGACACTACCATTTATGGTAGCAGATCTAAGACAGTAAACGACCAAGTTCTCTCCAATTCTCTGTCCTCTAATCTTGAGCACGTAGTACAATGGGGTAAGGAGTAGCTGGTTACTTTTAATGCATCTAAAACCAAGCTTCTCTCTTTACATCATCAACATTTTAATCCACATTTGTCATCAATTGAAATGAATGGCTCTCGTCTTCAGGAGGCCTCAAGTTTTGACAAGCTTCTGGGCTTGACCATTACTCCTGATCTTACATGGAACACGTACATCAAATCTGTTGCCAAGGCCGCTGGAAAAATGGTGGGATCTTTTTATCGATCCAGTAGATATCTCACTGCTGATGCTATTCTCTATCTATATAAGAGCCAGGTACGTCCAAGGATGGAATACTGTTGCCACATCTGGCCAGGAGCTGCTAGAAAGGATTTGTCCTGCCTTGATAGAGTTCAAAATAGACTTCGTAGCCTCGTAGGAGATGTCCTTTTCTCTTCCTTGCAACCTCTATCTCACAGAAGAGATGTTGCGAGTTTGTCTCTGATGTATCGTTATTTTCATGGAAAGTGTTCGACTGAGCTTCAATCTATGGTTCCCCCCTCGCCAAACTTTCACAAGAAACACTCGTCTAGCTGTAAACACTATCAATAATTCCCCTCACTCTTTATCTGTGCCTAAACCTAAACGTAGATTTCATGAACAAAGCTTCTTTCTTAGAACTGCACGCCTGTGGAATTGTCTTCCGTTTTCCTGCTTTCCGGCTGACTACAATATGGTTGTCTTCAAGTCTAACGTAAATAAGTTCTTGATGAGCCATTCCATATAAGTTATCAAATTTACCAAATTTTCATTACTAATGATTACTATATTGTCCAATTTCTACTGTACACTCTTTAACCCTTATCCTTGAGTCCTCTTGGCCTTGATAATGTGGTGATGCCTTTGTAAAAAAAACATAACCCTTTGGGACATTGAGGTACAAACAGATAAAATCATCAAAGCTAGACTAATAGCAAAAAAGAAGAATAGAAACTGCCGAATTGTAGATTTTACCGTCCCAGCTGTTCACAGAGTGAAGATCAAAGATTGACAAAAAACAAAAAAACGAAACTTGCCAGAGAACTGAAGGGAATATGGAACCTGAAGAATCAATGACAAACGGCTGTTACAATAACGCGAATTCATTTGTAAAGGTTGTTGAAAGATGTGAAGAGTACTGAAAATCCGAGGATACTTGTTGCCACTAAGACTCCAGGGATACCACCCGTTATTATAAGTGAGTAATCACTAGGACTGTGACAACAGAATATTCTTTTCGTTCTTTTGACTCTCGGGTATATATCTGACACAGTAAGACACACTTAATCAATCGAAAACCACATCCGTCTATATAAAAGCATATAAGATATTAACGGATATATACGCAAGAGTTAAATCAATGAAAAGAATATGCCTAGTCGTCACTTATTATTATATGTATGTGAACTAGTAGGTAAATAAGAGTAACTAGTTCTTAACATGGAATCTTTAAGAGTCAATGTCCTTTGTTTTGCGAGGAGAGCTGAACGCGATAATAATAACAAACCTTTTCCTCCCGCAGTTCTTGCAGATAGCAAGGTAATTCGACTTTGCTCAAACACCGAACTCATTCTGTTGAATCTAAATTTGGTATGTGATGCCTCGGGCAAAAATGGCGACAGGGCACATGGACGCCTCTTGCTCTAGCAATCTTCACAACAACTTTGTTCAGGCGGAGACATCACCCCAGGGCAGCCAGTTGCAAGCAATCCCCGCCGTTGGGCGGTGGTGAGGCCTCTTTTGACCTTATTAAAATGGCCGTTGGGGAATTCGATGAATTCGTGTCCGCGAGGCAAACGTTGTTTGAATCTTTTAGTAAAATATGATGATCGCTTGGGATGTCGGTCTTTGTTGGACTCTTTTGATCTCATCTATCATCACTGGAGTGAATGGATTGACAGGTAGAAGGTGTGTGTATGTGTGTGTGTGTGTGTGTGTGTGTGTGTGTAAGAGAGAGAGAGAGAGAGAGGGAGAGAGAGAGGAGAGAGATATAGACGGAGAGAGAAAAACAAGAAAGAAAAATATGAACTGAACATAGATTGTTATGAACACATTGAGGAAATATATGTTAACAGAGATAAATATAAAAAATATAGATGACTATATTTATATTCGTCTTAGAGTTTGCTTCTTCTTTATTACTAAACTCCTACTCATAAGCTTTTCTGCTATATATATATATATATATATATATATATATATATATATATATATAAATTAGAATTTCCGATCCAGAACGCGAAAAAGAAATAAATATACCATCTCTCTCTCTCTCTCTCTCTCTCTCTCTCTCTATATATATATATATATATATATATATATATATATATATATATATATATAGCTCACACACACGCGCGTGTGTATGTATATATATATATACACACACACATATATATATATATATAAGTTAAGTTAATTAAGTTCAAGTGTATTGTTAACATGAGCTAGAACCAATATTTTTTCAAACGTGCTCAATACGTGCGTAGAGCTTATAAATAAATAAAATTATATAAACGTATGTTTATATAATTGTGTATATATATGCATATATACTTATATGTATGCGTATATGTATATGCATATGTATATATGTATATACATAAATTAAATTAAAAAGAAGAATACAAATAACATAGACTTTTAATTATATCATCAGAAAGACCACCCCCAATCAATAATTAAAAATACATTTTTACAACTTCTGTTAAAAAGTTGTAGCAATACCCTACCCGTGCGATCGCCAAAAAAAAAAAAAAAAAAAAAAAAAAGAATTAACCAAGTAGGCAGGCTCTAACCTGTAACGTGAATGACGGGAAAAAGTTAACTTGGGAATTGTTTGGCCCACCATTCTAAGAAAACTTACGAGTTTGTGAACATAAAAAATAACGTTTATAAACGGTAACGCGTTTTTTTTTTTGTTTTTTGCAAGAGCACTTTTTTCTCTGGCTTTTTTTTTTTTTTGTAAATAAAGGAAATTTTCGATTCGCTTTTTTCAGGGTTTTTTTTTTCGATTTGCTATTTTTGAGGGGGCTTTTTGTTTTTTAAAGTGTGCGCTTCGAATTCAAGCTTAAGTTTGAATTCGAAGCAGTGAAAGATTCTGTAGTAATTTTTTACGACGTGACCCAGCGTCATTTAACCCCTAACAAAATGAAGATTTACCATTAATTAATTTCAAAAACAATTACATGAAATTTTTCGTCATTTTGTGTTTCTAATGTAATCCCCCAGCGAAAAAAAACAAAAAAAAAAAACATTGAATTTGTCATATATTGGAGTTTTTGTTTATGAAAATGTTTGTACAGAATAATCTCATAAAACACGATTAAATTTATCGTTATTTTATGTTTTAAATGTAATTCCCGCCCCCAACAAACAAATTGTATATTTGCCATGTTTTGCCCCCCCCCTCAATCGCTAAACTTGAAAAAATGCTAGAGGTGATATGCCTCGTTGAATGCTTGGTAGCCAAAAAGTAGGTGCTCATTTTACGTCAAATTTATATAGAAAAGTAATACCCCACTCTAAAATTTTATTTTTTTAAAATTTCTTCTTTCATATTATTTATAAAGGTCGTTTAAACATATTAGGCAAAAAAAGTAGATCTTTATTGTTTTGACTTTTTTAATCGGAAAGTTAAGTTTGTAACTGATTAGATTAACGTAAAAAAAAAGAAAAAGGAATTTAGAGAAGGGGCAGTAGATCTTCCTGTTTTAGGTGTTAAACGACGCTGGGTCACATCGTATAACCTTACCGATAGCCGTTTAAAGAATAATAAAAACAAACAAATGAAATCTTTTTAGTTTTTTTCGAAAGTGTTTTTTTTTTTTTGTTTGAATATTTAAAAAAACGGTGCTAATGCACTTACTGATCTGCGCTATTTTTAAAATCGTATTTCCAAGTTTAATTAAAGTTTTATGCTATGTTTTTTATTCAATTGTAAGGTTAAAGTACAGAATAGGTACAAAACACCCTCCCCTCTCCATGTTAAGAATGGATTTTTAAATAATAACGTTATTATTTCAGCACGGATCAATAAGTGCATGATTTCCAAAAAATAAACAATAAAAGCCAAACATTTTTCTATCTACACAGAATTATTTTTCCAGCTAGAAACTTATTGAGATTACCAAATTATTCTATTCAGTGAGAGTTTCATTTTTATGTTTCGAAGTTTCTATGGGCAAATAACTTTAAAAAAAAGTTTTGAAAGAGCGATGTTGGAAATAATAATTCCAAATACATTAAATTAAATATATTATCAATATAATTGTTGTTTAAAGTTTATTAAATAACAATTTTAAATAGAACACTTAACACAACTCTCTCGCTAGAAACATTAACTAAAATACCACTATTTAGAAACATCGATTTTTCTTAATGTAGTATGCAAATGAGGTGATCTCTTAATTGTATATTTTGCAAGAATCATACTATATCTAGAAATAAATGAAAGATTAAAGTAAGGAACGTTTTGTATATATTAATAAAATTGTGAATAAACAAACAGACAGGAATACGAATTTATATATATACTAATATATATATATTAATTATTATAGTAAATAATCTTATAAATATATATATAATTATTTACTATAATATTTTAGTTTACTTTTTTAATATATCTATATCTATCTATCTATCTATCTATCTATCTATATATATATATATATATATATATATATATATATATATATATATATATATATATGATATCGGAATACAGGGAGGAACGATAAACTTGTTGCCGTAAAAGACAACAATACAGCTTTATTTTAAAACTGGGTCTCTTTGGACTTGTGAGCCAGCACCCAGTCCTGCTGGAACACCGAGGGTCTGCCAGCGGCCACCAGGTTGCACCAGGGGATCAACTTACTCTTCAGTACATCCATGTACACTTTGGTGTTGACTTTCAATCTGATTTTGAAGATTTGAGGTGGCCTGATGTGGTTCTGTCTTTAAACCACTTTAAAGACCATAACCATGGCTTCATTTTGCTGTGCCCTCAAGCGTTGAACCGTCTGGATCTGCATTTGAAGGGGCCAGCATTGATCCTGTTGTCATAACTTGGATCAGTAGAGAGCATGAGTTGTACAGCGGCGCATCTCCGATCTCGTTCATTGACCATTGTGTCACTTTCAGACCTGATAGAAATCGCCTATCGATTTTGAGATGTGTACGCAACTGGCCAACAGGTAGATGTTCTTCAACAAAAAAGAAAACCGGTTTTCATCAAACGGAAATGAAATCATATTGTCTTTTCTAGGGCGATAATTTTATCATTCCACACTGTATAGGACCTGTCGGTGGGGCATTAGAATACGCCGACTGCCCCCCTGCAGAGGGTAAAAGTCCCTCAATGGGGGTCCTGGATATGACCTTAAACTATATCCAATGGTGAGGCCCCAGCTTAATTGCCATTGCTCCCAGGCCCACTCTGACCCGGAGTGGTAGTACCTGTTAGGGTCCCAACTATGGGTTAAATAGAAACTGACTTGCAAAAAACAAATATATTCTATTAAAAAGATTTTCTTCAAAATCACCGGATTCGGCATTAAATAACCTGAAAAGGGTTGATATGCCGTAAAACAAAAACAACCAACCAACCAACCACCCTGTATAAATAATAAAAATAAAATAAAATATTAAAATAAAATAAACAAATAAAAACCCCTGCCCCTAAAACAACTTAGGAAATAATCAACACACTCCTTGAACATCCAAATTAGCACACATTTTCAGTTCCTTAGTTTCGTGGTATATTCTTTTTATATGTCTAGTTGTGTTTTTTAGTGATGCAAATGGGTTTCCGCAGTCCATGATTTTTTTCAAACATTTCAATTGTTTTCACTAGTGCTGTATTTGTATCGTGTTTCCCTTCCTTTGATTCCAATTTCTCCTACATTTTTCTCGTTTTGTTTTCAGAAATATTTCCTTTTATTAGTGAGATTAGAACGGCCATCTTCATGTACCAAAACTATTTAAGTTCTCTGGCAAGCGTCTTGTATTTTCGTAGTTCTTTCTGTTTCATTGAGCTTCATGATGTGAACTGCCGAGACGACGAAATCAACCATTTGGCGTGTTTCCTACTCGTTTAGTTTTAGGCACAGATAGAGAGTTAGATAAATTCTATTGCACATAAAAGCGACTATGTTGTAGTGAGATAGGAAGCAGCCACGTAATATTGTGTTCCAGAGATGGGCAGCTCTAGGAAACAAAAAATTGCTCAAGGATTTCCCGTTTAGTTTTAGGCACTGATAGAGAGTAGGAGGAATTGTTGGCTGTGGTTGTAGATAGACAAGTGTTGGTTGGAATCTTTTTACAGAATTGAAGAGTGAAGCTCAATAAAGCACCTGCTATGAAAATGACGACAAAATAAAGACAGACTTGAAATAGTCGCACCTAATGAAAAAAAAAGGCGAACTTTGGAAAATTACGTATTTTACATTTTAATTCTTGGTTTTCATCGTCTTCGATCAGATTAAAATTTTTCCTTTGTAAACGAGTCGATACTTTATCTTTTGTTGACAGTAACGCGATCATTTCACACCTCCGATTCTCTGGTGATAACATCTTTTTCAGTTGGCCATCAGATTCAAACGCAATGTGCTGTCGTACGCGAAGCACTTTTGTCATGACCACCTGCCCTGCGTAAGCGAGAGATTTAAGGCATCGTTCTGAGATTGTGCATGAGACGAAAGGCTATTGTATTATTTCGTATATACGAAAATTGAGTCTTAAACCTATACATTTATCCGCTATTTCATATATTCCAACCGAGAGATAGTTTTAACATGCTAATATAATTTACATTTCACCAACTAAATCTGTTAAATAAATTTAAAGGTCTACACACGCACAAAAACGTACACACATGCCCACACAAATGCAGATACATACACGCATATATACATACTAGCAAATATACTCGCGCTTTGCGTAGGACTTTGCTGTACGCTGTGGTATCCGCTTCATTGACTCCCTTACAGTAAGTGAATGTTGCAAGAGCCGCACCAAACAAGACCTTAACCTTTAATCTTGACCTCGAGAAATAGTGTGTACCATCCCTAGGTCTGAGATCATCATGATGTCAGTTTTGGTCATGATCGGTCCAGTAATGTGGGCTGTAGGAGAGTATATATATATATATATATATATATATATATATATATATATATATATATATATATATATATATACTAGCGGGGGTACCCGGCGTTGCCCGAGTGTTTGTTTCCGGGACGGGGGGGAGTTTTAAAAAATGTTATGGTAGGTAAGTAGGAAGGATCAAACCCGGAGTCATGAGTAAAAGTAGGAAAATAAAGTGTGAAAAAAAAACAAAAACATCTGCAACGTTAACAGTTCGGCCACCAAGAAAAGTCCATTCCAGTTGTTTAGTAAAAAAAAAAAAAAAAACGACTACGGTAGGTCGGCGCGAACATGAAAATATAATGTGAATTGTCCAGCACGCTAACCACTACGCCACAAAGCACTGCAGCTTAGTTTAGTGATTTTAAATAACTTCACATGAAAGAACTACGAAGCCAAACCGGTGTTCTCTTCTCAACTGTTCCTTGTGAACGATCCCCAAACGGTGTTAAGTGGTGGCAGGGGGAGGAGGAATTTATTAGAGAGAAAATATTTTACCACTTCCATTGATCTTAACCGATTTTGGCCGTGACTTCTCAGCAGAAAAAGTATAGAAATCTAAGATTATCGAGGAATTTGAGAAATAATAAGCCTATAACACACCTCAGATATTGTTCTGCCGTTTGTGCATATTATATTTGCATGAAATATCTTGATTTTTAATCCTATTAATGTCAAAATCAGACGGGAAAAATGAGTTCATTTTATTTATATAGAAGAATAGAAAGAAGAAGATAGAAGAAGAATAGAAGAAGAAATATATATATATATATATATATATATATATATAGAGAGAGAGAGAGAGAGAGAGAGACTATGACTTTGACTTTGACCTCTGACCATTACCTGGGAAATTGTTTGATACATCCCTAGATAGGAGACTATCATCATACCGGGTTTAGTAATGTTCAGTCCAGTGGTGTGGGCTGGAGGAGAGTATACATACATATATATATATATATATATATATATATATATATATATATATATATATATATATATATATATATATAGGTTATAGCCTTACCTTTGACGTTAACCTTGAAAAATGGTGTGCAACATCCTTCCAGGTTAGTCATGATGGTTCAGTGGTGTGGGCTGTAGAAGAGTTGTACATACGCGCGCGTGCGCGGATGCTACTACTTTATATATTAGATTTGTTCAAAAATAATGTTGTTTATATATTTATAATTAAACGTCAAGAAACATTATTTTTGCACCAACCTAATACTAATTAATTAATTTATTCATTTAGTGCGGACTATTATCCTCATCTTTTCGTAGTTTTTGTTTCACAACGTTTCGACCAACTATTCCTCTGGCCTTCCTCAAGTGGTAACCGCGACGAGATAGGAACTCCGAATCTCCTAACTGCATTCTCAACAATTACTGCCATCCATAGTTGTTGTCGTCTCACAACGTGTTGGCGAAGTAAGCGTCTGGCCGGTTTTGAAACCGCTATCTTCAGACAATTATCACCTGGAACCGTAGAGATTCAACGTCTCTATCCACTGCACTTACAGTTAGGAGATTCGGAGTTCCTATCCCGTTGCGGTTACCACCTGCCGAAGGCCAAACGAATAGTTGTCCGAAACGTCGTGAAACAACAACTAAGAAAAGATGAGGATAATAGTCCGCAATAAATAAAATCAATAAATAATATTCATCTCAATAATGAATTCCAGTAAATATATAGATTCATATATATTTTAACAGAACGTCATGAAAACATCGGTACCGTTAGTTTAAAATCCAAACAAAGCTGACCTGTATATGGTCGTTGCCTGTGTCGGACTCTTTTAGTATTTGTTTATATCTGTCTCCCACAAAATGGCGGATATTGTCACCTTTGCTTGGATTTATAACCGGTGATTCCAATGTTGTTCTTAAATTGTAGTTCGTCTATTCAGTTGTAAAGGGAGACTTTTCCTACTAAAACTCCCAGCGGGAGTAACTTATACCGAATATAATCATAGCTAGAAAAATAACAACAAAACCCGACATAACTTGTGATAAACTAGCACGAAATTTAAGCCGAGGCTTCGTAACATAACGGTAACGTACCCGAGCACAGACTCTGTTGTTGCGAAATCGATCCTGGATATAGAACACGGCGCTGGTAAGCCATAACTACATCAAAACACTTAACTGTCAATTACTATTTTATCCATAATAATTAACGTAAAAACATAAACAATGGGCATTTGTGTTTATATTTATATACATATAGGTACGTAAATACATATATTTGTTGCCCAGTCGTAAAATACGCTTAACTATGATATTTTACTTCATACACAGTCTGTATTTATTATAGTAGATTCGATTCTCTATTGATTATTATATTGTGCCTAATCTATTATAGAGATTTCAAAAGTTTAAAAAATATATATATCTGACTTGGGAGCCATCAGCTGGAATCGAAAGCAAATCATGTAGCTCGGCAGCGTTATTCGTTACCATCTAAGCTAAGTCCGCTCTGAACATGTTTACGTAGTAAAACGTACAAATGTATACTTGCACCCGCAGACGTAACAGATGTAGTCAGTTTACATCTACCAATTTTTACTGTTGATCCCTTAGCAGCTATTTTTTCTTCGGCTCAAACGCAAATCGAATTTGTCTCAATCCTCTATATATCAAATGTATACTCTGTACTCCAGGAATCAACACAGTAGTTTGGTAGAGATTATTCAATGCACGCACACGCACACACACATCCACACGCATAAAGGTCACTTTTATATCTATAATAGCAAGCCGCCTGGCGTTTCCCGGTCTTAAAATACACTTAAATATAATGCTTTAATTCATGCATATTTCGTAGTTTTTATTATAGAGACAATTCTCTATGTAATGTATAGTAGTGGTTTCAAAAACTTTAAAAAATATGACTTGGTTGCCACCAGCTAGAATCGAAACTAAAACATGTAGCTCTCCAGTGTTATTCGTTTCCATCTGAGTTAAATTCACTTGCATGTCAAATTTTTAAAAGTAGTAAAACATATGATTGTATATTTGCGCATGCGTAGAAGTAACACAGTTAGTCAAGTACCAATTTTTCAATTTGGTCCTCTTAGTAGATATTTTTTGAATTTGTTCCACAGGCCGGAATTTACTGTACATCAAGTTTCAATGCCGTAGACCAAAAATTGACAAAGTAGTTTGATAGGGACCGTTCAGCAAACAAAGACAAGGTCACTTATATATATATATATATATATATATATATATATATATATATATATATATATATATCAGTCAAACACGGTAGTGTTTGAATATATGGTTGTAGCACTTTTAGTCATTTAGAACTGCTTTGAAGCTTCACCGCTCACTCATTTTTTGACCGAATTTTAAACAATTATTACAGTCTGTTGATCACCTTTTTCGCTATATTGTGAAAAAAAAAATCAATTTTCGTTCAGTAACACAAAAGTTATAATGCCTTTACTGGTGTTAAAAATCGTAAAAAAAAAACGTAAGGAGGTGAGCGAGGTTTTTTATGGCTGGTTTCCATAGCAACCTTTTCGCTTCAGCGACTATTGTAGCTACCAAATCACAGCTGTCGCGAAAAGAGAAGTAACAAGTGAAACAGACAGACTGAAAGAATGAAAGGGAGATAACTGGGGGATTTTTTTTTTAATCAAACGAGTGTCGTACATTGTTATTACATATGTGCAAGTTACGTCTATGGGGGCAAAAAATAAGACTGAAATTAAACAAAGAACAATGAATTTATTGGAAGCCTGGCGAAATCATGCATTACAATAGCAAAATGCGAGCATGAAAATTTATATGGTTAAGCTTAAACATAGAAAAGTAAAGACTAGCTGTTAAAACTGGAAAAGAAAAGGACAAGATATTCTAGCAAAAAATATAGTAAATGTATAACTTAAAATATTGCAGCGTTAAATTTTTTTCAAATTTCAGTTTAACAGTATATAATCAATTCTTAATGATTAAGTTATAAACTTACTATATTTTTTACTAGAATATATTGTCCTTTACTCTTCCAAGTTTAAGCTTTACCATATTACTTTTCAGCTCGCATGTTTCTATTGTAATATATATGTATATATATATATATATATATATATATATATATATATATATATATGTGTGTGTGTATGTTTGTATGTGTGGATGTGTGTGTGTATATACTGCTGGTGTAATGATTAGTACTATTCTTATTGTTATTATTTTATCGATGACATTCCTATGATTAGCTTAGCTAGTAGTATACTAACCATTAAAATGGCCACCATTAATGATATTATAACTTTTCTTACAATTTTCATACTCATTATCGTTATTATTATTATTATTATTATTATTATTATTATTATTATTATTATTATTATTATTAATATTTGTATTAATAATAATAATAATAATAATAATAATAATAATATTTGTATTATTACGATCACTTTACTGTTTGATGTTACTGGTGCAGATGTGGTTAATAAATGCCTCTATCTTTTAATGTGTGAATCTGAAACACTCACAAAACAGTGTAAGATGCTAATACTTTCAGTAAACCTTTCTTTGTGACTTTGGTGAAAGGCGCTGACGAGTAGATGATTTTAAATGTGCTTGTGCAAATAAATAAATAAAAACAAAATAATTAAAAATAATCTCTGAAACAAACGTAAGCCAGGTCATTGTTGAGCGAATTCTAGCAACACTGCCAATAAATAAATCATGTAGTCGAATAAGTTATTATGCTTCTATTTATTACATCCCATATATATATATATATATATATATATATATATATATATATATATATATATATATATATATATATATATATAAGGGGGTGATCACCAACAATGTCTATTTTTTAATATTATTTTATTATTCCGTGTCTTGGTTTTTCATTGAGAATTATGTTTAGATCATTGTAATAATGTTTTTAAATTATTGAAATCGTTTTTAACGCGTTGCAGACGTTCTATGAAGCGTCCTCTTCAAAAATTATTCACATGGGGAGACAAATAAATAGAAACATTAAAACATCCCTTATACATATTTTTAAATACACCCCTCTATCTAAACAAACATAATATAAAGAATACCCGAACAGTCTAAGACTGAAACGAAAAATCACAATACTAAAATCTAAGAATAAATAAAATAGAATGAAAGAACCCCTACCCTTATTTCAGAAGAGCTGGTTCTCCCCCTCCTCCTCACACATACACATTAGTAACGATCTTGGATCACAGTTACCTTCCTAGGGAAGCAAGTAACTTCATAATACTATAACAGTACACACATTCTTCAAACCAATAAAAGAAAACACACACACACACACACACGCAAACACACATCCTACTCTAAAGGAAAAGAAAAAACACAAGCAGAAAGAGAGAGTGAGAGAGTGAAACACAAGACAGGAGTGACCACAGCTAATAAAACAGTAATAAAAATTGAACATTCCAATGAATAGTAGACACTTACACGTTTCCACCTCTTGGAAACATTTCAAATGAACTACGAAAATGGGCTTTTTTACATCTTCAACACATTTTGAAAATAATTTCTGAAGAGGACGCTTCACAGAACGTCTGAAACGCGTTAAAAACGATTTCAATGATTTAAAAACATTATTACAATGATCTAAACATAATTTTCAATGAAAAACCAAGACATGGAATAATAAAATAATGGTAAAAAATACACATTGTGGGTGACCACCCCCTTATTTAAATATACATCTTTCTTTCGTTGGAATTTCTTAACCCATATATATATATATATATATATATATATATATATATATATATATATATATATATATATATATATATATATATATTGAGACAGACAAATTCACATGGTTGCGACACTGGTCAATCCCGATTACATTGGATCTTCTTACCCCTTTTTCCCTTCTGTTTCTTTCTTTTTTCGTCTGCCTTCACTTTCAATGTTTGGAGTGTTAAACGTCACAAATTCCCTCCCCTCTTAACAGGTTTTATTTTTAAAACAAATTGTTCTCTCATATTTCATTTAAGAACCGGACGTCTTCAGTTATAGGCAAACTGTATTAAGTCGCCTGGCGTGGAGTTGTGATTTTGTCGGACCAGCTGTCTGAAACAGCACGTCCAGTGTCGCTAATATGTAAATTTGTCTACATCAATAAAATATATCTTGCTTATTTTATTGAGCACTTTTAATAACCTCGTATAATTTACGAGTTTTCTCTCTTGAATACCTTTAACCTGATATATATATATATATATATATATATATATATATATATACATATATATATATATATATGTATATATATATGTATGTATATATATATGTATATATCTATATATATATATACATATATACCAATTTTTTCGATTCCGAGACCGATTCCGATACCCTCAAATTTGTTGATTTTTCTCGATTCCCGATTTCGATGTAAATATATATATATATATATATATATATATATATATATATATATATATATATATATATATATAGCTACTTCATTTACTCATATAAAATTAATATACGAAAGTATAAATTTATGCGTAAACTTTAAGCCTGAAGAATCCTAGAGTGGATGAAACGCGGAATATTCAGTGTAGCTTAATCGCCATATATATTTTATAACTGTATATACATACATACACACACACACACATACATATATATATATATATATATATATATATATATATATATATATATATATAAACAGGTATTTCGTTATTAATATTATTTACAATTGCTTTATATATTACAGCAGGTGTTAAGTCTACTTTATCAATAGACAATTAATTGTATTCTACAATTACATAAATTACGGAAGCATAAACAAGAAATAGAAAATATTTTGTCTTGAATTTTGATATAAATTCAAAAATAATAATCGCGAAACAATTGTTTTTAAACTTATAGGTAACAATGGATTAATATCTGATCTACTCAGACCGAAAGAATAAAACAAAAGAAAAGTATAAAAATTAAGATATATATAATCAGAAAATACATATTACTAGTTTAATTCTCTAAATAAACTTGTTATATCAATGTTTAACTCAATACTTAATTAGAGGAAAGAGTGAGAGGCAATGAATATAAAAGAAAAAGAAAATTAAATTTGCGCCGAGCCTGAAAATTACCCGAAAGAAAAACGCGAAAGATTTTTTTGTGTGTGTGCATATACCTAAAATGTTTTATAGCATAACTGTCTCTTCTAATATTAAAATTAAGTTGGTGAATTAATAGTCAGAGTGTGTCCTATTTAAGATGCGTCCATAAAATTAATATTAAGTATTTTAAATAAAATAATAGGAAGCAATTATAGATTTATAATAATAAAGTAATAGATTCATAATTATCAAGACTAATAAAATTAGTTATAAATTTATTGTGCAATAATAGTTTTTAAGTCAAGTTTAGGGGGTGGGGATATAATAAGATGTAGTTTTTTATTTAGTTTTCGAAACATTCAGAGTTTTAATTAACATAGGTGGGGATTTTATTTTAGAAAACCAGAGTAAGGTAAATATATATTTATAATTATGGATTAAAGTTTAGAGTTGAGATAATATGCTTGAGAGAAATACTGGTTAACTTCAGTATGGTGTGAAGTTGCTGAGAAGGTGGGATTTATAATGCTTGCAAAAAATCGATACTTTGACCATTCGGTGACTTACGCTTGTCGTCACGTTTTTCCCTTTCAGCGCTTTTTATGAGACACAGAAACTATACACTTCAGTTATTTTATCCTTCTTTATTCCTCTTCTTATTTTGTCATATTTCCCCCCTTTTCCCCCTTTTCCCCCTTTTCCCTTTTTCCCCTTTTTATTTCATCACTTCTAACAAACACCTTCTTCTTGACATCCTCTATATTATTTCTTTCCTTCTCTCTTTTTTAATTCTAATTCTAATTTTAATTTATTTTAATATATTTTTCTCTTCTCTCCACCCCTTCTCATTCTCTCTTCCTCTTTCACCTCCCTTCTCCCCACTCTCTGCATAACTCAAACACTTGGTTTTTAATATCCATATGTAATAAAATCTCTTTTCTTAGGATTTATTTTGACTTAAATTGTCTGATGACATGGACTGGATAATTTGTTTGTCCCGTCTATAGAAACCATCTTGTAATGATTTAAGCAAATACCCACGAGGTTGAAATAATAAAAACATATTTAGTTATACTAACTTATCGAGCACTTTTCCGTTTTATTTTTACCAAATATACCGTTTAATATATATATATATATATATATATATATATATATATATATATATATATATATATATAGTCATCCACATACAGTACTGTTTCGCTGTTTCACAGCTCATCAGTGCGGCTAGACAGGCAACTACCTCAAGCCAGGATTGAAACCCGACCGTTTATACGGCAGTCAGGCTTATATATATACTAGCAAAAGTACCCGTCGTTGACTGCGTTCAAAACAGCCTACAGAAAATGGACTCTGATTCATGAAAGTACTAGTGAGGGGTACCCGGCGTTGCCCGGGTGTTTGGAGGTGTGTCTGTGGGGGGGGGTAAAAAAGTAAGTATGAGGATCGAACCCGAACCGTTGAGGCAAAGTTGTAAATTAAAGTGTGAAAAAAAATAAAACGTGCGATGTTAACCATTGCCCCACCGCGAGATGCTAACGGAAACACGTTTGAATTTATTTAATGACTAGGATTTGGCAGGTACCCGTTTTAATGAGTTAATGAGGTCAAGTTTGACTGCGGGATTGTATTTATTTACTGCTCAACGCTTTTTTTCCTTCCCAAGATGTTATAGGAAAAAGACTAACCCACATGTGGCGAGCGACAAATGTTGAATATTTATCTTCCCGAAATTGAGCAAATTAAATAGACAGGCGAGCTTCGTTGTTAACTGTGAGATATTACGATTTATATGTGATATAAAAAATTTTGAAAAGTTGTGAAGCGAGCGACCGCTTCTCTGAAAAAAGCCTTTTGTTGACATACAGAAAAAACTAACACACATACATACATACATAAATACATACATACATACATACATTTTCGCTTTTATATATATATAGATGATAAGTTATGAAAAGGAAGGGTTGTAAAGAGATAGTTTAGAATTTGGAGGTATCAAAACCAAAGCAAAATATGATGAAAGTAAAAATAAAGTAGATAAACCCCATAATTCATTATACCATACCTGTTCACACTGAAACACTTATCACAATATTCTGTGGATCTATATTAAAAAACCTTGTTAAACTTTGTGACATATTTCCATTCTATGGAGGTCAGGCGCGAACGAACACGCCATAATTTTATTATACCATATTTCTTCAAACTGAAACATAATTATCAAAGTATACTTACGCAGATAGATATGAAAAGTCTTTATTAAAGTTTGTGCCTATTTCCATACTATGGAAGCCAGGCGCGAATGCAGACTCCACAATTTTATCACATCATCCCTATTTAAGTTGAAACATACTTATCAAAGTATTATTATGTACATCTATATAAAAAACACTTATAAACGTTTTTTTTTTTAATTTTAGTTTTTTTGTTTCCATACTTTGTCGACCAGGCGCGTACGCAGACCCCACAATTTTAATGAATCATCATTATGCCCGATCAAACATACCCATTCCTGTGTCTCGATACATCTATCATTATATGTGATCAGTTTTCTATAATAGTCAACCATATAGGAGCCTATTCGTGACCAGACACACACAGACGTTCAGCTTTATGTTATATATATATATATATATATATATATATATATATATATATATATATATATATATATATATATATATATTTAAAGGGGTTTAGAGCAATTTTCTATAGAGCAGAGTGTATTTTAATGTTATAATAAAATTACTAATTTAATTAAGATACAGGAAAAGAATAATGCTCGTTGTAAAGCCAATGTATTAAAGCTCAATAGGCAAGTATCCTAGAGCTACTTTTATATTTAGTAAAGTGATCGATAATTTATAATTCAAAATTAAAATTATAAATTAAAAATCCGTTTCATAAGAAGGAGCACAACAATGCCAATAACTTGTACTATCGTTCCGGAAACGATGTGTTTTTTTTTATTGTGACAAACATTGAGTCAAGGACAATAATTTTAGCATATAGTTTTTAATATTGTTTTTGTTTGTTTTGTTTTTTTTTAAATAAAAGACACCATAAATAAACCCAGCATTTAAGTAGTGAATATGAACTTGGAAAATATTAAAATATAAGGAAAAATGTTTAATTAATGATGTAGATAAGTAAACTAAATATTGGTTAATAATAAAATCGTACTCAACTATGTCAAACATACATCAAAAGATAATTAGTTCGATCAATAATAAAATCAATAAGATACAAAAATACGAATACAGAAAATATAGCAGGCTGTAACTGCAGAAAAAAATAGATGCCCTCTACAAGGTACATGCAAAATAAAAAATGTAGTTTATAGCTGCACGGTATCACAAACCACACATTTAAATGATGTTAATGATAACCATAGCTCGACCACACGATTAAACAACCAATCTACCAATCAAATACAATCCAACATAATTCAGACGAATGCCGCTCCTAATCGACCTGACAATAAATGCATTATACAAAACGCAATCTACCTCGGCTCCACATCTGGTCTTATCAAACCTAGAATATCAACCCATAAACACTCTTTTAAAAAACCCTCCCTCAAGAACCAAACCTCTCTATCTAAACATATTTGGCAACTCAATGATAAGAATATTTGATTCAATCTAAAATGGGAAATAGTAGGATCATATAAACCGTATACACCAGGAAACAGATCCTGTACTCTTTGCAGATTTGAAACCCTCAACATTTTGTAGTATCACGATACTAAAAACAAAACCACCCTATTAAATTCAAGGGGGGAATTACTATCACCATGCATTCATAAACACTGGTTTAAATTTAACAAATATAAACCACCATAGCTCATAAAAACCTTTCTTATTAATAATATATCCTAGATTTTGTAATAGAATATCTTTACTAATAAGATGTGGATCATCATTATTATTAAAAAATTTACCATTATTCTGTACCTTAGTTAAATCTCTATTCGAATTTAACCTTTGTAGATTACTAATTTTATTAATTCCAGCAAATAAATAAATAAAATAAATAAATTAATAAATAAAACAATTATAATATTACTAAATTTACTTAATTAAATTGTCTTATACTATACGAAAAAAACAGCATAAGGACGAATTATCCCCCTTTGACCATATACTAGACAAAACAAGATTATCTCTCTTCATTTAGAATATTTTTATTTTTATTTAAACCTAAATGAGGCGATGATGAAATAAACTAACCGTTAGGAACTTCCCTTTTGACGTTTCAATTTGAAATAAACCAGTAAGAGCATGTAGAAGCTACAGACAACATATAAATTATTTGCTCTGAGGATTATTACGGCTTTCAAAGGATGAACCATTTTAAGGTATATATATATATATATATATATATATATATATATATATATATATATATATATATATATATATATATATACTTATATTTGTTGAAATTCTCTTAATAGCATCTTATTATAACATAATACATAATCTAAACCCAACTTCGTAATTTTATTCAAACATTTACTATAAACACAGCTATGTAATTTTATTCTAACTTTTATTATTAACCAATGTTACTTTACTTATCTACATCATTAATTAACCATTTTTCCTTATATTTTCCGAAAACGATCGTACAATTTATTGGCTTTAATTTTAATTTTGAATTATAAATTATCAATCACCTTACCATATATATATATATATATATATATATATATATATATATATATAGTCTTATTTGTAGTATTCCGAATTTTTCTGACTGTATTTAATTCAGTAATCGTTCATATACCAATAAATTTTAAACCAAAAAGAGGTTACTTAAAGTGAAAGCTACAAAATTATTGTATTTCATATTTGAGCATTCATATATTGTTTTAACAAAAACCAAGACTTCAAAGAATGGATTGATAGCAACAACTAGTGTATTTCATTGTTAGTTACAATTGCTTCAAGGCCATTTGGACAAATTCAAACATTATGCCGTTTGAAAATTTTCCCAAAAACAACCTTTCTTCACACTTATTGAATAAAAACACTTTAACAATAAAACATTATGGAAACAATTTCCCTTATAAAAAAAGCGAAAATATTTAACCTAAATCGCATCCTTGTAAAGTATTTTTTAAAGTTATATATTTACCTACTTTCGTATCTCCATTAAAATATTCAAACAAAATTACCACTAATTACCTATGTCCATTTAATATATTTGATTAATACTATTCATTGATTTTTTTAAATTTCTTTATTTCTTTATTTAATTTAAATTATTTTTTTATTAATCCAGACTAATCAACTAAGATAACTTATTGTGATTCTATGTTAGTTTCGTATCTGGAATTTGCTTTGTTTATTTACAAAAATATTGACTAACCTATTTATGCGATTTGAGAAAAGTCTTTGTTTAAAAATTATTTCAATAAGGAAAGAAAGTTTAACATTACTTTATACTTAGTTCATTCTTCATTTAAAATTAAGGATCTCAATCTATTTTTTACTTTTTATTTTCTTTCGCTTTCGTTGTTGCCTATTAAGATTTACAATTATCGGATATTGTAGATGTAAAAAAGTTAATAATTCTTAAGGTTTTGTTGAAATTTTACTGCCGAGACATAAATATAAATAAGAAATTATTTTATATATATATATATATATATATATATATATATATATATATATATATATATATATATATATATATTGTAATTTTGAGAATACAATTTTGCATCGTTCTGCGTCCTTGTTGTGCATCCTTTTAACCAGACGTAACTCAGCGTTCACTCGGATTTCCCCTGGAACATGACCTCAACAACTGGATTATGCCGAGTGTCGCTGATGAAGTAATGACGCTACATAGAAGAAATAGCAAAATTTTCAATTAGAAACATCAACAGAAAAAACCTACGATAATTTTTATTAACTGTGAAGAAAAACTTTTTTTTTCAAATAAATAAGTGTTAGTAAATGTTTTTCAAATATCCAGTAAATAACAACAAAAGTTATCTTTTTACGATTCGACTGAGAGTAGTTGGAATCTTTTTTTCAATGCCAGGAAAATTTCCTTAGGAAGTTGTTTTTTCCACAGACTTTTGGACATTATTAGATGATGACAAAGTGGACAGAAAAGAGGTAGCAGATATGTAAGGAAGCTCTTCACCAACTGGATAGCTTTTGGCGATGTGAATTAATATGAAGACAAAATCCTAAAATATATTCATAACGATGAAAGGGAAGCAACTCAAGTCGCTCAATGTTTCTTGGTTTGGTAAAATTCCTTATATGCCTTTATGATTTATTTATTAATCAAACAAATTCAATTAAAACTAGGGTAAACTATTCAAAATATAAGCTTGTAATGCATATCTTAACCATGATACTAATTTTATTACCAAAGATTAAACTACGTTTTCCATCCAACCATAATTTTCTGAGGTTATGCGTGACTTTAATACAAAATAACAATTCGGTAATTAAGTTATTAAATACTTATCTAATAATAATAAGTATTCTATTAATAAATCTAATGTTTAGCTCCATGTACGTTTTACTCCAATGAAAGTGGAGGTTCACTTGTTTTTTTTTTTTTTTTTTTTGTTTTTGGTATTTAATCGTTTAGAGCAAGAGTATTATTTAAAAAGCTAGGATTTTCTAGTTTTACTTATCGAAAAACAGTATCAATTAATCTCCACTCTATAATTACTAATGTTTTTTTGTTGAATTCATATTGCTAATTTTTGTTAAGCTATTTTATTGATGGTATTAACTATTTCACCATAAATATAACTAAAATTGTTTTCACAGTTTTTAAACAATATTGCTAATCTTTGTTAATCCTTAAATATATATATATATATATATATACACACACACACAAACACACACAAACACACACACACACACACACACACATATATATATATATATATATATATATATATATATATATATATATATATATATATATGCGCACTTTTTTGTATAAAAAGCCCAGAAGAGGAAAACAATTTCTTAAACTCTTTCTATTTCGTCACACGGAAAGGGAATAATTTGAAAGAATCAAATCGAAGTGTTTAATGAAAATAAAAGAGTTGAAGTGAAAAAGAAATAATGCAAAAAAAAAAAAAATTCACATAAAAAAAAACAGTAAAGAAAACAAAAAAATAATTTTCTTCTTTTTCTCAATTCGTTTTTGCAACTTCAGCCTTGCAGGCATCCAACGACTTTTTTCTAAAGAAAAAAGGGAAAAGTAATTCCATATGCCCCAGAGGAATGGGTTTGTTCTTTCTGGCGGCGTTATGCGTGGCAGTTACTGCTGCGCATCCCCTCTGGCCATTTCTTTCTCTCTCTCTCTCTCTCTCTCTCTCTCTCTCTCTCTCTCTCACACACACACACACACACACACACACAGTACCACAGCATTGCCACACCTAACGAAAATGAACAGATAGATTCACTCCCATCCTTCTCCGTGGAAAGCCTCCATCACCACGAGAATTCATCACTTTTGTATTCAACTGCTTCCGTATCCTTTTCAATGTCTCCTTTCTTTATGTATTGTGCGAATTTTGCAAGGGCTGACACATACACACACACATCCAAACACACAGTGGAGATGTATATACACGCATTAGTTTGTTTGTTATTTATATAAAAATTATTTATGTGTACATTCGTCTCCTTTTTTTGTTATTCTTCGTTTCATATTGTTTACCTTCTCTTTCCCCTTCCTTACTTCTCTCTCGATAAACACACATACACACACATATATTTGTATGTATGTACACACACACACACGAGCACGCACTCACACACACACACACACACACACACACATATATATATATATGTATCCACATAAACTTTTATTGGCAGATGTAGTATATGAATCGATTCTAATAATTTACTTCAATAGTGCTCAATACGTGAGTCGAGCTAGGTTGTAAGTTATGGACACATATATGGCAATTATACTACACAGAATTTTCCATCTTCGCCTGACGGATCCCTACGAATGTGAAACGCTGAAAATACTACGTAGTTTTATTACTATATATTTTTCATAACTCTCTCTCTCTCTCTCTCTCTCTTACTCGTACTCTCTCTCTTTCTCTCTCTCTAATATGTGTGTAATTTAACTACT